>NC_133622.1:33510198-34110198 GCF_048593235.1 Sminthopsis crassicaudata
AAATGATTAACTGGAATCCAACTAACTGAAGCCCTAAGTTAATTAAGATTTCTGTAGGGTTTTTTCCCCAAAAAAACTAATCTTCAAATCATCAAAATGAATCCATACAGGTTATTCAGTTTATAAAGCCTGAAATGACCTTAGAAATGATCAAATCCAGCCTTCTCATTTTGCACAGAAAGAAAAGAAAATCTAGAAATATAGTGAATTCTCTTGTGACACAATATTTGAATCCGTGTCATCTTGTTTAAGATGATTCAAAGATAGCAGATAGTGGATAGAGGACAATGATCCTGGAATCATGAACACCTGAATTCAAATCCAAAGTCAGATACTTCACAGCAGTGTGACCTGGGCAACACACTTTCTTGCTCTCTGCCTCAGTTTCCTCAACTAAAATGAACATCATACTTTCCCCAGGGTGGTTGTGAGGGCCAAATGAGACAATATATGTAAAGCATGTGCATGTAGGGCTTATTAGTAGGTATTTAATAAATGCCTTTTTCTTTTCTTCTTTCCAAAGGAAAAATACTGCCTTATCTATCTTTAGGATGTACAACTGGGACCACTATTTGACATAGCTAGTTTAAATAGATATAGATTTTTTTCAACAATAAACAATTCAATTCAACAAACTTATTATGGAGCTACTATGTGCAACGAACTACTCTAAGGAACTAAAGCAATATAAAGATAGAAAATATATTTTCCTTGTCTTGAAGTAAGTTATAGCCTAGAAAGGTTGAAGGAGAAGTAGGCATTAATCAATATGCAACCATTCTCTTTATTTCTTACCATTGTATTTTAAAACTCATAGTACAAATTACATAATATGAAGCATTTAAACTTATTGGTTTGACTATGAAAAAAAACACTAACCTCTAAATATGGTGGTAAGATAAATTAATTGGTTTTATTTATTTCCCATAAGAAACTATTTTATTACATGAGAAAGCTCACATTTTCTGTATTTTGTATGAATTACATATACACTTCTGAAATCTCAAGGTAAGACTCATTGTATTTATATTCTGAATTATGATATGGAAAAAAAATCAACAATCAACAGAAAGTTTTAAAAAGAGCTTGGAATTTCATGTACTCCTCCTCTATAGTAAACAAGACTAATAAGAGATCCAGCAATGACATTATGAAGGGTTACCGTGTTTTCAAGTTAGCAAAAATCCTAGAGTAGAAAGGTAAAAAACACAAGGGAATAAAAAAAAAATGTATCAAGAACTAATACACTGAAAACACTCTAATTTTTTTCAATCTTAACTGTCAAAGAAGCTTAAAGGAGTGTTTCAGTATTTTTAATATGAAATGAGCTTTTCTGTGTCTAGTACATTTTTCTACTTGGTCCCCCTAGACTTACATTGACATTGCATTCTCATCACAATCACACATTATAATGGCATCACTCTGGTATCATCATCAGGTCTCTGCAGACTTAAATTAATATTATTTTATTATCATATTAAACACATAATGGATTTTTTGATGCCCGATGTTTCTTTGGTGTTATCACGAGATTAGTGCTGAAAATTAACTCTTCATCCTTCTATGCTTCATGTAACTAGGGAATTCATAACAATTCCCTTGCATTTTTTGGTTGACACAAAATTTTTAAGTCCCATTTTTAAAACACAAAAGCCAAATGTAATAAAAATGATTAACTGTAATCCAACTAACTGAAGCCCTAAGTTAATTGAGATTTTTGTAGAAACTATGCCATATTTTGAGCAAAAAGCAAATTCCTTAAGCAAAAAGAAGCAAAAGATGTTAGGGAAATTTTTTTAGGGAAAAAAAATCACCTTCTGGACTCTACCCAATCTCTTAAAACATGCAAATCTAAATTAATGTTGAGAATGTGACAAACAGGTCTTATAAAAATGTGTATTGAAAGCAAGGAAGCATAAAATTGTTTAAGAAAATTCTTCACTTCTTGTGATTGTTAATAAGTGTTAGCTGACCATGATGTAGCACTTGGACATATAGAAAAATCTTATTGTTATTTCCTTTGATTATCTTTCTAATGGTATAAGAAAATAATGAGTAGATAGAAATTTGGATTTGGAAATAGAAATCTTAGGTTGCAATCATGAGTCTGACTCCTGTTGCCTGAGTGACCTTGGACAAGTCACTGAAGATCTCAATGTTTCCTGCAACTTACTGAAGCTAGATGTAATAGAAATATTAATCTATATGAATAGGAGAAATTTCTACACCAAGTTCCTTCTCACTTCCCCACCTGGATCATGTCACAGGCCTGGATTCCTTCACGCATCTTTCCTGCCTCCTCATGAGAATTGTCAGGAATATATAAAGGTATTAATGACATTGGAGAAGAAAAAGACAGATTCAAATCTCTACACCGATCAAGACATATTCTGAAAGGAAAATGAGGGTAAATCGACTTTATTTTTCTATGTCTAATCCACATCGCCTTGGCATACTGGACCTCCTGCAGAACAAAAGTCATTTCTCTAAATGTCTCATGAATTGGTGTTGCCCATATTTCTTCATTTTTTATGTGTCTATAGTTAGCTCAACATTCATTTTGAAAAAAAATCAAAGGAGAATGCTACTACAAATGTCAGTGAGAAATAGTCGACATTTTAGAGAATGTTTATATTATTCAAGTACAAGCTCATTAAAACAACCAAAAGTAGACCCCATGTATAATAGCTGGTGTTGTAGTGGAAGATGATTCAAGTCCTGGCTTTGACCCATATTACTTGGGTGACCTTAGACAAATTATTTAACTTTCTAGTAACCAGAAAACTCTCCAAAGACAGAGTTAGAACAGGTGCTAACCTGTCTGAGTGGTGGTAGTTTCTGCAATGATAACATGAGTCAAAAACAACACAATCTACTATTTCACTTTTTTGTTTTTCTTTTTCCCCATAAGAAAGTAAGTTTTTGAATGCAGAAATTATATTCTTGACTCTCTGAATCTCTAGCACTTAGCACAGCACCTGCCACATAGTAGGTGCTTAATAAATATTTGTTGACTGACTATAAAATCAAACCATAATGTTATAAAAGAATTTGAGTGGTCTCTAGAGTTCTATGTTATGAAGCATTGTGATTGGAAATAAGGGATCACTGGACGTGGCTCTTCTCAACAATGAGCCAATTCAGACCAGTTTCAATGATCTTGTGATGAAGAGAGCCATCTACACCCATAGTGGGACTGTGGGAACTGAGTGTGGACCACCACGTAGCATTTTCACTCTTTTTATTCTTGTTGGCTTGCATTTAATTTTCTTTATCATTTTTTCCCTTTTTGATCTGATTTTTCTTGTGAAGCAAGAGAACTGTATAAATATATGTGCATTATTGGATTTCACATATTTTTACCACATTTAACATATATTGGACTACTAGCCATCTAGAGGAAAAGATGGGGAGAAATTTGAACATAAGGTTTTGCAAGGTCTATGCTGAAAAATTATCCATGTATATATTTTGAAAATCTAAAAGCTTTAATAAGAAAAAAGAAAAAAGGAAATAAAGGATCATTAATGGATTTTCTTTTGTTCAGAAACATGATTTTGTGACTGCACAGAGAGATGATGTGGACATAGCTAACCTCTATCAATGCAAATCAGAAACTCTACAGTAATGTGAAATCATATAATCTTTCTTCAGCATATTGAGAGATCAACTTACTTGCTTAAATTCAAATAGCTAATATTTCGGTTTAACCAATAGCAGAGGCAGAGTTTTAACTAATGTTTTCCTTATTTCATTACCAGTTTAATTTCCCATGATATGATTTTTCTTATCTTTGGAGTATGAACTCCCCTAAATAAAAGGAGAATGGAAGAATGCCTACTTCTCTGAATGAACTTGTATTCTATTGGAAGCTACAAATAATATATGCAATTCGTTCTACTACTTCTAAGAGTATTTATTGCCATCGTATTTTAAAATATCACATAAAATGATATTTAGTCATCAAGAGCTTTTTTCTAGATCAATAACATTAAACACATAATTTGATGATCAACACAAAGGCTTGAACAGTTAATACCTTTAGCAGAACTAAAATGTTACTCTGAACCTCCCTATCTATACGAGAATATTTAATTATATCCTTTTCTTTGGTGAATATGAAAATTTCATAGGGTAAGGGAGCAAATGATTATTAATAATGAAAACAACCCTTTAATAAGTACCTGCTAAAACTTTGGTCAATGTTTCTTACAAAACATTTACTCCTCTTGTTATAATTAACATAATTAGCCATTTTGAATGCCTGTTTCTAAGTGAAGAAAAACACTTTCTTAAGGCCTCTTCATGGGTGTGTATAATGCCCACTGATTTGGATATAGTTCCAGCAGCGTAGGTCTCATTTGTTAAATACACAATTTTATAAGGAAAATGTCTAGAAGAGATTGCCTTGAATGTTTGATTATACTCTTTTATAAGGAGTAGAAGGCAATTGCTAGTCTACATTTAGATGAAAATAGCCACTTTTGGTACTTGACACATCTAATTTGCTCTCCCTGAATCTAAGTTTATATATTCTAGAATTCAGTTCTAAGGTAAGAGTATGAAAATGAGAAGTTTCTTTTTTTAAACTATTTATTTTGTTTTTGTGTCTTTGCTTCTGTTTTTCAAGAAGCAGGAAAGTCATAGCTTTGAAGGAAGTCAGTTTAAAAGTATTATATCCTTTGCAAAACTAAATTTGGACTCAATTTATTCAATGTCATTGTAAAGGAACTAACAACATGGACCTTATTTTCATCGTCTAAGCTTCTATCCCATTATCTGCTCCTTCCTTCCCAGCCCCCAAATCCTAAACAATCAAAAGTAAAAAAAAAAAAAATCTGTTAACATATCAGAATTTACTCCACTTAAATCTGGCAAAAAATTCCTAATTATCAACTGTAAGCAGAGTACTGTGTTTTTGGGGGGAGATGAAAAGATTTTAGAAAAAATGGTACCTCTCTGTATTGTCATGGTAGACTAGCAAAGGGATGTGATATCCTCTACTACTAAAAGGACCCACTTAAGACTTTCCTAAAAATAAGTTTCTCAAAGTGCCATTAGAAATAGTACTTTGTGGGCCTGTACAAAGTCAAATTGGTTCACAATCTAGAATCTAGGCGTTATTCTATGTTTATCAGAAGATTATCTTCCATATTTTCAGCTATGATATATTAAAATCAATACAGGTTATTTCAAGGAAGGTGTTGATTTTAAATTACAAGGGCATCTGCATAGTAATAAAAAGGAAGCTCTTTCCTCCACTCAGTCTACATAGCTCAATGGAGACTTCAATTTTTAATAATAATAACAATACATTTCCATGTCCATAATAAAAACAAACTCCACTCCATCCTGCAGACATTTGGGATTCTTTTGAAATTAATTCTATTAGCTGGAGTCCAGGGAGAGAGGATTAGATACTCTGAAATCCTCAGTGTCATATCCTAACCATGGTATTGCTATTAATAACAAGGCAGACAATCTCAGGCAGGACTGTGTGTGTTGTTTACAGAGGCTGATGATTAATTCCCTTTGGCTGCATCATAGATTATGTGAAAGGAAATATGGTAAATAGGTATTTAATGTCATGAAGGTGCTACCTGTGGAGGGCCTAGGATGTGAGTTTAAGGAGATTGAACTAAATTCTACGATCAATAGGACATCATTGAAAGATAATTAGATTTGGAGACAGGGTTTGAATTCTAGCTTACTACTTTTATGATCTTAGCCAAGTTGCTTAACCTCTGTTTTGTAATCTGTATTGTGAAAAAAAAGTTTTGAATTCCAGGTCTCTTTCTGCTCAAAATCTATTATCTTAGAAAATCTTTGAACATTCATGAGAATCTTCATCATAGGACAAAAAAATATTTAAAAGAGACATTTTAGTTCCAATGTCAAAAAGAAAAGGAAATCATTTTTTAAAAGTAGCTCAATGTAAAATCTAGGAATCAATGTTTCATAATTCAGGGATAATTATCATGTTTCGGTTGTGATTTTTGGTATCCGTAACTTTTTGGTTAATTTTTTATCTTTTGGTTACTTTTTTAGGCTTTAAAAAGGTATAAAGATAAAATATGAACTAATTTATGACCAGAATCTTGATATCAGAGTTATAGGATGCTACTGTCTAGGAATGTAAAAACGTGTTATATATATATATATATATATATATATATATATATATATATATATATATATATATATATATATATATATATATATATATATATATATATAATGTATATTATGTATATATATGCACATACACACATATATTTATATCTACATATATATGAAGTAATCTATTATTAAAAGGACACACATGCATAAAGCAAACATTATTGAATATAAACTAAATGGATCCAGTCAGAAGGAGGTTAAATTGCAGAAGAGTCTAGGAATTAGCTTAAACGCATTACTAAATGCCGAGCTGATGACTGGAATGAAGGAAATGACTGAAACTGGCTTAAGAGTCTAGGCATTTTTGTGCACGATCATGCTAACCAGTAATATAGTCAGAAATCCTAAATAGCAGGATATGAATTGAGAGTGTCCTGGAATGATCATAAACCAGCATTACCTACCCCAGAAATGATGAGTATTTTCTTCTGCATCACCCAAAAAATCTGGCAACACACAGGAGACATCTCTGATAAAACTTTCCAAGATCTCGCATCAAAAGAAAGACGAAGCCTTGGACATTTATAGATTAGACATAACAATACCCTGCATTATGTATGTACATCATTCCAATATAAATGATGATATGAAAGCAGGACATTTGAAAAGTAAGATGGTGAGATTGAAACAGAAAAATAATGTTGATCAGGTTTACAGCAGTCTACTCAATTTACTTCATACCATGGATTTTGGGAGAGGTCCTGGTAGAAATTAACAATATTTTTGGAGAAATCCAACAAATTTTGTTCTAACACTTGAGGACAGGGGTAAAATTTAGTGTGCACATATGCTCACAAACAGTGTACATAAACAGGAAAGTGAGGGAGGGCAGATATAACAGCAGCTATCAAGGTGTCCTGTACTTCTTACATTCATTAGACTATTTTTTTTTTGTATAATAGTATATTATTCCATTAGAGCCCTAAGAGAAAATGGATTATTTTTGCTCAACTCCTAGCTATAAGGTACCAAATGGATTGGAGGACAGGGGAGTGGTGGGGTGTTGGTTTCCTGACTTTTAAAGATTATAAGATAATGGAGTGGAAAGACTGAGCTGGAGCATATCTAAAAAAGTTTCAGTCTGGGATCCTAAGATTTATATTGAAAAAGAGTAAGTCTTGAGACATATTAAATTGTGTTTTTTTTGCCATTTGCCACTAAAATACTGACCTTGAGAAAAGTGATCAAATAAGGTACACAAAAAGATCATTATAGAAGTATATGGTAGTAGGTGGCAACCATTAACTAATGATTTAAATGTAAACATCAGGAGCTGAAATTACCCAAATAGTGGATAGAGAGAAAGGTACATGACTCTTGGAAGAGGAATGGACACTTCTGATATAGCATCCCCTGATTCATGATATGTATGGCGGGAGGGAGGGGAGAGAGGAATGTGCATGTTTCATGCATTTAATTGAAATTGAGATTGATAAATCATTAAAATTGGATTTCTGTAATCAATTTCTCTTTCTTTCTCCCTTTAATCATTAATTGTGCATTTAGTTGTGTTCCTTATATAGCAATATTAATTTGATGGTATGGAATAGTACAGCGAGTTTTGAAAAAAAGTGAAAAGACTTGGGTTTTAAACTCTATCACTGCTTGACTTTAATTAACCTTAACAAATCTTAATTTCTTCAGTAAAATGGGGATAAGGTTTCTTTGTCTATTTGGTAGGATTGTTGTGAGGATAAAGTAAAATGACATGGAAGTGCTTTAAAAATTCTAAATATATAGTTGAGAATTTTTAATATAAAGATACATAATTGAGATTTATTGTTAAGAATGTAAGTTGATTCAAAAAGAACTGAGTTCAATTCCTGTGTATGTCACATGTTGAATATAGGAGACAAGGCATGTCATTTCACTTCTGGGTGCCCCCAGGCAAACTCCCTAAAACTTCAGATTTTCATTTTAGAATAATTATCTATCATATACTGATGGAATTTTAAACAAATATAATTATCGTATTTAATATACACACATATATATTTATATGGACATATATACCTGCATCCCATATATGTGTGTGTGTGTGTGTATATATATATATATATATATATATATATATATATATATATATATATATATATATCAATGAAATCCCCTCTGATATCTACATCCACATATATAAATATCACTATTATAGATGTTAGTGGAGAACATATATATATATGAATATCTACTGGACCTATGATTTTATTTGTAAGAAATGCCAGCTGAGAAATTCTCTCTAGTTAACACCTTTTCTGCACATTATAATCTTATGGAGTGGCCTTGAGCAGTGAAAGGTTATATAACTTGCCCAATGTTATATGATCAGTCTGTGTCAGAGGCAGGAACCTTCCATTCCAAAACTCATTTAAAGTTTGTTTGAAATCTGACATTTCTGGCTTTTAAAAAATGGCTATTTAGATCTGTGGCATGTCACGGAAGATGCTCTACATCACGTGGAAGAAAACATTCTGACAAGGTGGCAGCAGAATTTCAGAAACTGTTAAAAGACCAAAAATTATTCTTGATGAGAATCTGTAGACTTCCAGGAAGTCCAAAAGTATAGTTAGGGCTCTGAAGGATAGCAGAATTCTCTGAACTGGCAGCTTACTTTCTGACTCAATCAATGACCCATTGATCTTTTCAAAGTATCTTTTCAAAAGTCTACATGGATCCTTCTATAGAGAGAACAGAGAACATGCTTCAGGATTTCAAAAGTATTGTTATGATTTTCTAAAAGAAAAAAGAAATCTGAATGAAGCTATTGACAGATTATTAAACAGTCTTACTACTTTTCCAGTGCAGAGAGACAAATTGCAAATCTGGCGCAGTTCCCTAAAACTATTGATGAAGCTCAGAATGAGCTGAAGCTGCCAGTGGAAAGGGCAGCTGTCAGAAGCAAAATAAATTGGGGGAAAAAAAAAGTACTCAAAGGTGCCATAAGAATACAGCTTGCAACTTCAAGAGGGATGGTAAAGGGAAACAAAGGACTGCTCATCTGGGGGATGTGTGTGTATATATGTCTCACCTGTGCATGTGGAGGGAGAGAGAGAGACAAAGAGACAGAGAATGAGATATTTTTCTACCCAAAAAAAGTAAATAATCAAAAGGAACAGAAACAAAAAAAAAATGTTTAACAGGAAATTCACAGCTAAGATAAGGGTGGAAGTGGTAGGAAAGGTTAGAAAGTTTAGGCTTAAATAAAGAAAATATTCCACATGAAATACATTGTCTTGAGATATATTAATTCCCCCAACCCTAAAAGTCTTTTACAAAGACTGAGAGATGAAGTTGCGGTTATTATTATTCAGGCTTAACGTGGATTTGATCTTAGTACAATGGCCTTGGACATGGTACCAGAAATGTCTTCTACTTTGATACAGCTCTCCTCATTGATGTCTTCAAGTTTTCTGACATCGGCTTCCACAATCCCATCTGGAAGAGCTGATTTCTCAGGACCAGAGAGTTTAATCTGTCTGAGTCTAGATGCACAAAATAATTCAAAACAGCTACTTGCCCCCCTATCAGTTTCTCACCTGCAGTTGAATTCCAATACCTTAGTGATTAGTTTTATCTTTCCCAGTTTGAAGATTGTTCCTTGAGGGTGGAACCTATGAAAGCCTGAGGGAAAGAATGTCAGAGACTTATTACCTTAATTAGCTTTGTTTGAGTTTAATTTTCATCAGTGCTTGATTCCCTAAATAATCTCACTATCTCAATACACATCCAATTCTTTCCTTACACCCAAAGAGAGGGGTGCTGCTCATTGGGTCAAACTGTAATGTGTACTTTGACTTAATAAGTAAAGTGTCCTAATTCAAAGTAAAAAGCAATGTGTTCATAAAGACAAAGAATTTATTGAACTCAAGCTAAAATGCTAAATAGATTTAACATAATTATAAATTAAATATATATACTTACTCATCCTACTTTGCTTCTAAACTTAGAAACCATAAGCCAATTGACCAAATTATAAATATTTCTGTAAAATGTTTATTTAAAGATTTATTAGATATATCTTTATTTCACCTTAAAACAGGTTTGAATTCACTATCTTTACTACATTGATTAGAGTTTTGGAATCTTTTAATATATTTCCTTTAAGTTATTTTGCCATATAGATTATTCTCCTGTTTAGCTTTCATTCTGAATCAGTTCATAAACATGCTTCTAAATTTTTATATTTTTTCATATTCTCAATTGTTTATTATATAATGATTTAAATTAAGTGCCTGCTTGATGGGACAAAATGTACATAAATTGACCCCTATGTCTTCAAACTGTGTAAGAAGATGAAGGTAAAGAGAAACAAAGCAAGTGTGAAAATTTTGGCTCTATAAGGATGATCATTGAGCTGTTATTTTTTTTCCAAAAAAATTATAAACTTGACAAACATCAACAAGAATATCCATTTACATGCATAAATAACTGAGAAGAAAAGATTTGTATACAAAACTATAAATTTTTATTACATACTGCTTGATCTTTTAAAGATAAATTAATTTTAACACTGCAGTTACAACATTGCTTTTCTTGTTTCTTTTCTCCTCTGAACTTCCCTCAATTGTCTATATATTTTTAATGTTCTATTGATATATTTGTATTTTTCTTCTTTTTCTGTATTCTATATATTTTACTCTTCTCAACTGCCTTCAATTTTTTTCTTTTTTAAATAACATTTTATTTCCCCAGTTACATGTAAAAATAAGTTTAATATTCATTTTTATTAAAATTTTGATTTTATTCTTTTTTCTCTTCCTTTTTCTTCTTTCCCTCATATGATAAGCAATCTGATATAGGTTATATGAGTGAAATTATATAAAACTTTTCCATATTAGTCATTTTGCACAGAAAAATAGAAAGTAATATATTTTTCCTTTTAACAGAAAAAAATATAGCCACAACCACATATTGATAATGTTTGAAAATGTCTATCTTATTCTATACCTATTATCTTCTAATACAATCAAGAAGTAGAAACATGTTTCATCATTAGTCTTTTATAGTTATACCCAGACATTTCATTGATCAAAATTCTTATATCTTTAGTCATGTTGCATTACAGAATTGTGCAGTAATTACAGTATAAATTACTCTCTTGGTTATATTCAGTTCACCCTGCAGCATAAGATGATAGTAGCATATATTTGCTGCTGAAAGGAACCTTTGAGACCATGGAGCTCAATCCTTTTATTTTACAGATGGAGAAAATAAGACTCAGATGTTTAATGACATCCAAGGTCACAAAACTTTGAAAATCTGAGTTAAGATTAGAACTCAGATCCTTCTGACTACAAGTCTGATGCTCTCTCTATTATTTAAACACTGCCTTTCATCAATATAGAATATGCAACTTTTCAAAGGTTTTAGAACTGTATTTTTAGGAATTTTTATGGTAAATTTGGATTACTCTAAGATCTTTAGTGAAGTTATTTTGATCAGAAGTCCACTTTTTTATAACTGAAATAGATAGCCTTGGACCAAAAGGACTGACATGAAAATAAGAGCTAGTCTTTGAATCTCTATCATTTTGGATACTTCTGACTTTTCACATTATCAAAATTATTGCTTCTATGTGACAAAATCCATCATTAAACTTGATTTTTGCATCAGCAGCTCGCTGAGTTTAACTTAATGTATGTGGACAGTTTCTATGTGCTGATGATATCTTTGCAAGACTGAATATCGCATTTCCTTTGCTTTCTTTCACGTATGAGAAGCAATCACTTCAGCTGTGCTGAAAAGCTCTTTTGGCAGGAGCCCAATCCCTGCTCAGTGGTTCCATGGATACTACACTACTGGTGAGTTTCATTTATGGATCTGATCCTTTATAAAGCTGAGTTCCCAGAAACTGCTTTTATATTCCCCTATTCTCTTTTTAAGTTTTAGTCTTGCTTTGGGACTCCAAAGTTAGCTTATGTATTCTAAATAAAAATCCTTTTTGTGCATTTTAATAAGATGTACCCAGGATGACAATGACATATTTAGCCTCTATGAGGAAGCTGAAATATTTGCAGTTTAAATATAATTTAGGAAAACAAAAAGTTATGATCAAAGAACTCACTTCAGTTCCAAGATATGTTTTCCTTGCCCATTAATCAGCTTAAAGCTTTACAATGACAGGTCTAATGCATTAGACTTCACCAAAATCCAGAAATGTCACTTATTTTTGGAAAGAACTCAGCTATTTTTGTGGGCAAAGTTTTTCTCTATGTCTTCATGCTTGTGTAAACAATGTAGAAGATAACAAGTAAAGTGAAATTGGTCTTAAACATGCTGGAACCTCTTACACCAAATAGTATAACCTTTTCTTGAAAAATCAAGTCTAATAGAAGAAGATGAGGATTAAACCCCTTGATAGCACTTTGTACACTCCAACAATCCTAAACCTGATAAAAAATAAGAAAGTATTTTCAAGATGTATTAAGCAAATGAGATCTGAAGGCAATCAAAAAGCAATTTAAAGTATCTGAGAATGATGGAATTTCTCACTGCATTCCAAATAGTAATTTATTTTTCTAAGTCCTTATGGTTTCAAAACTGGCCTCAACTATTGTGTTTCCCATATGTCTTTTGGCTATGTGTGACAACATTAAAATCACAGAATATTTACCCTGTGATCAGTAGATATTAAATGCCTACTGATCCTTAATAAATAATTTTTCAACATAGATAATTAATGAAGTTGATGGTTGTATATTTCATTATATATTGTAGCAAAAGCAAAATGTGTATGTGTGCAACACTTGTATGCAAATACGCTTGTACATGCACGTTTACACACACGTATGCATACATACACATACTTATGGGAATGAGAGGTAATAGATGATAAAGTAAGATAATACATTGTGATAAACCCATGAAATGCAATTTTTAAAAACTGGAAGAAAACTTCCAAAAGGATGGTTTCATTGTCTTTGACGACCAGGGTAAGAATACCATTTTAGAAAGTATGAATGGATTATAATCCAATGTAGTGCCCATATTGATGGATTCTTCAAATCACTGAAATACCGTGTGAATGAATGAATGATAAATAGATTTGGAAAATATGGTAAACACTTAATATGTTCCAGCTTCTAAGTAAACACTGGGGATACAAAGATGAAAACAAAACAAAAAAATCCCTGTTATGATAGCTTTCTTTCTAAAAGGGAAAAACAACATTCAGAGAGGCAATCATCGAAAGGAGTTTTATTCTCAAGAGATGGAAGGTCCAAGATGTGGTGGTCCAGGATCAAGTCCAGAGGGTATTTGTCCAAGTGGGGAGGAGTTTGTCAACAATAGCAGCAGTAGAGCATGGGGGTATGGAAGAATTACATGTGAAAATAGATAAAGTTTGTATTAGTTTCCAGGAGCATCTGGTAGAGATAACTGACCAAGTGGTCTAGTTCCCATTACCTCAGTCACTAAATAACTGCAGAGGGAGTGAGGGGCAGAGGATGGATCAGAAAGAGCCAGGTCTGGGTACCTCTATCTCAGGCCTGTTGTGTAGACTTTCCTCTTGTTGTCTCCAGAAGCAAACACTAAAAGCACTTCACAATCTGGCTCCCACTTACCTTTCCAGTCTCATCAAATATTATGCTACTTCCCACACTCAACAGGCTACAAAATGAGCCTTCCTGCTGTTCCTCACATACTAAGCTCCCTCTCCATTCTCTGACCCTTTGCAGTGCTCTGTGTCTATTCTGTAAATCCTTCTCACCTTTTCCTATTAGAATCTCTTGTTTTCTTCTAAATTCAGATCAAGGACAACATATTACACAAAACCTTCCCTAATTCTCCCTCCCAATTGCTTCCTCCCTTAAATTATCTTGTATTTATTTTGCATGAATATGTATGTATTGATGCAAGTACATGTTATCTACCCCAATTAAACAGAAGGTCCTTCAGGACTGCAGCTCATTATTTTCTTTATATAGCTAGAACTTAACATAGCATTTGGCATTTAGGACACTATTAATAAATACTTATGGATTGATCAGTTTGTGAGTAATTATTTTGGTTAAAGCATAGGATTTAGAATCTATGTTGTAAAGGGCTAGAAGTGAGCAATGCACTTGGATAATGAAGCACATGAGACTAATTGCCAATTGGACGGTTCCCTATTAACTTGTTTGAAGGTTGACCCTCCCCAGATGTTCTGTGCTGACTTGATTGGTGGGACAAAGAGGGGGAAGTGACTTGTGTGGGAGGAGTAAGAGAAACTTGGGTGGTGGAACTCTCGTGACCTGGTGTTGGAGGCAACGGTAAAGATCTAGAATAAAGACATTTAGTGGTCCTGACTCCTGCTGATTTCTGGGAAGACAGAGTTCCAGCACTATGTCTTTTAGATTTTCGATTTTACCTGCAGCCCAGATTAAGTGGATTACCCTGGATAAGTAACTTAATCTGTCTGTGCCTCAGTTTTCTCATTTGTAAAATTAGAGAGGCTGAACTTAATGGTCTTCAAGGTCCTTCCCGATACCAATTATGTGAAATGAAAAAGCAGGAGCTACCGGAAGAAAAGGCTAATGCAAGCTTAGAATGATGAATTTAATTGAATAAAATGAAATGTAATGGGGAAATATGAAACCTTATAGTTGAGTGCAAAAAAAAAAAATCAGTGTACAAAGATAACTATCATTTCTATGAAAAATATCATGACATGATAGAACAACAACAACAAAAAAAAAAGCTAATGTGACTTTTTTTTGAGGTGGAGTGGGGAGATATGGACCTAGGATTTCATTAATTTCAGTAACTCCCAGTATAGAAACTTCTATTGATCTGACACAAATTTTAGAGACTTCTCTGGGACACAGATTGAGTGGCAGAGTCAGTATAGTTCTGAAGCTGGAAGTGGAAATCTTCAACATAAGATCCAACTCACTTCCAGTTGATCAATGATGGACAGAAACAGCTACACCCAGAGAAGGAACACTGGGAAGTGAATGTAAATTGTTAGCACTACTGTCTATCTACCCAGGTTACTTATACCTTTGGAATCCAATACTTAACGTGCAACAAGAAAATGGTATCTACACACATATATTGTATCTAGGTTATATTGTAACACATGTAAAATGTATGGGATTGCCTGTCATCGGGGGGAGGGAGTCGAAGGAGGGGGAGGATAATTTGGAAAAATGAATACAAGGGATAATATTATTTTAAAAAATTACTCATGCATATATACTGTGGAAAAAAATTCCAAATAAAATTAAAAAAAAAATAAATCCCCAGTGTTTAAAATAATGCAACATATAGAAGTCATTGAATAAACTCTTGAATTGCCAGTGGAAAGATGCCTGCCTTTAGGGTCAGAAGTTCTGACTTCAAATCTTTACTATTTTACTTATTCCCTCTTTGATTTTAGGCAAGTCAGCATACCACCCTGAGTTCAGTTTCCCTATCTGTAAATGAAGAGCTTGAACTGGCTTAACTTTGAGGTCCCTTGGAACATAAAATTTGTAATGGGCCAAGTTGTATTACTCAAGGCTTAGACCTTAATTTCTCTAGATTTCAGTTTCTTCATGAAAAAGTAAAAGGAATATGCATCTTCCTATCTCACAGGGTCATTGTAAAGGTAAATGAAACCATCCCTGTAAAAGAAACTTGGAACAAACATTCCCTACAGATATGAAGCATAATTATTTTGCAGGCTTTCCACCAGGAAATCTATTTTAACTCTCATTTGCATATGGCAGATTCCCTCTGAGATACATTTTGATGGTGGGTGCAAATGAAAGGGACCTTAGGCATATTTACAGAGCTGTGCCTGGAATAGTTTCTCCTTTAAAGGTCACCATTTTCTATACCTTTTACAACACACCTCTTTAGATTCATGGGAGAGAAAAAAACCGATGTATTCTCAATTTTTAAAAAAATTACATACACACACACACACACACACACATATATATATGTATATATATATATATATATATATATATATATATAGCAAAAATATAAGAAAAATAAGCATAGTCTGCTGGTTAAGTGAGGACCTTGGGGGTTTCTCCTTTTGTGTTAGCTGAAATTCTCCCCTTTTAGCCAAGAGAATCATGGAGTCAATAAAATATTATCCATGGTAAGAATATCTTTAAGTCTGAGTGTGATAGTAAAAACCCATAATTACTGCCACCTGAATAATAAAATTTTAGAGTTCCATACTTCTGAACTTCAGAAGGATTAAAACCAGCTAGAAGTCAATTTTAAATTTTGTACCAATATGGCCACTCTCTGGGAGCCAGAGACTCTCAGTTACCTAAAAAGGGCCAAATAGGTTGGAAAGTAAGTAGGTCATAACCTTCATGTGGACCAATAGTGCACTTCTGGATTAAATGACGTATGGAGACCCAGAAAAGAAGGAAGCAAACTGAAAAAGATATATAGTTTTTTTTCTATGTGTCGGCAGCTGGTTAAACACTAGGGACACAAATAGAAGTGAAAAAAGCCCCTATCCTCAAAGAGTTTATTCTAATGGAAGAAGATAATACTTAAAACAGAGATAAAGGGGAAAACCAAAGGGAAAGGAGCTCACCAATGGAAGAAGGGGGATTGGGCCAGGTAGAAGAATATTCTCTTGTGAACAGACGATGAGAAAATCCCAGAATGAGCCAAGGGTAGAGAGGTAGTAGGACAAGTGTAATATAAATATAAATTATAAATATAATATATATAAATATAAAGAAAAATGACATCACTATGGCCTATATGAATGTAATAGGTATCCCTAAACACTCATATCATCCAGTGTTTTCATTTAGCACTAGGGCATAGGGATCAGACCTACAATTTCACCAATATAGAGAAATTCCCAGTTAAAAAACACTCTCTACCACTAGAGGATGGCATTTTCTTTGTAGTTTACAATGTCGGTGTTGCCTAAAGCACCGAACAATTCAATGATTTGTGCAGCCATACAAAGAATGTATTTTAGAGGCAGAGTTTGAACACAGATTTTTCTGGTGCTAAGACTGTGTTTCTATCCACCATGCTATACTACCATTTTGCTTTCAACTGTGAAAAAGCTAAGCAATTTTTAATGAAAAAAATTCAGTAAGTTACCAATTGCCAACAAAATGTGCTTCGCTCTGAAAATTGATCTTCTCCCTTACCAGGACAGTGCTATTTTTCAGCATCACTGTGGAGCATAAAATGTTTTTATAGCAACTACTATAAAGAAAAGAGTTGGAGTTTATTGGAAAGACATGCATCTGTGGAAGTGAGAATGACTTCATTTTGTTCCATGGAAGCTTAAGTGAACTGTAAGTGTCCATGTCTATAATTCTCCACATCATGTCTGTGGAATTACAGAAGTCAATAAATGAAATAAGAGAGTTACTCATCAACTTCAGGTGAAGAAGCCAGATTGTAAATATAACAAAATTTAGAAGGGAAATATAGAAAAATAACAAAGAGCTCCTTCTAAGAATGTGACTAAATTTATGAACAAAATACTCTATCAACAGCATTTTATTGATTGAGGATGTCAGGTCCTGCAGGGAAAAAATAAGAACAACAACAAAAAAAAAATCCCAGCTACAAATCACCTTTCCTTTAGGGAGTTTATATATTTCAACTTTTTTCCCTGCTCCTTGAGCTGACCTCCTCTTGTTCGCTCAGGATATAGCAACACTGCAGAATGTACGGTTACATTTCTTCAAAGCAAATTCAACTAAGTTTTTATCTTATTAAACCGAAATAGGGGCATCTTCCGGATTCTCCATTTCCTTAAAGAGGAGACCAATGGGACTAGCTCCCTGTAGTTAATTCTTACAAAAGGAATGCAGAGGGACATCCCATAAAACCAACCCAGAGGATAACAAGGAAAAAGAATCTGGATGTAATCAGGACTGTCAAAGTGATACCGTTCCCTTGCCTTGTTTTAACCTGCCTATCCACAAAACTTATTCCAATGATGCCTTAATTGCTGTAGCAATCCAGAAACAGTGGCAATACCTTGACAATCACCAGTGATCCTTGAATCTGGGATAGGGCTTTTTTCTATGAGCTTTTAATTTACCTCCTATGGATGTAATTACTAACAACACACTCAGGCTATGTCCTTGCACAGACATATTAGCCATAAAAAGGCAACTGTCCTACTGCCATGGGGTATGTTCAAACCTGTGATCCCATTGTGGATATTTCACTTGAGTTTTCAGATATTATCTAATTTTGAACGCAAAGAACACCTCATTGTTCCCTAAGGTCAGCCATAGTAAGGATGGAAAACTGGGATCAAGAAAGGTTAAGTGATTGGTCAAGCTTACTCATGGACATTGGTAAGTGACAGAGAAATGAAATATTCTGTTTCTAAAGTGAGCATCCAGATTGGGCTAGTATATAGGGAGACCTAGAATATAGGAGATTGCAAAAGTCTTAATAGCTTAGAACTGCACCAAGATTTGTGATCAATATTAGGCTACCTATGCAGGATAAGCTTTAAGCTTTAAAAGACTTAGTAAAAAGCTTAAAACTGTACTAAGGATTTTGGAACACCCAGCATAGGTAGCCTAGCAACTATGCTATACCCTCAAAATATCATTTTTAAGGAAAACGATTAAAGGTATATCCTAAATAATAATACAGACTATAGGATGCAAACAGCTTTTAGAGGGGAAGACAGTTTATTTTCAGACCAGTTCAATAAACATATGGAAATCAATTAAATGTAATACAAGTATAATACAAAAGCAGTCACAGAACAGTGCGGGTTTAATTTTCAAATGAGTGGTACAAAATCTGGGTCTAGCGGACCTTGTCGTTATTATTCAAAGGGGGCATTCTTGAAAGAGGGACTATCACTGGACATGCATGAATGCGTTTCAAATTGGATACAGGTATCTTTTGACTCCTGGATACTGTGGGAGCTGTCACTGAGCCAAGTCCTGAATTTTTGATGTATGTCTTTACTCATAGAATGTCAACTCGCTTTTTGCTGCACTCAAGTGTGAGGGAGTCTCCAAGATTAGCTTGGTGAGGTGGAGGAGACAGCCAGCTGTGAGACTAGCCACCCCATGGCTCCCCATGGGACTTGGTCCTGGGAGTTCAGGACTGGGTAAAGTAGCCATTGATAAAAATAGGAAAACAGAACCTTTAAATGGGTTGTAACTAGAAAGCTTGATGGAACTAGAAAGAGTCATGGACTCCTCAAAGCTAGAGATCTACTCTGATATCTTTATTTCATATGTGAGAAGATGAGGTACTTAATTGACTTGCACAAGTTTTATACAAATGTTGGGGATCAGAGACAGGATTAGAATGTACATCCTGCCCTTCCTACCTCTAAAAAAAGCACCAGTCAGAAGATTTGTGTTTGATGTCCAGCTCTGGCATTTACTACTTATATAATCTCAGGTAGGTCTTGCAGTCTCACTAAGTTGATTTTCTCAATTGCAAAAATTGAAAGTAGAATAAATTGTAAGATTAGAAGAAAGTTAATTGGGAAAATAGTGGAGGAGGAACAGGAAAACATCTGAACTCACCCAAATTCCATTCTAAATAATTTTGTATTTTTAAGTGTTATTTAAATAACGATTTGTTATTACATTTTAATTAAGTTATTGTTATTAATTTGTTATTAAATTAAATAATTATTTGCCTCACAATGAATTCTGGAGTGGCAAGACTAGCAAAAAATCAGAGTGAAACAATTTTCCAGCTCTTTTTTTAGAGTCAGTCTCACCACATATGGTCTGGCCACATTATGATATCAGCAGCAGACTTTGAAGGAAGCAGCAGCTTTCAGAAGATCTTAATGTACAGATGAGCAGTCAGAAAGAGATTAGGGGAGACTCTGCTAGTGATGGATTCAGGATCATTGCCCATATGTAGTTCCCAGTCAAGAGCCCAAAAGGAAAGAGAAGCATTCAGATTTGTGGCTGCAGAAGAACAATCTCTGGGACAAGAGGAGAAGAGATCAGAGATCCTGCTCTCAATTGTAAAGCAGAAAAAATTAGCCCTTGGGGTTGCAGGAGATCAGGTGGACCTAGCCACAGAACCAGAGGAACACAATCTCTTAAAAAGTCAAAAAATAAAATGAAAAAGTGAGCAGACAACAAAAAAGCATAAAGAATATAGTGACAAGGAAGATCGAGACAAGTTCAGAAGACAACAGTGTCAAAACAGCTACAAGCAAAGACTCAAAAAAGTTTCCAAAAATAAATCCTTGAAGACCTCCAAAAAACCTTCAAAAATCAAATGAGAAAGAAGAATTGGAAAAAAATGAAAGATGCAAGACAATTATGTAAAGAGAGTCAACAGTTTGGCAAAAAAAAGTCATTAAAATATTGAAGAAAAGTTTTTTTTAATAATTTTTATTATATATTTTTATAATATTATCCCTTGTATTCATTTTTCCAAATTATCCCCCCTCCCTCTACTCCCTCCCCCAGATGACAGGCAATCCCATACATTTTACATGTGTTACAATATAACCTAGATACAATACATGTGTGTGAATATCATTTTCTTGTTGCACAATAAACTTTAGATTCCGAAGGTACATGTAACCTGGGCAGACAGATATTAGTGCTAACAATTTACATTCATTTCCCAGTGTTTCTTCTCTGGGTGTAGCTACCTCTGTCCATCATTGATCAACTGGAAGTGAGTTGGCTCTTCTTTATGTTGAAGATTTCCACTTCCATCAGAATACATCCTCATACAGTATTGTTGTTGAAGTGTATACAGTGATCTTCTGGTTCTGCTCATTTCACTCAGCATCAGTTGATGTAAGTCTCTCCAAGCCTCTCTGTATTCCTCCTGCTGGTCATTTCTTACAGAGCAATAATATTCCATAACCTTCATATACCATAATTTACCCAACCATTCTCCAACTGATGGACATCCATTCATCTTCCAGTTTCTAGCTGCCACAAACATTTTGGCACATATAGGTCTCTTTCCGCTGAAGAAAAGTTTAATAAACAGAGTTGCTGGGAGTCAAGATGGTGGAGTAAAGCCAGGAAGAAAGGTCAGTCTCACTGGGGTGAAAAGGGTCTTCTACCCAGCTCAGACAGACTGGGAAAGCTGGTGAGACAGTCTTAATGACATAAAAAATATAATTGTCCAAACTTTAAAAAAAAAGCACAAAAATCCACTAAGGATAATTCTTTTAAAAAAGAATTGGCTGAAAAATAAAAAATTCATTGAAGAAAAAAAAATCATTAAAAAGTAAAATTGGCCAAATGAAAAATAGATACAAAAGTTCAATGAAGAAAATAATTTATTGAAAAATTAGAATTGATCAAGTGGAAACAAATCACTTTTTGTTATAGCAAATGACATTTTAAAGTCAAATTAAAAAGTCAGAAGAAAAACATGAAATATTTCACTAGCAAAATAACTTATGTGAAAAATAGTGAAGTAAAATAATTTTAAAATTATTGGACTACCCTGAAAGTCCTGATGAAAAAATGAAAAAAAAATGAAAAAAGAAACCTATACATCATCCTTCAAGAAATTATCAAAGAAAAGTGCTCTGATACCCTAAAAACAAAAAGGTAAAAGAGAAGTTGAAAAAAATCTAATGATCAACTGAAAGAAACCTCAAAATGAAAACTTCCAGAAAGGATAGCCAAATTCCAGAATCCTCAGAAAAGAAGAAAATATTGTAAAGGGGCAAAAAGAAAAAAAATCAACTCTCATAAAGCCACAGTCAGGGTCCCATGAGATCATACAAGACCTCATTAAGGGAACAAAGAACTTGGCATTCCATCACATTTCCAAACCTACTAGCATTAAGGAATAGTGAAATTTCCACATTATTATAAATATAAATATGCATTTATATATATATATATATTTGTTATTATAAATGGCAGCCAGGTAGCACAATGCCAGCCCTGGTAGTACAAAGTTGGCCTCAGACCCTGGGTGACCCTGCAAAAGTCACTTAAACCTTCTTGTCTCAGTTTCCTCATCTGTAAAATGAGCAGGAGAAGGAAATGACAAACTACTCCAGTATTTTTGTCAAGAAAAATCCATCTTGGGTCAAAAAGAGTTGCACCCAACTGATATTATTATTACTAGCTGACCAGTAAGCTAACCTACTTGATAGTCCATTATCAGTCACTAACATTTTTGTCTGAATTAATTGATTTTCTGATTTGAAAAATCCTACAAAGTCCTACATTGATGATGTCTCATGGTGTTGGAAAGGTTGCACCAATGGACTGCTAACTTTAACATGGTCTTTCATGCTGCAAAAACGTGGCTCCCAGCAACAGACTATGTCTACTTTCCAAAGATCAGTGGAATTAGTATCTTAAAGTTCATCACATTAGCTGTCCACTTGACAATTAATCGTTTGACCATGTCAACCCATAACATAAAGAATACAAAAATGGTTCTCAGTACTTTATGGCAATTGCTTGACAGAAACAAAAGGAGAAAATGCTAAGGACTGGACAATTTTCTTAGACTGTCTATAAATTTTAATTGGTAAAACTCACAGTATGACAAATGAAAAGCTTAATTTTTCACCTCTAAGCATATAACTCCTATTAAAAATAATTTTAGGTTTTCAAAGACTTTTATTTATGTAATCTCATTTTATCTTCACATCATTCCTATGAGGCAGGTATTCTTGGTATTTCTTTGTTACAAATAAGAAAATGTGAGTGACAGATTCAGTGATTTACCTAGAGTCACACAGAGAAATGTGTGAAGCAAAATTTGAAGTCTCTGCTGACCTCCAGTCCAGCACTCCAACTACGGAACCTCCTAGATGTTTATATCTCCAGCCTCAAACTATCACCTGAATCCCAGGTCTGTATTTCTAGCTGACTGTGAGATACCTTGCCTGGAATATCCTGCTAATGCATCATATTCAGTGTCTAAGACTGAACTCATCATTCTCCTCTATATTTTTTGTTCCCTTTAATTTCTCCATTTCTGCTAACAATGCTGCCATCTTTCCAATCTCCTGTCATGTAATATTTATAATTTTTTGGAATATTTATCATAGTTTATTTACTAAGGAAAGCAAAATTTCCCTTTTTATAATTTTATTTTGAACCAACTGGCCCATCTTTTGTCTTCTCTTCAGATCTATCTAATATTGAGTTTGTCCTGCTATTGGTACTAAATGTCTGTGGTAGAGTTTGTTAAAGAAGGAACTAGTTTTCAGTTACAAAAGACTCAGAACTTAATGTTTCTTGTTAGAGTTTTTCATTTCATCTTAAATTGGCAGTGTTGTTATACTGTCTCTTCATTTTAGTAAACATTTTTAGTAAACATTATTGCCACATTTCCTGTGGACTATTATTAAAGCAGAGTTGAAAGTATGGGTATTTTATTATCTTTAATTGTATTGTATTATATATATATATATATATATATATATATATATATATATATGCGTGTGTGTATATATATATATATAAAACAATACAATGTATATTGTATATACTAATGTATATTTATATACATATATATATATATATATATATACATATATACATACAAGCACAAATAATATACCTACATATATAATTGCAACTTCTAAGAATTTTATCATCATTATGGCAGTTAGGAGTATCCATAGACAAATAGTATGGATATGAGTTGACTACAATGAAATGATTTCAAAAATAAAATTAAGGGATGATATACATATATATTTAAAGCGCACATATATGTATGTATGTATATATATGTGTGTGTTTATGTATATATATATATATATACACACACACATATGCAGTTGTTCACACATGTGTGCACACACACACTAGCATACTCCAATACTACTATAATGTTAGTCCATATAAAATCCATTCTCTTCATCCATTCCACATATTGGATACAGCTAAGCTAGACTAAGATCTAGCATTTTTTTAAAATTGCTTCAGATATCACAGACTGTAAGAATCAAATAAAATAAAAAGTACTTTACAAACTTTAAAACTATCTAAATGTGATCTATTGTTATCACCATCATTATTGCTATTGTAGTAGTTTTATTTTATGAAATGTTATATCATTTTGTATTATGAGAGGAAGTATTACATAGCAGAAAAATCATGGCTTGTACACTCGAGAACTCAATTTGAATTTCAGTTCTAAAGCAAGCCTTGCTTCTGTAAGCCCCACTTTCCTAATTTGGAAAGTGTGCATAAAAATAGCTTGACATATCTATGTCACAATATTGTGAGAAAGGTGCATTACAGATTTAAAACAACATATAAATATAAGCCCTTGTTTTCCTCTTAAACAAACATTTATGTCATTATATAATTATTATCTTATGTTGTCTTTTATAATTTACAAAGGAAAGGGGATTTTGATATGGAATAAAAATCTCATGTCATCCATTAGCTGCATATTGCCTTGAGAGATCAACAATCATGTTGCTGTTGTAGGTATATTTATTTAGTTAGTTTGAAATTCTCTTGTTTGCATTTTAAAAGATTAATCAACTAAGGTACAGGTTTGTGTGTGGGCATGTGCATGGGGAGTGTGTTGTGTATGTTTATGTGTGGGTGTATTTTATCCTATTACCATAGGATAAAATACAAATAGGATAAAATATCAATGCTTATTCCATTTATATCAGTATTCTAACAAAGATATTACTCAAATGCTGAAGTTAAATTTCCACTACTTTATACTTATTATTGTTTTAAGATCTTCAAGATTAAAAGTTGTCCCCACCATTCTTAAGAAAGCAGATGATCAATTCAAGTTTGATTTCTTTTGCCCTTTTTTCCCCTTTTGTCTTAAGAAATTCATGTTTTCATGTTTTTTGAAATTTTACAAGGAAGCATAGCTTAAAGGTTTGAAAATGAAATAATTGTTTTGTTAGTCATATTCTTAAGACTATGGATCAGTTTTATTATTTCATTTATTGTCAAAATGCAGATATTGTGAGAAATTTATGGATGGCAGCATTATTTATATACTAATTAATAGGATTAGTAGTCCATATTAATTAATGACTTTGAAATTGGGACATAATTCATTGTCTTATTCCTCATCTCTTAGAACTGTTAATTCTCTACGAGTTTCAAATAGTGTTGTATCTCATATGTTATTTCATATTTGTGATATTTAAAACCATATGTTTTATTATTATAGATTTTTATTGACAAAGCATATGCATGGGTAATTTTTCAACATTGACCCTTGCAAAAACTTCTGTTACAACTTTTCCCTTCCTTCCTTCCACCCTCTCCCCTAGATGGCAGATAGTCCCATACATATTAAATATAAAACTATATTTTTTGATACACAAAGATATTTCTTCCTTTAATATGTTGGTTTCAATACCTCTCCCTTTTAAAACAACTTTAGCCAAATCCTTTCCAAGTAAATTTTCACATGAATATTGGGCTTCTTTTTCTTTTTTATTAAAATCCCCATTTTTTTTTTACTAAAAAGTAAAAAGTAGAGAAAGTAAATGTTGTAATGCTGGTTATTGACATAATAATAAATTACACTTATGATTGTATATTTATTATTCCCTACTATACAAAAGACATCATATTTAGTACTGGAAGAGATTTATAGATTGGTTATATGTGGTATTCTGCCTATTGGATGTGTACGTAGTCTATTGCCTTCTGGCTTATTATCTCTAGGACTAATGTTATTTTGTTTTTACTATAGTTTTGGTATCACATAGTGGATACTATCATATTTATTAAGCATGTTCTTTGTGAATCTTCCCTTGCTGCAAAAGTTTATATGAAAAAGCAACATTTATTTTCCTTATTATTCCCTAGAGTATATAATACATTTTCCTACATTAGAGGGTACTTAAAACACACACACACACACACACACACACACACACACACACAGATAAAAAAGAAATAAAAAAGAGAAACAAGAGAGGGAAACAGAGGGACAGAGAGAGAAAGAGAGGTTAAGATATTATTTTAGCTCAGATTTTTAGATGTTTATCCATTTCTCAAAAAGACTCCAAAATCCGCTTAAAGATAATGTTCTTACTAAATATGATGTCTTTTGTATAGTACATGAATACTTTGGTCCCATAGTCTATAATAGAAGGCACATAATTTGTCTAGTATCTGGATAGTGGTTCTGTTGTGGTTATCATATGTTTATAGACAAGAATTCTCTTTCTTTGAAAATATACCTTTTTATTAAAACAGATAAATGTAAATCCTGTCCTAGAAGCTGGACAAAACCAACCAAAAATAATAGACCCTCTCCTCAGAGAGCTTACATTATCTGAGGGAATAAAATAAATACATTTTTTTGGTTATCATTGCCATTCAGTATTGTCCAGTTCTTTATGACCCTATTTGGAGTTTTCTTGGGAAAGTTACTGGAGTGGTCTGACATTTCTTTCTCCAGTTCAGTGTATGGATGGGGGAACTCAAGCAAATAGGATTGAGATTTTTCCAGGATCATATAGCTAGTGTCTGAGGCTGAATTTGAATTTAGGTTTAATTCCAGGTGGAGCACTTTAGCCACTGGTCATCTCGTCACTCGCTGCCCCAATAGATATATTAGATAATTTGCTTAGGAATCACTAGGAAGGAATGAGGAAAGACTTTCCACCCAATGTGTCTCCTGAAATGAGCCTTGAAGGGAGCTCAGGCTATTGAGTTGTAAGTAAAGGTCAAAACCATTCCAGTTATGTGGGACAAACTATGGAAGGCAAAGGAGTAAGAGCTGGATATCGAGTTCTGTAAACAGCAAATGGGCCGATTTAGCTATGATAAAGAGCGTTCAAAGAGAATTCATATTAAATGAGTTCAGAAAGAAATGCTGGAATG
This sequence comes from Sminthopsis crassicaudata, assembly GCF_048593235.1. NCBI lineage: Eukaryota > Metazoa > Chordata > Mammalia > Dasyuromorphia > Dasyuridae > Sminthopsis > Sminthopsis crassicaudata. The sequence continues at coordinate 33,537,120 of NC_133622.1, forward strand.
ACTATGAAGGGTGAAAGGCAATAGCAACCAACTGAAAATGTTTAAGAAAATGAGTGACGTGGTCAACCATCAACCTTTGGAAGTTTATCTCAGCAGCAATATGGAGGATAAGTTTGGCAGGAGGTAGATTGGAAGCAGGAAAACTAATTAGGTGACTGCTTTAATAGCTCAGGTATGATATCATGAAAGATTAAAGGAAACAGATGGCCTAGTTATTAGAAATAGGAGATAGATATGATAATAATAATAGTAATAATAAATTTTATTTTAAGGAAAGGGACACAGATTTTGTTGAAGAAAGTAAGCAGATGGTCCAGTTATTAGAAATAGGAGATAAATATGATAATAAATCATAATAATTATTATATATGTTATTTTAAGAATGGGGACACAGATTTTGTTGAAGCAGAATTTTTAAGACTTGCCAAGTAAAGAGATTTGATGATGATGGAGAATATTGAGTCCTTTATGTCTTTGAGATGATAAAGTCATAAATGAATGAAAAAATAGCAGTGATTTCAACAGAAAGAGGAAAGTTGAAAAAAATAGGATTGAGGAAGGGGAAAAGGATAAAGGGAAAGATTTCTGCTGTGTACATGTTTAATTTGTGATACCAACAGGACATCCAGAATGAAAGGCCCCTAATGGCCAAGATGGAAGATATTACGGATATGTATGCACACATACTACTCACAAATACATTCAACTATAAATATGCACAAATACACTCATATATAAATATACATGCATATATTTATACATTTATTTATATGTATATATAGATGTAAATATAAATATATATGTAAATGTGAATATGAATTATGCATATAGTGATATTTATATACATACATGCTATACACAAATACATTCATATATATAAATATACATACATATATTTATACAATATATGTGTATAGATGTAAATGTGAATATGCATTATGCATATATTGGTATGTGTATTCATATATATGTACAATATATAAAGAGCTTTATAAATACTCATTCCCTGCCCAATCCTTCTCAGATTGGTGCAGATATTATATATGAGCCAGGAATGAGCAAACTTTTAGAGATAGGTTATCAATTTCTTACTCCTGATTTTTTAGGAGAATTTGTAGTTGGAAATGTTCATAAATTAAATTTTTTTCATTGGCTTAATGGAATAATGTTTACAATGAATGCCTAAAAGATTTCGGGAGGTGAGGATGTAATTTTACATTTATGTTTACAAGTCCATCTCATCCTCTTTGGGCCTGTATCTGGTTTTGCCTTTGAGAGGTTTTATTGATCCCTAGGGCATCAATTTCCTTTCATATGGGTCCTTTCCACAGACACAGGAAAATAGAGAGAGAAGCTGAAAAATCATAGAATCAGGCTTCTTATTTGGTCTACTTTTGGTGCTAGAGCCAGAGCTGAGTGCAGGGAAAACAAGCTAGAAGAAAGCTTACAGAGATAACAATAGTGAAAATGGAGACCTGAAGTGATTATAAAATAAGCGTATTATGATCACTATAGAAAAAGGAGATACCCCAATGCTCCTGAGAGCTTCAGTTTCTGGCCAACATTTCTCCTGGTTTTCTCTTATTATTTCCAGAATTGATTCTGTGGGCTTCAGCATAAAGTTCCCTCTCTAAAATCTTTTTTCCCCCGTCCCCTTAAAGGGGGAGGACAATAAGGAGAAAACTCATCAGATGAAACAATTTCTTTAAAATTTTGCTAGAGAATGACTCTCCTTGTTACTGTATTGTAATGAGTCATGGGACTTCCAAGATCCATCGCCAGGTCTTCAGAATGAATTCTGTTGATCAAGAGAAGAAGGCTTGGGGTTTGAATGAGAGTCATTGAGAGCTATATAGACACTTTTGTAGTTATATTACTTCATAATTCTATCTGATACCTTTTCCAAAGCTAAATTTTGTATCTGGCCAGTACTCTAGAATAAATCCTATGAACTCAAACAGTGGGGGAAGAATGGGAAGTAGTCTTAGTTCTTTGACTTAGTGCCAGAGTAGACAAGAATAAAGGTGGAGGAGGAATGTTGGGAAAATGTGGGATCTGAAAAAATTAAAAACAAAAACCTTGATGACTTTGTGGTATAGAGGGCCAGAACTCTGAAAAAGTGGACTTGAAATTAGGTCAGCAAGGTACTTATAGTATACATATACTTAATACTTAGCATGGTGATGTAATGGTTCTCTTGTTCACACATACTCAGTATGCTGTAATGACGTAATTACAAGGTATATAAGGGCTAAGAAGGGCTGGAAGAGAGACATTCTATCTTTGACCAGCCTCTGTGATGGCTCTCCTGACTCCTGCACTGAGATCAAGGCTGGTCCCGAGGACCTCCAGAAAGCTAGCCAGACATTAAATTTGGTTTTACTTAAGTTCCAGAGAAAAGCAATTAAATGGCACAGAAGACCATCTGCTATACCACCACAAATGCTGTAGCTCACTATTGCTTATTGTAGTAAATAACACCACCCAATGACTTCTCTTTAACCTTCTCTCTTGCTCATTGTCTAAAATAGTCATATTCTCAGAAGTTTCCTATCTTCTTTCTCTCAATTGCAGATGACTTATTCATTATAATATCAGAGAAACTCTTATTTGATCTTTCAACTTCACTGTGCTCATAGGCCTGTATTAATTCTTTATTGAAGCATAATTCCATTCAAAGAACATGATAACGTGTCAGACCCACCCATGAACTTGAGGACTAACTGGAAAAATAAGACAAAAACACCAATAAATATAATAGAAATTAAATGATAAACTGACTTTTATAGAAGGTTTAAGAGGTTAAAGCCAGAAGTCATGTGTGTGAGTGTGTATGTACACATATATATGTACTATATATGTAGAGCTTTCTCTCTCTCTCTCTCTCTCTCTCTCTCTCTCTCTCTCTCTCTCTCTCTCTCTGTATGTGTGAGTGTATACAGGGAGAAGAAGGGAATTGTCACTCAGGAAATGCTATGTGATCTTGCCATTGAAAGATGGATAGTCTTTTACCTGGATGAGCTCTAGGAGAGGGTATTTTCTGAGTAGGAAATAGGATAAATGGGTTGGAAAGAATCAGGTATGTTAGGAAACATTGAATATACCCAATAAGCTTTAAAGCTGGGGGCTTTAATAGAGCACTGAGTCTAGAGCCAGAAATACTTCTCTTTCTGAGTTCAAATCTGCCCTCAGACACTAGTTTTGTGTCCCTATTCAAGTTACTTAACTGTTTCCTCCTCTGCAAAATGAGCTGGAGAAGGAAACAGCCGTCCACTCCAGTATCTCTGTAAGAAAACTCCAAATGGGATCATAAAGAACGGGACACAACTGAAAAATGATTTAACAAAAGCTGGCAAACAGGAAAAAAAAACAGGAGAAAGAATTTGCTAATTGGTTGATGTTGTCAGCTTGATAAAAGTCCTTGTCTCTTTTTGTCTAAGCAGAAGACAGTATCTCCAGAACACTCAGATAGTGAAACATCCCCTTGCCTCTTGTTGTTCAGGGCATAGATATTCTCCACATAGAGCAATTATATACTAGTGCAAGATAGATCTATCTTTGCATTTCTTTACCAATGCATGAAACTGTGACTTCAAATTCAAAGCATTTTTAAGGTGACAAAATATTTGAACAGAATTTAAGCACTATTTTTGAACAGAGACTTTAACTGGTTTCATTAATACCTTATTAGTTCCTTATCCTTTCTAGTCATTTTTCTCCATCAGTAACACAACAAAGAATGGAGATAACATGAATATTTGAGGAGGAAGTTAGAAAGCAAATGAAGTAGCTTAAGAAATTTCCTAATGGGCTTTTGAATATTCCACTTAGCATCCACATGAGTCTTCTAGAAAAGAATTGACCTTATGGCACTATAAAAGTGTGAGATGTTATTATTATTGGATATAATTATCTCTGGGTACCAGAGAATTCATACTCCCTATCCAGAGAGGAAAAATAAACATTCTTATGGACTTTCTTAACCCTCTGGACTTTAGGAGCTGAATCATTTCCCCTGAATTAGCTCAGTTCTTCATTCCAACACTCTTGTTCCATAGAGTACTTGGATAGCTCAGTTCAGGCTACTTTGAACTTAGGTCTTCCTAAAATCAAATCCAGTTTTCTGACCACAAGAGCTCACCTTCTTATGCTTCCACATGGAGTTTCATAACTGAATGTGGGAGTCATGAAATTATGACTTGTTATCAGTGTTTGACTTGTTACCTCTATAACCAGGGTTATGTAAAAATTTCTTGGGCAAAAAGAGATGTTGAGTAGAAAAGATTTAAGAATCCCTTAACTCTACTATATTGTCTTTCTAACATTTACATAGATAAAATAATTTAAAGATATAAGAAGTACTAATAATTAGCAAATCATAAAGAAATTATATGACCTAAGACCTGGATTGAACACTGAAGAAAATCAAGAATTCTAGGAGATGGATGTGGACGTAGATAGACTAAGAATGAATAACAATTTGTGCAAATCCTAGAGACATAATGGGGAATCTTGGGTTTGGAGAATAGCAGACAGGCCAATCTGAATGAAATGTGAAAGGTATAAAGGAGAATTAGGAGAAATCAGTCCAGGGGAAAAGGCTGATGCATCTTTTGTCACAAGTGGAGTCGGGCAAGATTTCAAAATAGGATTGGTATTAATACTGTATAAGCTACAAAAATCATGTTGGAGGGGATGGATATTAGAGGTCACCTTTCAGGAGTTTCTGGCGATGTATGCAATGCTATGTTTTCAGAGTGCACATGCATAATTTTTTAAATTCAAATGGATAGTTTAAAATATGATGTTATAATTTGTCTGAACTAAATGTGTTTGAATGGCAGGGAAAAATTAAATAAAAATAAAAAGGTGTGTTCTTCAAAATTTTAAAGTCAAGCCCACAATTCTAAGATTTTTCATTTAAATGAACCATTGAAGAATATATTACTTCCTAGGTGTTGGAAACACCATTAGAAATTGCTTTTATATGTTGTTTTCGAGTTTCACCTGCTCACTAGGAGGCAAAATGTCAGAAAATAATGAAGCAACAGTATACATATTGAAGTTGCAAGATGGGAAATAGGATTCAGATCAAAGGTCTCTGAGGGATGGAACTTACAAACAAATGAATTTCTGACAGTGAAGGTTGAGTAGCAGCCAATCTTCAAAATCCTTTATACAACCATTGAAGCATGCTTAATAGTTTTGTGTTGCTTGATTTTTTTTTTCTTTCTGAAACCTCCCATGACAAAAAATTAGGTACGAGTACAAACAAAGCTGTTGATAAATCCAAGGAGACTGTGTATTTTCAGTAAATGTGAAGAAATATATTAGTAAGTGAATCATTGTGAAACATACCACTCATCTGACAGCAAATGTATTAAACTTCAGATGAGCTTAAAATCAGGAAGACTTTTGTAAATGAAAAAAAAAAGTTTATGCACCGAGTCATAACTGAAGCAGGTTGACTAGGGGGATGAAAATTATTAATCCTACTGGAAATGGCATGAATGCGGATACTGGTTTTCCTTCTGCCTATGGAAGTCTGGAGATCTCTGTCTGCAACTCACAATCTTATAGAGCATCCCTCACACCCTGCCATGTCCAAAGTTACCATGACCAGAGTCCCATTATTATATTTTTCTCCTAATTATCTTCCCTTCATTCACCTTGGGTTTACAGAATAGATTCTTTTAGGCCTGAACTGCCCCTATCCTGTGACAAGTATACCGATAGTTATACAGAATCCCTATCCCTTCATCCATTCTTTTCATTTTTTCCAGAGAAAAAAACTCATAATTATATTTCTTCCTATACAATAAAAGTCTAAGGAAGTTTGAAAAATAACATATCAATAGCCATAAGAAAGCTGCTCAGTGATTTATTTATTACTGGTAGTAAATATCTTATTTAACAATAAATCAGTGAATCATTCAAAAGACATTGACTAAGTACCTACTAAGAATTCAATTTATTGGTTTACTTTGCACGGATTTTTCTGCTTTTCAAGATGAGATAATATTTGTAAAGTACTTAGCATAGTGACTAGCATGTAGTAGGAACCATATAAATGCTTATTCTCCTCCTCCCTTCCCTTTTTATAGGTTGATGTTTCCAGAATAGCTTTAAAAAGCATTCATTTTCTATATCCCAATGTGGATATTTCATGCTATTAGCACAAGATTCTAAGATAAATTTTCATGAACAACAAAAAAAAATAAGATAATGCCCTCATTCTGTTCTATTGAGGTCTGACAACCAGTGAGAATTGCCTGTGATTCTGAAACATCAGGGACAAAAGAAATATATTCTTCAATTAAATCATTAAACAAGAACATAGATTTAGAACTAGTATAGAAAATAAATTTCATATAATAATTTTACAGATTTAGAAACTGAGACCTGAAGAGTATGTATGGGTAGTTCAATAAGTTTGTTAAAATATTAACATTTTTGATACATTTATTTTTATAGCAGTTATATTAGACTTCTTCAAATTACTTGGGGAGTTTTCTACTATAACTATTTTTAATAAAAGCCACCATAAGGCTTTTCTGATTATCCTGGCAATGACCCTCCCTCTATCTCTCTGGGACATTATTCTTTCTTAACTATAAGTGTTTACTCTATAAAAAGAGCTTTAGATGGAACTGCTTTCCTAAAGAGCTCAACCATCTCAGTCATTGATTATCCCTCCATTCTTTCTGAAAGTAATGGGTTTGCCCAGATACCTGGACTCTGGTTCACTAAAGACATAGCTAATCTTTTCTGTCCTTGGAAGAGGAAGACTTTTTTGGAACATTTAGTTTTCTTTGCATCTCTAACTTGCCTCTGGTTTCATGCTTATGTCTCCTACCATAACTTTGAGACCCTTCCTATCTATTTTGGGCACTAGAGCAAATAACTCTGGGTAAAAAGTAGGATTTTTTCCAATATTAAAAATAAAAAAGTTGGTCCTCTTTATTTTATCAGGCATAAGTGTTAATCTACCAGGCAAGAGTACATCTATCCTGGACTGTATGAGACCTAAGAAATCATTTGCTAAGGAAACTGCAATCAATGATGAGCTGAAATTTATGCACAATAATCTCCCATTGTTGGGGTTCTATAAATTGATAATTTTGCATGGTCCATGAATGATGTTATAAATACCCAAATGGTACTTGGAAGAAAAAAGGTTTCCCTCACCAACCTCCCCCCAAAAAACACATTTATGGCTAGTTATTTTTGCTTTGTCATATTTTAAATAAATCGGGTAGACATTTGCTTCATTTGGCCTGTAATTATAGTCAACACAATATTGTATAAATAAATAACCTCAAGGGAAATTTCTTTCAGAAGTATTTAAAATTAGTAGACAAAATATTTCATGTAATTTCTTATCAACCAACTGGTTTAAGTATGTCCAATTACTTGTTAGACATCAGTATTATAATAAAGAAGCCTTTTAATTCACAGATTCCCTAAAGTCTTTTTCATTTTCAAAAGAAAATAACAAGGACTAGTAAAATGCAGAAGAGGGAAAAAAGAAGTGTTTTATTGAAAGGTTCTGGCTCAAGAATCAAACCTAATTTAAATAACCGTCTATGGATAGTCAGCTGATATACAAGAAAGACTATTGTTTCCTTTAACATGCTAAAACAATTTCCAGTACATGGGAATTTTATTTGAAATGACTGTGTTAGGTGCCACGCTTAGCTAATCAAGAAATGTCATATCCAAAAATATTAATATATTCCTCTTATAATGTGAAGTAAAGTAATGTACTTTGTAAATGAGATTAGTCTTTAACTCCAGGGGAAAAATGCTGTTCATCAGTTACACAACAATACACATCCCTATCTCTTAGTAATGAAACCTGCTCTTCCTTTCTTTGTACTTCTTTTTTTAACACTATAACTGAAACCAGAACATGGTGGGTTTGGAAGAGAGAAAAGAATTAACAAATTCTGCAATATCTTCAAAATTAAAAGTAATGATTGAGACTCTTCTGGATATCACACAATAAATGAAATTCATTTTAGAAATGAGCTTATTTTAAAAGTTCAGTGCCAAAGAATGATAAAAATAGATGTTCTCTGGGTCTTTTAAACTAGAATATCTTCCTCTGTAGACTTATAAAGCAAACTTTTAAGCAAAATGAGCCTTTCTAAAATTGATGTTAATGCTACATAGTGTAAACTGTTGATTCTTAATCTTGAATTTCTGAGGGTTCAATCATTATCCCATGGCATTGTATTTTATTTTCAAAACATTAGTCATTTGGGGGTTACTTTTTGGGTGGAGCAAGGGCTAAGGGGGGAACTTTTAAGTTGACATTATCATTACAAACATTTGTTAATGAAAATATAATTCTATCTTTCATTAATTCACAACAATAACATATATCTTTATTTACCAGGTATGTGTATGGGTAATTTTACAGCATTGACAATTGCCAAATCTTTTGTTCTAATTATTCCTCTCCTCCCCCCCCCAAGATGGCAGGTTGACCAATACATGTTCAATATGCATAACCTATATCTTGTGCTTTAATCATTTTGCCTTTATCAGGTGACTTGTTTTTAATCAATGAAATTCTATCTGCAACAACCCTCTTCTTTCAATAATTCATCAATGATGGATTAATAAATTCACTTAAAATTTGTTTCTTTTGACGTCTTTTAGGGATAAAGTTTGTTACCAAACAACTATGTACCGTTTTAGAATAGAGTAATGAATAACTGCTTCTGCTTTAAGAAACAAATTTGTAAACTTTGCTCCTTTACAGTGTTACCTTTTATTAAGTTCTATCAATATTGGGAGCACTGTATGAACACAAAATTAAGCACAATGACTATTAGGAGATCTCCTTTAGGTAATGAATCCAGATATATTGATTTTTGGGGATAAATTCAATTTCTGCTTCATATGCTTTCCCCCTTTTACTCTTGAACATATATTAATTTGAACTCCCTACCGTTCGTTCAATCTCTAGGCTGAATTAATGAAGAACACATTTTCAAGACTTTTTTTTAGGCAAAGTGGCATATTTAAAATTACCTTGGCTTCAGAAAACAAATAAGCAAAAAAACTATTATCCCTGAGATTTAAGACATTGGAATCAATCCTTCCTCTCTTATTCATGTCCCTGGTTCTCTTCTGGTGGCATTTTTGAAAACTTGGAAGTGATTCAGAACAGAATTCTAGCCCAGTACTGAAAAATGTAGAGTTAATTAGTTCATGAGAAATGGAAAGAGCAAGGGGAAAAATGTGTTGTCAACATTTGCTAATAGCAGGGCCATTATTCATCTCAGTCTAAAGTCAGAGTTGATTTGAGAGCTTTTACTAAAGGTCTTGGAATTTATCCTGGCCCTAGAGCATGTGGATCTAAGGGAGAAAATGAGAAGGTATAAGACATATATATTTGGCCAGTCTGTTTCTTCTGGGTTATAAGGTACTCCCTGTGAGTAAGTTGAATACTGTAGTAAGCTTTTAGAACACTTGTGTACAATTTAGTGCACTCAAGTTGTATGCTCCTAAATGGTACCAAAAAGAATTAGTGGTGATTCCAAATGGAGCCCACTCACAATCAGGAATTTATATATAGCTCTAAAAACAAAATAGGTATTTGTTATTAAATGTTAGTCACTACAGATCCAATTTCCAATTCCTATACCAAGCATTATAATTCATAGAATATATGTATGCATTTTAGAAATTTTTATATAATATGTTATATAACATATGGCATAAAATATTTAATATACTTATGTTTGAATGAGAAATAGAGCTAATGTTCTTTGAAAAGATATTGTATAGAAAATTCAAATTTGTAGGAAATCTAGAAAATAGTATTAGGGGAATTTGAATAACTAAAATACAAATAGAAGACTGCCTCAGAAAAGTAAAGTGAAATTTTAGAATCCTTTGCTACTCTATCTCTTCTACCTGCCTTTCACATGAGAAAATATTGTTTATAACATACTTGTGTCAAGGTTTTTATTCATGAGACATCCAATTATATTTGTGCCAATCAACTTCTGAAAATGTGTTTGAATGATACCAGAATGACTAATAAGTACTACACTGATTTGTTAAAAATTCTGTGCCGCCACAACACAAAGGAATGTAGATTTCTTCAGTGAAGATACTGGTTTATTTTTGTCATTCTTATCCAGTGCTTTGCACATAGTAGGTGCTTGATAAATGCTTTTTAAAATTGATGTATTCAAATAAAAAAAATAGTCACACAAGTGGAATTTTTTTCTTTATATAATATTCAAATACCATCTGCAATTTGTCATTATCAATAGGTTATTTGACTGACGTGACCAAATCGCCCTTCTGGGTATTATTTTGACCTCCTACAACACTGGAAATGAATTAGTATAATTGCTCTTGAATTGGACTGTTTGTTCAGTTTTTAGACAAATCACATTTCAAATAAACAAATTAAACTCTTACTATGGGGGAGCATTTCACAATCAAAAACAGTAGAGGTATAAGGTATCTCATTTGGGTATCTAGCCATATGGCCAACTTAATCTCCCTTGATATTTTGTTTTATTTTAATAAATGATATTAAGGAGAAACACAAGGATGATAGAACTAATACTCTGAAATCCAGATAGACTTGAGTTACACTTCTTACAAAGGACACACTCAGGGAATGAAGAACAGGCTAGGAAGAAGGATCAGGGGTTTTAAGGGAGGAGCAGGAAAAATAAGAGAAGTCATCCCCTGGCCCAAACACGGTTTAACAGCATGATCCAGAGGGCACTGGTGGTAGAAGGGCATCAGGAAAAGCTAAAATATATAAATAAGAATTAAAAACAAAAAGCTGTGTCAAAGAGACTAAAAAGAACCATGGCAGCCTACAAGCAGACTCTGGATAAAGCCACTAGTCAGCTCCACTTCTTTTATTGACATAGGTCTGCATTTTCTCTACCTTTCTCTCTCTATGCCATATAGTAACAGACTATAATATTGCCATTTTTACCTAAATTGTCTTATATTTGCAACTTTGTATCAAATATTTCAAAAGTGTTGGCTAGAAAAAATAAATTAGGATAGAAAATTTAATTTCTATATTAATATTGATTTTTTCTTTATATTTGGGAGTTCTGAGGTCTAGTGATTATAATATTTTATTTGTCTTTTGCCTGTGGGACTTGGACAGTCTACCAGTACCATGCCAGGAAACTGAATTACTTAGATTTCAACTATCTTAGGAAGATACTAAAGATCTTCTGGAGGATAAGGTACTGGATGAGGAGATCCTGAACTGCCAAGCATTCCAACTCTGTTGGGCTGGCCACTTTGCTTAAGTGCTCACATAAGGTAGATGCTCACATGGAGGGCAGAAGAAGCTGTTCAAGGACAAGGCTGGCTGAAGAACTTGGGAATCAGTTGTGGGATATACTGGCTCAGAACCACCCTGCAGTCAGTCCAGCCCATTTCATAGAAGGCACCACTGTGCACTATGAGCTGAGAAGAAATGTGAGATGTGCACATTTAGAGACATCTTCTTCCCGATGTTCACCTGGACTATTTGTGCCCCATCTGTGGAGGAGCCTTCCGAGCTCAGAGTGGTCTGATCATCCTACAGTTTGACCCTTTTGGTCCTCTTATGAAAGGAACCGAAGAGTTATAAGCTTTTGTCTGATATAAATTGCATTAAACAGCACAGAAGGGGAAAGCTTGAACACAATGGTATTTATATTTTATCCAGGCCAAAAGGTGAGCTGAATATTGTAAGAGGATGTGTGATGAAATCTGCAGAGATAAGAGGAATAAGGAGGAGAGAACCGAAACCAAGGGAAAGATCTCTGCCTAACTTATCCACCAGGAAGCAGATAGGTACACGCTGGGAAGAAATTAATTCTACTCATCCAGGATGGAGATTGGAGCAGGAAGAATTTATTATTGCCAGCTGGCCAAGTTTATGTTCCATAACATCACTCAACTGTGTTACATTAAGATATGGATCATTACTCTGAGAATACCTCTTATGTTATGAAAAGATCTTCATATTGGTGGTATTTGAAATATGTTTTTGACACATATAAACAACAAAATAATGTTTTCTCTAGAGTCTTTTTTATTTTTTTACCAATTCAGTGAAAAATTACAATGAATCACATATCAGGTACATATATGCATAAACATATATGTATTTCACAGAGTATACTTTTGAAGTAGCTAAAGGATTAAAACTTCAGAAAGGTAGGAAAAAAGTAGGTTTGTTTAGGGGAATGTTTTGTTAGTAGATAAACCTATTATTTTAAAATATTCTTTTATTGTTATTGTTATTTTATTTTAAAGCTTTTCATTTTCAACACATATGCATAGATAATTTTCAACATCAATATTTTCATCATATTTTCATCACAAGATTATTGGAACTGGCCTCAGAGTCAAGTCCATCAGAATTGATCACTTATAGTCTTGTGGTTGCCGCGTACAATGATCTCTTGGTCCTGCTCATTTCACTCAGCATCAGTTCATGTAAGTCTCTCCATTCCTTCTGAAATCCTCCTGCTGGTCATTTTTATAGAACTATAATATTCCATAACATTCATATACCATAATTAATTCAACCATTCTCCAATTGATGGGCACCCATTCATTTTCCGGTTTCTAGCCACTATGCAAAGGACTGCCACAACATTTTTGCACATGTAGGGCTCTCCCTCCTTTAAGATCTCTCTGGGATATGAGCCCAGTAGAAACACTGCTGGACCAGAGGGTATGCACAATTTTACAGCCTTTTGGGCATAATTCCAAATTGCTCTCCAGAATAGTTGGAGCAGTTCACAATTCCACCAACAATGTATCAGTGTCCCAGTTTTCTCACATCCTCTCCAATATTCATCTTTATCTTTTCCTGTAATCTTAAGCCCATCTGAGAGGTGCTTAGTGGTACCTCAGAGTTGTCTTAAATTACATTTTTTCTGATCAATAGTGATTTGGGACACTATTTCATATGACTAGAAATGATTTTAATTTCTTCATCTGAAAATTTTCTGTTCATATTCTTTGACCATTTATCAGTTGGAGAAGGGTTTGTATTCTTATAAATTTGAGTCGATTCTCTATATATTTTAGAAATTAGGACTTTATCAGAACCCTTGAAGGTAAATTTTTTGCCCAGTTTACTGTTTCCTTTCTTATCTTGTCTGCATTGGTTTTGTTTGTGCAAAAACTTTTTAACTTAATCAAAATTTTCCATATTGCATTCTATAATGTACTCTAGTTCCTTTATGGCCACAAATTCCTTCCTTCTACATACATCTGAGAGGTACACTATCTTTTCTATTCATAATTTACTTATAATATCACACTTTATGTATAAATCATGAATTCATTTTGGCTTTACCTTGGTATAAGCTGTTAGATGTGGGTTAGAGCCTAATTTTTTGCCATACTAATTTCCAATTTTCCCACCAATTTTTGTCAAATAGGGAGTTCTTATCCCAGAAGCATTTCTATATGTTACCAAATTGTTTATGTAGGATTGTTTAGGTGTGCTATATCATCTGAAAAGAGTAGTAATTTGGTTTCCCCATTACCTACTCTAATTCTTTTAATTTCTTTTTCTTCTTATTCCTCAATCAAACATTTCTAAAACAATAGTGAATAATAATGGTGATAATTGGCAACCTTGTTTCATCCCTGATCTTTTTGGGCATGGTTCTAATTTATCCCCATTACATATGATGCTTACTGATGTAAATAGATACTACTGATTATTTTAAAGAAAACCCCATTTATTCCCATATTTTCCAGTGTTTTTAATAGGAATGAATGTTGTATTTTGTCAAATGCTTAAAAATCTTCTAGTCAAAGTCAGTGTTAGTAGTAGAAATCTCAGATTGTATATCAGCACGGTACTCTTAGGTAGAATGAATGACTTTTGAGATCCATTCTAACTAAATTTTTTATTTTGTTTTTAAAAGTGATCTGATGGGGGAAATTGAAATGAGAAATTAATTAATGAAAGTAGAAATTCACATGAACATATGACATTTTGCAGCTATTTGTACATGGGTAACCCTTTATAAAATTTTAGAAATTGAATTGATGATAAAATAATAATAATTAGTTATTCTAGGAAGTGTCATGCTAATACTTCAATACTGAAAAAAAATCAACCATTCATGGCATTTTTAGTAAAAGTACAAAACTTTCATATCACACTTTATTTTAATAGTTTTATCTTCTTATCAAATCATTCTTTACATCATGTCTTCTATTAGAATCATTCTTTCTTCTCTAATATTGATATCCTTGAGAACAGATATATCAGAACAATATTCCTATTTATTTTACAAAATACTTAACATAAATTGTTGCATATCACAGATTTTGTTTGAAAGAGGGGAAGAATAAGTGAATGACTATGATAACCTTATATAGATGAGATTTAACTACAAATTTACTAAAACATTCATTTAAAAAAAACCCTTTATTTCCACATTATCTCCTTTCTCTGAATTCTCTAATGACTTGCTGATCCCATCACAAATTGACTTCTGAACTAAAAAAGTGGTTCAAAAAGAATGTTTGGATTACTTTTCCTATCCCTTTATTAGTTAGCTGCGCCCTATCTAGATTTTTTTATCCCATCCTCTGTCACTTCTCTTTCACATAAGAAAGTGATTTTTCCCAATGTCTACAGCTCTGATCCCAGAAAATCTTCTAAAAGGTAAAAAAAAATGTGTTTCCTTCTCCTTGGTTCTAAGAATTTCAAAGCCTCTTCACTCTTCCAGGAGGCTGTCAGGATTCAGTCACAGGTATATTCTTATCTATAATTATATTTATTTTCATTATTTTGACCCCTCAAATGTATCACAAATTCTTACTTTAAAAATCACAATCATGTTAAACCATGCCATTTTCTCCTTATAGGTTTCCCTCAATATGTTTAAGCTGATTTATTTAGATGGCTCAAAGCATTGCTACTTTGCCTCCCCTCCTCAAATTAAGAAAGTTTAATAACATCGCTTTGAATTTAATGAAACTTCACTGCCTCGGTGCTCATCTGTGTATTAGGATATGAAGTTCACAGTTGTAGTCTTACCATTTGACCTTTCCAAACATCTATTGCTTCTTATATTGAGCCATGGGGTTTCCCTCACATTGGATATCCCTACCCAATCTTGTGAACATAAGCAGGAGTCCCTATCCAGGAGTTATCCAGAACTTTGGTACCCACCTCCCTTGTATTCCAAGAGAAACTTGCTTCCTCTGCTTGCCATCATCCTTAGCCAATTAATTAAAAACAAATGCTTCAATCTGAGATGTCACATTTTTCACATACAAAACAGAGGGAAAGAGTGGTGAGTGTTTCAGCAATCATCTCAGCTTGCAATTTTTAACTTGTCTGAGTGCACATTATTTTACTTTCTAGAAGTACAGGTGTGCCAAACCTGCTCAATCATTCGCTTCAGGGCTATGCAAAGACATACATTTATTTTCTCCAGTAGTTGATTACAAGTACTTCTATACAATAAGATTTCTTGAACTTAACCTAATCTGTCACTGGTATTTGAGTGAATGGTGTTCAAGTGTCAAGTTCTCTGCTTTTTCCATCTTTTAATTTAAAGATAATGATCAAATTGCGGGTCATTTTGTGCAGATTAATGATCACCAAGAAAAGTCTTTGCCCCTGGAAAGAGAAAATGTTCATTCTTCTTAAACCTAATGTTCAAAAGTCATTATCACTATTAATAAGTTGCATTTTTTTCTTCCTTTCAGAAAATGACTTTTTAAAAAACCTTCAAGCTGTTAGATGAACATACCTAGTTAAAATATGCCCTTCCCATTTGTAAAACAGGAAAACATCAGTTATAAGAAGGTCCTGGGGCAGGTCGGTAATTCAAATTGCTTTGGGGAAGGGAGAGAGACTTTCCTTCTAGAAATGAGATTGCAATTAAGAAGAAAATCTCACTAGCCAAAATTTACTAGATTATCAGATTACTGAAATTAATATGTATTTGTGGCAATTCCTGAATTTACTGTTTTTTTAGCTTTCATATAAAGGTGTCAGGATAATTATGCTAAGGAACCCTCTCTCGTTCTTTTTACTAGTAGGAGACACCTTATTTTCAGAACTAAGGCTCAGCAAGCAGATTTGCCTTCAAGTTGGTATAATCACCATTATTTGTGCTCATCCCCTGGGTGAACTCAACCACATCCAAATCCCAGAATTGTTTCATACCAGTACCAGGTGGTCCCTGGTTGGACAAGCACCTGCAGAAACCAGTTCCAGTGATGAAGCCCTACTAACATGTGTTCCCTCCTCCAACAGAACAAAGAAAGATGCTTTTTTATAACCATGGTTAACACTTCTATTTTATTTTATTTTGTTTTTATCTTATTTTATTTTTCAGAATTTGCTGTGCTTGTGATCATCTGTGTGAGTTCTTTGGCTTTATTAGAGTTCAGGCAGATAATTTCTGGTGTTTTCTTTGAAAGGATGCAGGATTTGGGCCATCTCCAAATCAAGTAAAGGCATTTATTAAGATTAATTGAGAATCATTTGCTCAGAGTGGGCTATGTTCCTGTTAAAATCTACCAGAATTCAGTAGGAGTTAAAAAGGAGTCAGCAGCCCAATAAAGCAAGACAAAGATATTTTTGGAATCTGGTTCTATCACAAGATAAGTCAGTTTTGAGGTTTTAGAAGAGTTTGCTCACATAGGGTGGTCCTAAAACCTCAATAGTTGAACTCCAGTTGTGGTTCCCCAGAATGCATATAAAAAAGCCCACTTGGCAGGATATTAATGTATGATAAAGTTATCATGATGATCCTGACTTTGCCTTAAGTTTACCCAAAGGGTAGAGCATAGGAACTGTGTCAGGGAAATATTAAAGCTTGTGGGTCCTGGTCTCCATCTTTCTTATTGGTTTATTTCTACAATATGTCTAGACTTGATGGATGATGGAATTATAGACCATGTAGACCTGTACCTGTACCTGTCAGCAAGTGATTGAGGATTTCTGTGGGGTTTGGACTGGGGAGGAGGCAGATTTGGGCTGGGGGCAACAATCAGAATCCCATCAGTATGTTCAGAGTCCGTGTTTCATAATGTTTGTGACTTTTGGTCATTAGTTTTCAGAATTGACAAAGAAAATAATAATAACATTAATATTATGGATAGCTGGCAATTACATACCACTTTGAGTTTTCAAAGTACTTTATGAAAGTTATAGCATTTGATCCTCACAACAACTCTGTGAATCGGTACTATTGCTATTATCACAATTTTACAATTGAGCAAACTGAGATAAGCAGAAATTGTGACCAAAGGGGACCCAAAAGCTAGTAAATAGAAGGCAAAATTGTTATTCAACTCTTTCTGACTCCAAGTTCAGCAGTCTCTAATACATGTAGTCTCTTAGTTACCAAATACAGGTAAAGTAGTTCAAATTTTGGACCCTAAATTGTGAAAATCTAGATTTAAATTCTGCCTCTACTCTTTCCTAAGTGTGACACTGTAAATGAGGGCTTTTTTAGACTGGTTTCACTTTCTAAATGATGGAGTTAGCTCTGCTGATTGAACACAAAGAGCTGGTATGATGCTCCAGCAAGACAATACATGCAAATCATTTTGCAAATTTAAAGCAGCATGTCAGTTATTAGTATTAATCATAATACTAAAAGCCAAATGGATATTTACAATTATTCTCCAATATCATTAAGATTAAGTATATTTATCAAAATCACCCACATTAAGTCATACCTTGACAAATTTGAACTATTCACTGGTCCTTTGTTATGTAGATTACTGCATATGAATGTGGTTCTCTTCCAGAATTTTCAGATTGTAGTATAAATTATTATTTACAAGATCCATTAGTCAATAATGGACTTTATCTTTTTTAATTATTGGTATATTTCAATATACTTTTACAACTTTAAAAAATTTCCATCAAATGGGACAATATTTAACATGTGATGTTGCAGTTTATCCAAAAATATAGTATTAACTATTCTTGTATTTTCCTCAACTTTTTTTGTTCTATCTCCTTTCCTTCCTTTTTATCCTATTTTCCCCTTTTTGTTTTTAATCCTAGCTCTCAAGTAATTTAGATATATTCTTTAAAGTATCCAGGAGTCTCTTACTTAGCTTCTTAAAAGGAATAAAAATGAAAATTAGCATTGCTGCTTATGCTTCAATGATGATGATGATCAGATGGATACACCTTAGGTACCTGAAAAAAAAGCATGCTCTTCAGTTGATTCTAGTCAGGTATTCAGGTAGTTCCTTGCATCAATAGCTCCCTTCAATATTCAGTTAGAGTTCTCCACTCCTATAATTTTTTTTCTAATTCCCCCCATCATCAGGATTTACACACACACACACACACACACACACACACACACACACACACACACTGTAATTATGATATTTCTTGTCATTTTGTATGTGTAAATGTTATACTTCCATTAGAATATAATCACTTAGAAGACAGGTTCGCCTTCATTTTGTTTGTGTTTTCCAAGCTAAAAACCATGTCTTGAACATAGTGGGTACTTAATAAATGTTTGGTGAATTGATTTTAATGGAATCTGCTTTCCTACTTAATACTTAAGACCATTAGAAATAAAACCTGTCATTGTTTGCAATACTGTTTTCTTCTTTAGGGTTTTGTTTTATATCAAATCTTGAAATATTCTATTCCTTTAAAACTTCCTCCTGTATTACACTCAAAATAAGCATCCCAAGGTCTTTTTTTCCTCCCATTTAAATATTCCTTTCTACTCAGTTATTCTCTATTCTTACACTAGTCTTATGCTTTTAACCGTCCCACCCTCCATGCAAACACAGGTTTTTCCTATTGCAGGATTTCAAATGAACTCCCTCTTGTTCCACAATTTCATTCCCCTCTGAGCATAAGCTCCAAACGAACATGCATTTATTAAATATCTACAGTGAGGTAAGTTCTGGGAATACAAGGAAGCAAAAACAACTGGTGATTTTCTCTGCTCCTATCACTCTGAGACTAGAATTTCCATGTATCACTGGTAATTCATCCATCGTGCTTGCTATGAGTGCACCAGTGGTTGTTCCAGGGAGATATAGCCTAGACTTTGAGTAAAGGTTTATTGTGCTAGCTGTTCAGACTCTAATTGCTAAAATTCTTGAATAAAGTTATTACACTCTGACAGGTCCATAAATAGAGTACACTCTGGGAGGCATTTGTAGACTAAGGACTTCTGCCTCCTTTCACCCCATTCCAATTCAATGATAATACAAGTCTAGAATGGAATTAAGACCTTAAAGGTCTTAGACAATCTCCATACCAATTTTCAGAATTCTGCTTGTGACAACTAAAGTCATTCGGTTCTCTTTGAAAACCATTATATATTGGGGACATTCACATTAAAGTCAACTATGATATGAAGGTGTGAACGTGAATGTCTAGTTGACTCACAGTAGCAGATGGATAATTGATCTGCTATATTTTGTTCTTAATGAAAGCCTCATTGTTTGCTAGGAAAATAGATAGTATAATAGAGTGTCGGGTCTGGAGTCAGGAGGACCCAGATTTCTGAGTTAAAATATGACCTTAGATGCTTACTAGCAGTGTGATCCTGAGCAAGTCACTTAACCTTGTATATAGCCTCAGTTTCCCCATCTGTAAAATGATCTGGAGAAGGAAATGGCAAAGTACTCCAGTATCTTTCTCAAGAAAACCCCAAATGGGATGACAGAGAATCAGACAAGATTAAGCCATGACCGAACAACATCAATTAAATGAATATTGTGCATGTGTGTGTGTGTGTGTGTGTGTGTGTGTGTGTGTGTGTGTGTGTATCAAGGACTTGTGATTTTGTTTGTGTCAGGACTCCTCTGGTGTGGATCAAAATTTCTACATAACTGAGAATTTTAAAGACTGGTCTCAAACTCAAATAAGTAAAGCAACTTATAACTAGTAGACATTTTAGCCACAAATTGAACCCAGATTTTCATATCTCCTAAGCCAGAAGTCTATCTCTTTGCCACTGTCTTTTATCCATGGTTTTCCTGTGTGGGAATTTTTTTTATATTTTAATAGTTTTTATTTAACAGATCTATGCATGGGTAATTTTACAACATTGACAATTGCCAAACTTTTTGTTCTAATTTTTCCCCTCCTTCCCCCTCCCTGATAGCAGGTTGACCAATACATGTTAAATATGTTGAAGTATAAATTAAATACAATATATGTATACATGTTGTGGGAATATTTTTAAAAAACTGTTAAGCAGTTAAGGAAATATTGTATATAAAATCATTCCCACTTTTCTACTTTCCCTTTAAACTTGACTACATTTATTTTATTTTCATAACCCCTTTTTAATTTAATGTAATTAAATAGTTATTTCATACTTCACACTGCTCTCTATCTCTTGTTTATTTATAAATTGTTTGAAAATAACTAAGTCTGATAGATAATATGCTCCATATTCTTCCAAATTCCTTTCTAAAAATATTTCTTCATATCTAGGTCATTTATCCATTTTGATATTATCTTAGCAAATGGTGTAATATATTGATTTATGCCAATTTCTTTTGTTTGTTTACTCTTTAAAATAGCGTTTTATTTTTTCCCAATTAGATGTAAAAACAGCTTTTAATATTCCTTTTTACATGATTTTGAGTTCCAAATTTTCCCCTTCTGTTCTCCCCTTCTCTCTTCCTAACAAGGTAGGAAATTTTATATAGATTATACATGTGGTATCATATAAAATATATTTCCATATTAGTCATAGTTATGAAAGAATAAATATGCTAAAAGTAAAAAAAGTGAAAAAGATTTTCTTTTTGTTCATAGATTCTGTCAATACTTTTTCTGGGTATAGATAGTAATTTTCTTCATTAGGACTTTGAACTTGTCTTGGATCATTGTACTACTGAAGAAGAATTGAGTTATTGATATTTTGCACTGTTTTGCTGACTGCTCATTTCACTTCGTATCAGTTCATACACATTTTTCCAGGGTTTTCTGAATTCTACCTTTTGTTATTACACTATAATATTACTATTTCATTCATATACCACAACTCATTCAACCATCCCCCAGTGGATAGGCACTCCCTTGACTTACAATGTGTTGCAACTAAAAAAGTCACAGGTAGGTCCTTTCCCCCTTTTTATGATTACTTTTCTATACAGACCTAGCAATCAATATCAAAGTTTGGTTGCTCTTTGGTCATAGTTCCAACTTGCTCTACAGAATGTATAGATCAATTAACAACTCCACCAGCAGCACTTTTTCCATATCCTCTCAAGATTTCTCTTTTTTCTCATATTATCTGAGAGGTGTAAGGTGATACCTCAGAGTTGTTTTCATTTGCATTGTTCTAATCAAAAATGCTTTAGTGTACTTTGTTGTATGTCTACAGATAGCTGTAATTTCTTCCCCTGAAAACTCCTTGTTCTTTCCTTTGTCTACTTGTTAATTGGAGAATGGCTTATATTTTTTATAAATTTAACTCAGTTTTCTCTATTTTTTGATAAACTAGGCCTTTATTAGAGATACTTGCTGTAAAGATTCTTTTCTAGCTTTACCTTTTCCATTAGTTGTGTTTGTGTAAAAGCTTTTTAATTTAACATAATCAAAATTATTGATTTACATTTCATAATCCTCTTTATGTCTTGTTTGGTCATGAAGCTACTGTAATTCACTTAAATAGCCCTTTCAAAATGTGGATTCTGTATCACTTGGTGAAAATATATTTAATATAGAAATCACTTCATTGTCTTTGGCAAGATGTAGTTTCTTTCCTTATCTCTTTTTCTTTTAAACACACACACACACACACACACACACACACACACACACACACACTCACACACACACATATTTTGGCCTGAAATCAAGATTGCTTTATTTTTTAGTTCAGCATTTGAATTCTGTTTCACCTCCTTACCTCAAGTCTTTATGTGTCTCTCTGCTTCAGATGTATTTTTTTGTAAAGGATATACTGTAGGATTCTGGTTTTTGCTCTCCTCTGCTATTTTTTTGTTTTATGGAAAAGTTCATCTCATTCGTACTCATAGTTATTAATGATGCATTTTCCTCCAAGCTATTTTTCCTTTTGTTTTGTTTCCTTTTTCTCCTTTTCTCCTTTCTCTCCTCCAGAGCATTTTGTTTCTCTGTACCTCCCCCAATCTATTCTTCTGTCAGTTCTTGCACACACTCTCTACTTAATTCCCTCCCCTTTTTATTTCCTAATATAGATTTTTTATATTAAAGTAACTGATGATTGTCACAGTATCTCACAGGTAGTAGGCATTTTAAAAATGTTTGTTAAATTGACTTGAAAGTCGTAGGTAACTGCCACTGAGAGTTTTGTAAAGCTTTGTTGCAAATACCTGACATGTCATGAGCAAGTTCTTCAAGGGTTTAGAGGGGCTAAAATAGACTATTGTCACAAATATTTAAAAATAAGGGGAAAGGGCAAAGAAGATTGATTTAACTCGGTTTCACTCTATTATTTAACAGATTGCTTTTGGAGTCACTGAACCAAGACTTGTGTGCCAACACTTACCTCAGCAAAGCTTGGGAAAAAAGCATCAACAACATTAGGATACATTTTCATGCCATACATAACATGGGTATAATTACACTGTTTATCTTAGGACCAACCAGGAAAAATCAATAGTCAGTAATCTCTGTGGCCAACATTTATAAAGTCCATCTAACATAAAGACAACAGCCAGTAAAAGTGACTGGAAGATGAATATTATTTTCAAGATTCTTAAAGAGCTTAAATAATTTTGGTGATTTTTTAGCGCTTTACCCATTAAAATGTTCTTTTCAGTGAATCATCAACATCACTTGACATCTTTGACAAGTTACAGTCTATCCAGGACCTAAAATAATGAAGTGGAACAGCAGCAAATGGATACTCAATTATCTCTGGTCATAGGGAATTGGGATGGTATAAATAATTGCAAGCCATATTGAATCCAGTCTGATTTTTGCCATTCGTTTCAGCTTCTCTTTTTTCCTCCTAGCCTCTCCACCTATAATTGCATATCTTCTTCCAGTGTGGCTAATAAACATCCAAACTGAATAATTCAAATGCCATGTCTTTGTCCCATCTCTCCCTCCTCATCCTCTGCTGAAAATCTTAATAAGTAATAGAGTAACAGTTTGAGGACTGGGGAGAGAGGCGGTTGGAGAAAGAAGGAGGAGAAACAAAGACTTCCTATGCTTTTATTTGCCATAAATTGGTGAATTGCTTTCAAACTAAGGGATATTAATAATAGTATACATAATTTTAAAAGGGGGAGGGGAAGTTGTATTGGATTTTGGATAGAGAGCCAGCTTCAGAATCACAAAGATTCTGTATTACAGCCCTGCCTCTTGTGTGATCCTGGATCAGTCATTTATCTTTTCAATTTCCAAGTTGTAAATTAATTGCTGTTTTGTATTAGTATAGGGAATTCACTTACTAGAAATTTCTTTTACTATTGAAGTCACTCATCTAACAAAAAAATCAACAAAAATGTTATATATAAACTTGACAACCAGACAATGTGACCATGGTAACATACAGGATGTTTCTAACCTGGATTCTGGAAACAACAAAATTGATAACTGTTTCATTATAATTGGTTTTCTTAATAATTATGTCCCTATGTATATATGTAAATACATATATGTGTATGTATACATATTATTTATATATGTGTATTATATTATTTTTTTGTATTTAAAAACTTTATTTTGAGGAGGGATTTGTAGACTTCACTAAACTGCTAAAGAGATCTATGGTTCACACAAAAGTTTAAACCTCCTGCTAGAATCCCTTTCTATGACTTACTAAGTGTAATGTAAAGGGATTATAATAATAAAAATAGATAGCATTTATATAGCATTTTAAAGTTTGCAAATTATTTGAACATGTTTTCTTTGTTCTTCATAATAACCCTACTTGTGAGGCAGGTACTATATTATTACCATTTTACACATGAAGAAACTGAGGCTGAAAAAAGTCAAGTAGTTTATCCAGAATCACATACATAGGAATTTTCTGAGGCAATATTTGAAATGAAATCTTAACTGTGTTTATCAATCAACCAATAAATAAAAAATTTATTAAGTTCTTATTATGCCACAAGTACAGTTCCTCCCCTGAAGTAGCTTATAATCTTCTGGGGGAGACAAAAAAGCAAACTGTGTGCAGAATAAATAGGACATACTTAAAAGAGTGAAATCACTGAAGTTGAGGAGTTGAGGAAGACTTTCTGTAGAAGGTAGGATTTTAATTGGAACTAAAAGAAAGCCAAGAAGTTCCATAGTTGAAGCAGAGGAAAGCCCTGCTTGGAGGGCAGACTGAGAAAAAAAAAAGAGATAGAATATCGTGTTTATGGAAGAATCAGTAACCCAGTAGCATGGGATCAAAGAGTATGTGTCAAGGATTAGATGTAAAATGATGAAAAAAGGAGAGTGAGTCTAAGTTTTGAATGCCAGAGTATTTTGTATTTGTTCTTGGAGTCAATAGGGAGTCATTAGGATTTATTGAATAAGGGGTGACATCACTATACTTCTACTTTGTTACTGAGATATTTATAATATGGTTCAAATGATATAATTTTGTATATTTTAAGGGGGATAGTGATATTAATTAGCATTAATATTAAGTGGAAGAAAATGCCAAACTACAGAGACTATATGTAGATGAAGTATCTCATAGAAACAAAATAGTGATGTTTTGTAC
The DNA here is from genome assembly GCF_048593235.1 of Sminthopsis crassicaudata. Taxonomy (NCBI): domain Eukaryota; kingdom Metazoa; phylum Chordata; class Mammalia; order Dasyuromorphia; family Dasyuridae; genus Sminthopsis; species Sminthopsis crassicaudata. The sequence continues at coordinate 33,561,824 of NC_133622.1, forward strand.
ATATTGAACAATACCTTCCATCAAAAATTTACATGGATATCACTTAATGAGGGGATAAATGATCCATCCATCTAATCTGACGATTACCCAAAGTTGGAGGCAGTAACTGTCATATTAGATAACAGGATGTAAAAAGAATTTGCCAGGCTAGGATCTTGGTCTAAATCTAAAACATAATTTAATATGGATAAATATAAAAATCTCATACTTGGGTTTCAGAAATACAAGTTGGAGAAAGTCAGGGCTGAAGAAGACTTCATCTAAAAAGTAGCATCAGGGATATTAACAAGCTGCAAGTAGAATGTGCATCAACTACATAATACAGCAGCTGAAAAAAGTCAGTTCAAGTTTAACTGCCTGTGCACTGAGAGAAACAAAGCTCTCATCCCTGTTCTGTGGCTGTGTAAATGCTCAATTATATACAACAGGCATGGATGGAACCTTAGCAATCATTAAAAAAACACCCCCATTTTACAGATGAGGAAACTGAGGACCAGAGAGATAAGGGCTTTTCTGTGGTCACAAAGTTTGTAAATACTTATTTAAACAGTTCCTCTGATTCCAATTTCTATGTTCAGTCCACTATTCTCGGACTACTGGGGAAAGTCTGAGATGAGTTATTGCACATGTACAGGTGACCAGGGGATCTGAAAGCATAAAGGATATGCTGTTACATATAGGCTGGTTGAAGGAATTGAGAGGTGGTCAGCATATTGAAAGGAAGACTTAGAGGAAACTTTATAGCTGCCTTCCAACATATGAAGAGTTATCATTCAGAAGCAGCAGTCGGCTCATCGGCTTAGCACCAGAAGGGACGGCTAGAAGACATGGATTGAAATTTCAGAAATGGGTTAATGCTCAATATCTGAACAGTCACAGCTGTCCAAAAATGAAATGGTTTACTTTCAGAGGGAGTGGCTGCTTCCCGGGAACTAGTTCATTCTTGTTAGCAAGTGACAATGGGTAAATTTTAGTGTGATCATTCATATCTCAGGGATTGGCAAATGTTACAAATCAGGGTTCGATATATTTATTGTTTGGTTGAAAAAGTGAGTAAATTTGTAAATAATGCAAATTAAACTTACATGTAAAAGTACTTTTTTTGAGCAGTGCTAATTAAACATTGATACAAAACAATTCTACTATCTCTTCACAGTTATCTTCATAACTGTTGGCTCGAGATATGAGAAAATTTTCGTCCTGTCTGGGTGGGATTACACAGCCCCTCCAGGTGTCTGTGAGTCTGTGGTATGAGAATAATTGGTTTATGTGGAAACTGAGAGAATGCCCATCCGTTGGAAAATGGCTGAACAAGTTGTGGTATCTGAATACTATGGAAAACTATTGTTCTGGAATAAATGACCAACAGGATGATTTCAGAGAGACTGGGGAGACTTACATGAACTGATGCTGAGTAAAACGAGCAGGACCAGATCATTGTAAATGGCAACACTAAGATTATGTGATGATCAATTCTGATGGACGTGACTCTTTCCCACAGTGAGATGATTGATGCCAGTTCCAATGATCTTGTGATGAAGAAAGCTATTTGTACCCAGAGAGAGGACTGTGGGAACTGAGTGTGGATCACAACATGATAATTTCACTCTTTTTGTTGTTGTTTGCTTACATTTTGTTTTCTTATTCATTTACTTACTTTTTTTCATCTGATCTCTCTTGTTCATCAAAATAATTGTATAAATATATTTAAACATATTAGATTTAACATATATTTTAACGTGTTTAACATGCTTTCCATCCAGGGGAGGAGATAGGGGGAAGGAGGAGAAAACCTGAAATACAAGGCTATGCAAGGGTCAATGTTGTTAAATTATCCATATATGTATTTTGAAAATAAAAGCTTTATAAAAATAAATAAAAATAAAGAGAAAAAATTAGTTTAGGAAATAGAGAATTATTTCTCTATATGACCACTGGAAGAAGAGTTTATTTCTGTCATGCCCTTTCTAACATTTCAGAAAATCAGTGAAGACTCATTGGAGATTCCATAGATGTGTCTGTCCTTTTTTACTTAACTTATTGTGGTAAAAGTAAGCACTTACTTATATAGCACCTACTCTTTCTAGTCTAAGAGTCAAACATTTTTATAAATATTATCTCATTTATGCCTCATAATCACCCCACTTTCGAGATTCTACTGCTTTAAAATCATGATTTCAAAACATCTTCAGACCTGTACTGCTAAAGCTGAAGGTAAAGAGCTACATCCGTGGAAGCTATGCTAACTTCTCCTGAAGTCCTACTTTGCAGCCTCATCATGACATAGAAAGTCATCCTGACTTCCATAATTATATGACTAGAAAGCCTAAGCTCGGGAAGTTCTTTACAACTTGGAAAGATTACTTTTTTATCAGAATTAGTTACCAGTTCAGTTAAGCGTAGAGATTAAAAATAAAAGTTAGATTCTTCTCTAGTGATCTCTTTTTATCTACTTTGATTCAAGAAGCCACTAAGGTGTGAAGGAGTTATTTGCATTGAATGATAAAAATCTATGAAATGTCAATTAAATGCCAAGAGCTATCATAAATGACAAGGCTATATTTAGAAAAGCAAGTCGGTACATTTTCTCATGTTCTAATGAGCTGAGTTAACAACTACTGTTAGGAACAATGTGTTGACCTGAAGTTTGGAGTGAAGCAATGACATTGGTTTCTTTCTCACAAAAGTGAGAACTGAGAATGGGGAAGGGGAAGAGCAGTCAATGTCCAGCCAAAAGGGGAAAAGGAGAAGAGAACATTGATATTGGCAGAATTGTCAAGAGGAAGTGCTTTCATCAATGTTTGATGCTTCTGAGAGATGAAAAAAAATTATATTACTCATAAAAATTTTTAATGAAGTGGTTATGCAAAATTAATGAACTATCTAAAATATTTAATAAATCTACTACATAGATTGTACCCCCTTTAAATTCTATATACACAAAATAATACCAATGGTGAAATTTTTAAAAATCTGACTTTTCCAGCTTCTTCAAATTACTCAATTCAATTAAATAATCATGGATTGAATGCCAATTATGAGCAATTATATTATTATAGGTATGGTAGAGATACAAACAAAAGCAAACCACTTCTGACAGTGTGACATTTATTATTTTGTTCTGATGGCATACACACCAATAATTGTAATGGCAAGAGATAAGAATTATATATTGTTTTATCACTTTTCAACAGACATTCCAGATTTTTATCCTCATTGTATCTTCTATCAAAACCACATATCACAATTTGCTCAGCCATTCCACAATTGAGAGGCATTCCCTCAATTTCCAATTATTTGCCTGGAGAAAAGAGCTGCTATAAATATTTTATACATATTAATCCTTTTTCCTTTTCTAAAAAATATTTTGGGGGATTCATGCCCAGTGTTGGTATTGTTAGATGAAATGATAGACATGATTTTACAGCCCTTTGGGAATACTTCATATCTTTTGATCATTTATCAGTTGAGGAATGGCTCTTATTTTATTTTATAAATTTGACTCTGTTCCCTATACATTTGAGAAATGATCATCAAAGAAACTTCACATTTACTATTATTATTTCCCCTGTTTATCCTATTCTCTTTTTACACTGTTCCTCCTCAAAAGTGTTTTGCTTCTGAACAGCCCCTTGCCCGATATGCCTTCTTTTCTATCACCTTTTCCCTTCTCATATCTACTTCCACTCATACTTTCCTAAAGGGTAATACAGATTTATACATCCATATTGAGTTATTTCCTCTTTGAGCTTATTCTGGTGAGTTTCCTTACTTCCTCTTCCCATCTTCTTCTCAATTGTAAAAGCTCTTTCTTGGTTCTTTTGTGGCAGATAATTTACATCATTCCCTGTCTTCCTTTTCTTTTCTCTCACTTTATTACTCTCTGACTCCTTAATTTTATTTTTAGATAATATTTTTTTCATATTCAATTCACACCTGTGCCCTGTCTATATGTACTCCTTCTAACTGCTATAATAATGAGAAGGTTTTTATGACTTACATATATCATCCTCTTAAGTAGGAATGTAAACGGATAAACCTTATAAAGTCCCTTAAGATTTCCCTTTCCCAGTTATTTCCTTATGTTTCTCCTAAGCCTTGTATTTCAACATCAAATTTTCTATTCAGTTCTGCTCTTTTTATCATGAATGCTTGAAAATCCTCTATTTCATTGAATTTACACACCTTTCCCCCTGAAAGATTATTCTCAGTTTTGCTGGGTAGGTAACTCTTGGTTGAAATCCTAGCTCCACTGTTCTCCCAAAAAGTATATTGCAAGCCCTCTGATCCTTTAATAAAAAGTGACTGAATCTTAAGTTATCCTGACTGTGGCTTCACTATGCTTGAATTGTTTCTTTCTGGTTGCTTGCAATAGTTTGATTCTTGACCTGGGAGTTCTAGAATTGGGCTATACTGTTCCTGGGAGTTTTCATTTTGGCATCTCTTTCAGGAGGGGATCAGTGGATTTTTTCAATTTCTATTTTATCCTCTGATATTATATTATCAGGATAGTTTTCATGATGATTTCTCAAAAGATGATGTCTATGATATTTTTAATCATGGCTTTTAGGTAAACAAATAATTGTTGAATTATCTGTCCTGGATGTGTTTTTCAGATTAGTTATTTTTTTCATTAAGAAATTTCACATTGCTGTCTATTTTTTTTCATTCTTTTCGGTTTATTTTATTGTTTCTTGATTTCTAGTAAAGTCATTAGCTTCCATTTGCTCAATTACATTTTTAAGGAATTATTTTTCTCAATGACCTATTATATTTTCTTTCCATATTTGCTTTTTTAAGGCATTCTTCTCTTCATTGGCTTCATGTACTTCCTTTTAGTCACAATCATTTTTCTTCCCAATTTTTAATCTTACTTGATTTTCAAAATCCCTTTTAAACTCTTACAAACCTGAGAAAAATTCATATTTTTCTTGGAGGGCTTGGATGTAGGAGCTTTGACTTTATCTTTTTATGAGTGTGTGTTTTGATTTTCCTTGTTGTCACAATAACATTCTATGGTCAGAATCTTTCTTTGTTGTTTTCTCATTTCCCCAGGAATTACTCGGGTTTTAGCTCTTTGTTAAAGGTGGGGACTATTTTCAGGATGGAGCATGCAATCTCCTAAGCTTCAGGGGGTTTGTGCAGCTGTTTTTGGAGATCTTGTAAGTTTTCACTTCTTCCAAGACGATCATCCACAAGCACTCTTTTTTTTGCCCTGGAACTGCCCTACTAAGACTGTAAGTTCTAGTCTAGTAAAGCAACAGGATCCTTCCTCAGTGCTAGAAAAGAGACTCCTTCTGACTAGTTGTTTGCTCCCCTAATCCATTAGTCTGTGGGCTGAGACCTCCACAAGCCACCACAGCTGCTGTTCCCATTGCCGTCAGCACCATGGCCAGTGCCCTTGCTACCTCTACCATTGCAGTGATTACACATTCAATGTCTCCCAAGGATCACTCCTAGCATGCCGGTTTAACAAGGTCCTCTCATCCTAGTAAGACAAACATTTCCTGCTGTCCTTCCAGGTCATCTTTGTTGTCTCTGGACTCTGGAAACAACCAGTGCTGCCACAGATTCAGAAGCCCCAAGACCTACTGCTGGTTTGAAGGCACTGTGACTGTCCCACAGCCCTTTACTGCTGACATTCCAACTTGTCTTTGGTCAAAAAATTGTTCCACTCCATCTTTTTGTTGGTTCTGATGTTCTGAAATTTGTTTAGTGTAATAATTTAAAGGAATTTGGAAGGCTTTGGGGGAGAGGCTGCAAGTCCCTGACTCTGCTCTCTTGTCTCTATCATCTTGTCTCTGCCTCCAGAAAGATTTTTTAAGAGCATTTTTTTTTCTTTTATGTCAAAAGTTACACATTATTGACTCTTTTCAACAATGAGATGATTCCAAAGGGCTATCAATCTGTGCATACCTTTTGATCCAGAAGTGTTACTAATGAGTTTATATCCCAAAGAGATCATAAAGGAGGGAAAGGGACCCACATGTGCAAAAATGTTTGTGGCAGCCCTTTTGTAGTGGCAAGAAACTGGAAATTGAATGGATGCTCATCAGCTAGAGAATGGCTGAATAAATTACGGGATATGAATGCTATGGAATATTATTGTTCTACAAGAAATGACCAGCAGGATGATTTCAGAGAGGCCTGGAGAGACTTACATGAAATAATGTTGAAAGAAGTGAGCAGAACCAGGATAACATTATACATGGCACCAACAAGATTATATGATAATCAACTCTGATGGATGTGGCTCTCTACAACAATGAGATGATTCAGGCCAGTGATCTTGTGTTGAAGAGAGCCATCTGCACCCAGAGAGAGGACTGTGGGAACAGAGTGTGGACTACATCATAGCATTTTCATTCTTTCTATTGTTGTTTGCTTGCATTTTGTTTTTCTTTCTCATTATTTTTCCTTTTTGATCCAATTTTTCTTGTGCAACATGAGATTTGTTAAAATATGTATAGAACCATTGCACATTTAACATTTATTGGATTACTTGCCCTCTAGGGGAAAGGGGCGGGGAGGGAGGATAAAGTTTGGAACACAATGTTTTGCAAGGGTGGATGTTGAAAATTATCAATGCATATGTTTTGAAAATAAAAAGCTTTTATAAAAAATAAAAAGTACACATAATAACATCCTCATATGTCAAAAAAGGGAACACTTGTCACTTACTGTGGCATATTATACTGTGACATACTGTAATTATGCAAGTAACTAAGATAAATAAAATAAGTTTAGACAATAAAACAACTCACATTCATGAGTGATTAAAACTGAGAAGAATCTTTACTTCACAGAAATATTTTTTGATAATGTATGGATAAAAGAGTCCTCTGATCTCCAGATAATCTATATTCCTATCTTGAGTTTTTCAAGACTTTGCCTAATTCACTCCTTAATTACAGTGCTTTCTCTTTCTTAATTATTTCTTATTTATCTTGAATATAAATGACTTTGCCTACATTTATTTGCATACTTTCTCCCCCATTAGATTATAAGCTAGTTGAGGATAGGGACTATGTTTTGCTTCTTTTTATATCCCTAGCACTTCGCACAGTTTATTGAATTAAATGATATTGGAAGTTTAGTCATTCAGAGTAACTGAGATCTATTCATAGTCTAATACGCAATTATACATTACTTAGTATCCAGCATACAATTTTCATAAATTGAGAAGCTATTTAATTACCATGCAAGAAAAAGCTTATTGTATCCTATGTACCCTATGGTACAAATTTATAGTAAATGATAATTGACTAATTCAATCTTAAGTACTAATTAAATGACAATTTTTTGAATATTAATTTATAACATTCATAAGACCTAACTAAGGGGATAGAGCTTAAAGCTGATTGTTAAATTTTCAGTGTGAGCTTTTTCATCTAAGAAATTGTTACAAATCCCAAGAGCATGATTTATTACTGATTCTCTAGACTAGTGGTTTTCAGTTTTGTTCTCAGTATATTTATACAATTAAAAATTACTAAGGAGCCATCCAAAGAGTTTTTATGTGAATTATTTTTATAGATACTTACCATATTAGAAATAAAAATTTAATTTTGAATTTGCAGACCCTCTGCAAGGATTTTAGAGACTTCCTCCTACCCTACTGGGTACTTTGGATCTTACTATGGTCTTTGGATCATATTTTGAAAACTACTTATCTAGACTTTAAAAAAAGTCTTAATAATACATATTAAATTTTAAAGTGTTTGCATACTTTGTATGTGCGTGTTCGTGTAGAAACTAGCTGTTAAAAATTTACTATCAGTCTTTTGAAAAATTCCCTATACAAATATCCAACAGGATCTAGTTTCTTGAACAGTAACATCAAATTCAAATAGAAATCACTGCCTCTAATTCACACAGAAAGATCCAAGTGGGCAAATCGACTTAGTTTTAAAATGCTGTATTATCTATGTTTCATTATATTTTTATTTTGTTAAATATTTCCTAATTACATTTTGATATGGCTCTGGTATATTCCAAACCCCTGGCCTGGTGTTTGACATCTCTGACCTAAAATGATGAGTGTTTAAATGACTTGCCCAACCCAGACAAAATTGGTGGAGGTAAAAAATTTAAGCCAATCTCTCCCTTGTGGGCTCTCTATCTCCTGTACTATGCTACCTCTCTAGGCAAATATTATGCTATCTAGCCTCTAGTATAGCTAGATACACATAGTTTACAACCCTAGCACAAGGTTAAATGCACTCTGGGAAAAATAGTCCACAATGCCTGAAAACTCGGTTATGTCATAAATAAATGTCAATACCAGATATAATGCAGTCTTTTTCCACCCTTCGTTCATCTATGGATAGTGAATAGAATGATAAGAGTCAAAAAAACCTGAATTCAAATCCTATAACATACTATTATGCAATCATGGACAAATAATTTCATCTCACTAAATCCTCAGTTTACCTATCCATAAAATGGGATAATGATGACAATGATAGCTATCATCATCATTATTATAATACCTCACATATGGCTGTTGTGAGATACAAATGAGATAATGTATATGTACTTTTTGTAAATTTATGAAATATTACATAAATGAAAAGGATGCTTCATGATCCAGTGGAAAGAGCACTGGCTCTGGAATTAGAAGACTTGGATTTAAGTTCTATTTCGGATGCTTAAGTCAATTGGAATATGAGTTTTTAAGTCTGAAACGCAATAATTTTGAGACCTGAGGATCCATGGAGGATATTTCTGTTATATAGGAGTCTCGGCCAGGAAGGGATTGATATTATTTCCTATTAAGAGGCCCTGTCATCAGATCAATGACTGATGAATCACTTAAGTTGCCAGAAAGCCATGGTAACTTCTCCATTCTGACCCTGTTTTCTCTAAGCAAGTGAATTCCCAGAGAGAAGTTGATGAAGTTGCTGACAGTCTAAAATGACTCACTCACAACACTTTTATCTTATAAAAGGAGAATCCAAGTATGGCCAGGAATGGAAAGAAATAACAAAAAGACCCCTTAAGAGCAATGGCCACTGCATTCTTAGTAGTCAGCATTTGAGCCGAGAAATTTTCTGTAACCTCTGATCCCAGAAATTCTGGACTGGAACTGCATTATAGAATTTAGCAATAAGGTTGAGTACAATAGGATTGAATTCCAGTTAACTGTGTGTGTGTGTGTGTGTGTGTGTGTGTGTGTGTGTGTGGAGAAATATTTAAGGTCATGTGAAGGGTATATTCTCTTTCCATCCCATCTCAAAGCCGCTCACCTAATCAGCCTACCTCATTTCCAATCCATTCTTTATAACTTTACCCAAGAAATCTGCTTTAATGCAATGGCGATGGTTTATATCACTTTTTTCTTCCAAAACCTGCAATAGCACACCATTACCTAGTGAATTAAATATAAATTTCTGATGCTGGCACAAAAGATCACCCATACATCACTGTCAAATTTATTTCCCAGCTATATTTTTCCTTTCTTTCATGGGACTGAAGTACTCCATCCTTTCACTTCTGCCTTTTGGTTTCCTCAGTTCAAATCCTACCTTCAAATAATAATCTTTCAAATACTATTCTCTCTCTCTCTCTCTCTCTCTCTCTCTCTCTCTCTCTCTCTCTCTTTTTCTCTTTCTCTCTCTCTCTCTTTCCCCCCCCTCTCTCTCTCTCAACACACACACACATACATATATATATATATATATATATATATATATATATATATATATATATATATATATATGTATCTTGTACCTACATTTTTGTAATTTTTTGTATTTTTTCCACTTTGGTAATTTTTCCATTAGTATATTTCCTTCTTGAGAGCAATGACTCCCCTTCTTCTTTCTGTGCTTTTGTGTACATGCTTTTACTGTTCATTATAGTTGGAATTGCCTCTAATCCCACATGCATTTGTTAAAATCCTGTGTTTTTAAAAAGTCCATCTGGAATGCTCTTTGCCCTGCCCTCCACCATAAAGCTACAAAGGAAAATAAATTCTACCTCTTCAAATTGTTCATAGATAAGTCCTGAACTTCTGTGTTTTTTTCACATTCTTTCTTTACGGAGCCCCTGCTCCCTCAGTTAATTATCTTAACATATCTAAACTATATGTGAGTCAATCTTCTACAAACTGTGGCTCCCAAGCTCTATTAAAGGATATGAGGAATTGATAACTAACAAGATTTTTAACATTAAAGAGCCAGGTAAATAAGGTCATAGACTATTCCCAGGCTTATTGGACAGAGCACCAAGCTAGGACTAGGACACACACAAAGGGCAGCTCATGGTCCAACACTTTGCAGAACTGTCAGTTCCTTCTTTGGATGTGGTCATCATGCTGCTCTCAGCTGCTCTCTCACAGGTACCCAAAACTCAGGAAATCATGGTCCCAGGATTATCTCGCTGGTTGGTCTTTCCTTCAGTTGACTCCATCATCCAACCGAGGACAATAGGAGCTGCTGTGATTAATAAGCCTCTTCCCTGCAGCCTGTCAGCATGTTCTTTCAGCCCCTTCCTGTGCTTCATTTATGATCTTCAGCAGAGCTGCTACTACCCACAATTCTGGTTACTGCAGATGTGATGATTAGTGAGCTTTTTCCCCAAGGAAAAGTTTCTTAATCAGTATTTTTGGCCAATAGCTTTCTGCAATTTTTTTCCACCAGGAACTAAGGGCTACTTACTTCCTCTTCAAAAGTTATAGAAGCATAAGCCAAGGTCAGGATTCCCTTTCAACTCTTATTCAAACTCTTTTGTTAAATTCCTTTTCTTTTGAACCCTTTGTTAACTGGTGAACTCTGAACTTGAGTTACTCTGTCTTCTCCTTTCTCCTTTGAGTCTCCCTATTTAACTGTGACTTAAACAAGAGGCTATTTTAATTTTTAGGATTTATCATACCTCCTGACTAAAGTAAGCCTCCCTAGGTCTTTGATTGCTCAAATGGAAAAATGATTTGGGTAGCAGTGATATTGAAACTGTTTTAAACTGACATTAGCCCTTTTATTTTATTAAAATGCCAATAGTAGAGCTACTGAAGTCGAAGAGATTATTAATCTTTAAACAGCTTTAATCTCATGCCTGGTCTTTCCATCTAAACCCCTCCACTTTGGAATGAATTTCACTTTATTAGGCTATAAACACCTTATGGAAGATCCTATCTTCTGCATCTAATACAGTGTTTTGTACATGGTGGTATTTAATAAACATGTTTTTAATGGAATTGTTTTGAATTGAACTTGTATCAAAAAAGGAGAATTGTGCTTTAGAATATTTACTCGTCCATTCCCTGGTTTAAAAAAAAATCTTAGAAACTACATGGAGATTCAGTCGTATTGTGACAGAAACAGGCAAAAACAGCTACTTTCATTGCACAAGGCACTATCTAGATTAGAATCCTTTCGGGAATAGATGTATCCACATTGGGAGGTCATTAGATCTCTTAGATGGGCCATCTCAACTTATGCTTTAGTGTTATATAAAAAGAAATTAGTAGGAGGCCAATTCTTTCTTTCTTTAACCATTTTTATTTGTCTTAATTAATAAGGAAATGTTTTGTAACTGTAAGTCTTTAATCACATCTAAATTAAATATTCATTTGAAACATTTGCCATAAAAGTCATAGTTTCTTAATGAGTGCAATGATGAATAGGTCATACTTTCAGCTCACTCAGACTCACTTAAAGTATCCCAGCAGAAACTGGAAAATGATTAAAGGTATCCAAGATTTTTGAACCTAAGAATGGTATAAAAGGACTTTCTATGAATATTAATAGGTCTGTATGTTCTTCTGGTCCCCTTAGAATACAAGTTTCTAAAAAGCTAAGCATCTTTCTTTTACCTGGCATATTGGATGAATTAAACATTGACTTGGTGTGTCAAACTCACTAAGGAAGTTGGTGTTAGCAAAAAAAAAATGTTTCTGTACTTGCTGCTAAAAAGAGATTGCTTCTGTTGAAATGAAAGACTATCAACAATAAATACAAGTAATACAAGTAGAGTAGACCTCAAATGCTATGGGGAATAGCATTTTTATTCTTATTCATAAATTGCCCTTGACAGAAAGTGATGAAATAAAGAAAGTTTAATGAAGTCAAAACTCAAATTTGGAAAAAATTATCAAAACTGGAATGGTTAGCCTATCTCTTGTGTCTTATTACATAGGGAAAAAGAGAGGACACTCAAGATTAATGTTTATACCTTATGAAATAATAAAATTAATTTAGAGCCTATTAAGGAAGAAAGGGAGACAATGTTGAATTGGGAGACAGTGATGCTGGGTTCAAATTCTTCCAAATAATCATAAATTCTGAAAAAAAAACTTATATAACCTACTTGGCTCTCAATTTCATCATCTATAAAAAAAACCAGGAGATATCAAAACCTCTAAACTCTCTTTTTATTCCAAATATTTACTTTTTATAGACTCAGATGCTCCTTTGTGTGAACCATTTCAAAATCTGATTGACAGCCTTTCCTTCTTAATAAAATATAATATGGGAATTGCAGCTGAGTAAAAAAAATATGCATCTTCCAATACTGAGATTGCTACACTTGTTCTTTTAGCCAGAGTATATCAGGCATTATATATTTATATGGCCTCATGCTTGGAAAGACGCTTTAATCTGGGTTCTTTTGAAGAATTTAAGCCATGATTCTTGGTTCTAGTGAATTTACAATATAGCTAGAAGGATAGTACAAGTGTACATATATTGAAAGTCAATTCAAAGCTTCATATACGTGTAGAACAGCCAACTCAGTACATGCTACACAAGTTTAGAAAATGAAGAAATAACTTAGAACCTTAACTCTGTTAGAGTAGCTAGCCTACTTCTGAACCAGCAGTTTCCTGATCTGTCACCAGCTCTCATGAAAACACAGGTTGGAAGTCCTAATTAACAGCCAGCTAAGCAATGAAGAAGCCACCGATTATTTGTCTAATTGTTATTGACTCTCTCCTTGCCCTTCGTTGAATAGCATCATGTGTCCAAAATTTGCTTTGGAACAGGCTTCACCTTACTTTATGATGGAGTTTTGTTGCAACCCTCATTATTTGATGATGGAGTCAGATTGTTCTTAAAATACTGAAAACCATTTGTCTTTGGAGGATCTGAGATTTCCTTGAGGTTAGTTCATCCTTCTGTTACTTAGTTGGTTTTTGAAAATTGCTAGGATGAAAAATTCACACCCTTCATCCACCTTGGTGATTAGCCTTTCCTCCCTCAGCTAGTGAGCCCATACATGACAACCATAACGTCCATCACCTCAGCCATAGTGGAAATTACTCATGGTTTCATAAAAGCTAAGGAATTGCTCTTATTATAATGAGTCTCAATCTCTATGTCTTGCATTTATTATTTGGTCACTCTCATGTACTATAAAATATAAGCAGGACTTTCTTATAGGTGACATTTAGGAAGGATTTCAATCTATTTTTCTTCTGCTGTACATTTTGTTCTCGGTTAAGAAAAAAGTCTTAGTGAGGAAGCTAAGTCAAAAGCAAAATAAATTCTCTGGTGAGTTCACTGTAATCATCAAAGTACTGAATACAGATTGAAGCTTACTTTTTTTCTTGAGTTTTGTTTGTTTTCTTTTACAACATGACTAATATGGAGATGTGTTTTATATGGCAGCACATGTATAATCTACAGCAAATTGCTTGCCTTCTTAATGAGTAGGGTAGGGAAAGAAGAAAGAGAATTTGAAACTCTTTAGAAACAAATTTTAAAATTGTTTTATATGTAATGGGGAAAATAATAAATAAATAATTTGAGACAGCAACAGAGAGAGAGAGAGAGAGAGAGAGAGAGAGAGAGAGAGAGAGAGAGAGAGAGAGAGAGAGAGAGAGAGAGGAGAGAGAGAAGAGAGAGAGAGAAAAAGAGAGAGAGACAGACAGAGAAGAGAGAGAGAGAAGAGAGAGAGAGAGAAGAGAGAGAAAGAGAGAGAGAGTTTTCCCTTTCTATTTGTTTGTTTTTTTTTTTTTTTTTGTTTTTGTTTTTGCTGAGATTTGGTTCTTCTATAGCAATTTTCAAAAACCAACTAAGTAACAGAAGGATGAACTAACCTCAAGGAAATCTCAGAATGAGGAATCTAGATTTTTGAGAGAAAACAGCAAAATAGTAAAGTTTCTATATACAAATGGCTCTAGCCATGTGTGTGACATAATGGACAGAGAATTGATCTAAGAAGCCATAAGCCTCAAGTTACACATGCTGGCAATGTGACTGGGCAAATCACATAACATTTCAGGTAACTCACTAAGACAATCAGGAGAATAGAGGAAGAAAGGGAGCTGACCTGCATTGGTAAAAAGGAGTTTCTTCTTCTGGTATCAATTCTTTCTTTGTCTCTGTCTCTGTCTCTGTCTCTGTCTCTCTCTCTGTAGATATATATATATATATAAATATATATATATATATATATATATATATATATATATACACACATATATATATATATATTCTCTGTCTCTCTCTCTCTGTGTATATATATATATATATATATATATATATATATATATATATATATGTGTGTGTGTGTGTGTGTGTGTGTGTGTGTGTGTGTGTGTGGTGTGTGTGTGTACAGATACCCCCACATAGTATACACACATTTATATAATTCAGAGAAGTTTCTTTTGTTCCCCCAAAGTACTTCACAAAACTGTGTAAGGAGCAAAATGAAGCTACAATTATGCTGCCAATTTGTCAACAACTTAATGTTTAGAGTATTTGATAGATAAGAAGGCATTGGAGAAGTTTTTATATCCATAGTAAGTCTTCATGGGGAAAACAAATTGCTGACTAAGTTTTTCATGGAGATTAATCTGACATCCCTCAGAGGAACATGGAACTTGTGATTTTCAGAATGTTTCAGACACAACTAATTACATTGTTTGTTTGCCTGGTGAATAAGTGAAGATATTACTAGCAATTTTCTGTTATTTTATGCTACTTTTCAGCTTTTCTTAAGCTGCAGCTGTGGCAACTGGTCCATTCCTCACCCGCTAAGAAGTACTAAGCCCTAAGACAGAAATTTTAAAGAGTGGCTGTAATCTCTGCACAGCTCAACTTATTTAAAATAGTAGATGCCCTCATATTTGCTCAGTTTTTCTCCCTTTAGTTTAGATGGAAGAATCAGTCAGCATTTTTGCTTCCCTACTAAGTACTGATAATCTGGAGCTGCATCATAGCTAAAGATAGTAACGTAGACT
Organism: Sminthopsis crassicaudata; assembly: GCF_048593235.1. Classification (NCBI taxonomy): domain Eukaryota; kingdom Metazoa; phylum Chordata; class Mammalia; order Dasyuromorphia; family Dasyuridae; genus Sminthopsis; species Sminthopsis crassicaudata. The sequence continues at coordinate 33,577,008 of NC_133622.1, forward strand.
GGATCTGTGGGGTGAGACTTTGCTGAGTGGGAGCAGAAAAAGCTGGCATGGGACAGAAAATCAAAGTAGTGTTTCGGGTTAGGAACCAGGCCTGCCAAAGTGGAAGAAGTTGAGATACCTAAGTGGAAGTCAGGAGTCAGAAACAGGACTCCTGGGAAGAGACAGCCTGGGACAGAAGCTGCAAGATGAAATGTCAACAAGAGGAAGATTCACCTGAGAGAGGGATTGGGAAGGCAATAGAGATGCAGAGAAGATAAAATCACAGAGACCAAATATGCACCTAGAACACTGATTCTACTGTAATTGGGGCTTACTTTGTAAAAATTGGTCTATGAAGTTACATTTACGTTCATTTTTTTTTCCTTTGAGAATATTGCCTCCTTGGAGAGAAGGCTCTATTTACCATTGTATCCCCATGCCTGGGACATGGAAAATGATCAATATCTGCTTATTGATGATTTGTCAATGGCCTTTACTTGAGATCTTTTAAAATTCATAGTTGCTTATTTAGCCCCTGGAAATGTGAAATTTAGATATTATGAGGGGTTTTTTGTTTTAATTATCTAATTTATTACAACTCTACTTTTCTTTTACTTGGATAGATTTGGGAGGGATAGGAATTGTGAAGGGATGGGAGTAATTAGGAGGAATGTGACAATATAAACTGGGTCATTAGAAGTACTTCTGTTGTGAGGATGCAGTGTCATATATGGTAAAGATCACTGGTATGGAACAGAGGATCTGTCTCAAAGTTCTTATCAAGTGCTCCCCACCCATATGAACTTGGGCAATTCAATTAATCTCTGTGACTCTGTTGATTGGAGGCATAGGGATTGTAAAGATACAAAGAAGATAAAAAGATTCAGACTAATAAGAGAAATTAGCAACATTATAATTCATGTATTTGCAGTAGATGTTTTGAACCATTGAAACTCTCCATCATTAACTGTCCACAGCCTGTCTTTATATGGATATTTTCACTAAGCTTTCACAAGAACATTCTTCATGATTACCTTGAAAATCATTAGTGAAGAAAATACATCATTGAAAATTAGAACAGAACAAGTAGAAATGAATGACGCAAGGAGAAACAAAGAAGTAGTTAAGCAAAACCAGAAAAATGAAACAATTGAAAAGAATGTCAAGTACTTTATTGGAAAGGCAACAGACCTGGAAAACAGATCCAGGAGAGACAATTTGAGAATAATTGGACTCCTTGAAAAATGTGAGGAAAAAAAGAGCCTGGACACTATTTTCCAGGAAATTATCAAAGAGAACTGACCAGACGTTTTGGAAACAGAGGGTAAAATAGACATTGAAAAAAATCTATCGATCACCTACTGATGATTTAGGGACCCTAAAATCAATACGCCAAGTTCAAGAACCATCAGATGAAGGAAAAAATACTGGAAGCTGCTAGAAAAAAGCAATTCAGATATGGAGGAACCACAATAAGGATAACTCATGATCTAGCAGTGTCCACATTAAAAGAACGAAGGGCCTAGAATATGATATTCTGAAAGGCTAAGGAACTTGGTATGCAGCCAAGAATAACTTACCCAGCAAAAATGAGCATCGTTTTCCAGGGAAGAAGATGGACATTTAATGAAATAAATGAATTCCATGTATTCTTGATGAAAAAACCAGATCTACACAAAATGTTTGATTTTCAAATACAGAACTCAAGAGATTTCTAAATATGTAAAAAGAAATCTTGAGAACTATATTTCTGCCATAAAGATATGTAAAGAACACATGTATAATTTGTCTTAGAAACTAGAGGTGGAAAGGAAATTATGTCATAAAAAAGGGTGAAGTAGTGGTACTACATCTCATGAAGAGGTAAAGGTAACCTATTATATCTGAGAGAAAGAAAGGAGGGGGATGAACATAGTGTGCATAAATAGACATATTCGATTTATGGTGAAACTTCTTCCACTTCATTGAAAAGTGAGAGGGAAGGAATAAGCTAAGGGGAAGGGAATACAGAAATTATGAGAAAAGGGGGTAAAATAGGAATAGGAACTTTAAGGAGGGGGAGGGATACTAAAAAGGGAGGACTGTGAAAAGCAAGTGGTGTTCACAAGTTTAATACTGGGGAGGGGAGGTAAGAGGGACAGAAAGGAGAAAAGCATAAACAGGGGTTAACAGGATGGCAAGAGATATAGAATTAGTCATTCTAACCATAAATGTGAATGGGATAAAGTCCCTCATAAAGAGGAAGCAGTTAGCAGACTGGATTAAAAACCAGAATCCTACTATATGTTGTTTACAGGAAACACACCTGAAACAGGGTGATACATTCAAAATAAAAGTAAAAGGGTGGAGCAGAATCTACTATGTTTCAGGTGAAGCCAAAAAAGCAGGGATAGCCATCCTCATCTCAGATCAAGCAAAAACAAAAATTGATCTAATTAAATGAGATAAGGAAGGGCATTATATCCTGTTAAAGGGTAGCATAGATAATGAAGCAGTATCATTATTAAACATATACGCACCAAGTGGTGCAGCATCTGAATTATTTTTTTTTTCCTTTTTTCTGAGGCTAGGATTAAGTGACTTGCCCAGGGTCACAAAGCTAGGAAGTGTTAAGTGTCTGAAACCAGATTTGAACTTGGCTCCTCCTGAATTCAAGGCTGGTGCTCTATCCACTGCACCATCTAGCTGCCCCAGCATCTAAATTCTTAAAAGAGAAAAATAACAGAACTGCAAAAAGAAATAGACAGCAAAATTATAATAGTGGGAGATCTCAACCTTGCACTCTCAGAATTAGATAAATCAAACCACAAAATAAATAAGAAAGAAGGCAAAGAGGTAAATAGAATATTAGAAAAGTTTGATATGATAAATCTTTGGCAAAAGCTAAAAGGAGACAGAAAGGAGTACACTTTCTTCTCAGCAGTTCATGGAACCTATACAAAAATTGATCATATACTAGGGCATAAAAACCTCAAAATCAAATGCAGTAAGGCAGAAATAGTAAATGCATTTTTGTCAGACCACAATGCAATTAAAATTACATTCAATAAAAATCCAGGGGAAAATAGAACAAAAATAATTGGAAACTAAATAATCTTATACTAAAGAATAATTGGGTAAAACAGCAAATCATAGACATAATTAATAACTTCATCCAAGAAAATGACAATAATGAAACATTATACTGAAATGTGTGGGATACAGCCAAAGCAGTAATAAGGGGAAGTTTTATATCTCTAAAGGCCTACTTGCATAAAATAGAGAAAGAAAGGGTCAACAAATTGGGCTTACAACTAAAATTGCTAGAAAAGGAACACATTAAAAACCCCCAGACAAACATAAAACTTGAAATTCTAAAAATAACAGGTGAGATTAATAAAATTGAAAGTAAAAAAACTATTGAATTAATTAATAAAACTAAGAGTTGGCTCTATGAAAAAACCAACAAAATAGACAAACCCTTAGTAAATCTGATTATAAAAAGGAAAGAGGAAAAGCAAATTGTTAGTCTTAAAAATGAAAAGGGTGAAATCACCACTAATGAAGAAGAAATTAGAACAATAGTTAGGAGCTACTTTGCTCAACTTTATGTCAATCAATTTGATAATTTAAATGAAATGGAAGAATACCTTCAAAAATATAGCTTGCCCAGATTAACAGAGGAAGAAGTAAATAGTCTAAATAGTCCCAATTCAGAAAAAGAAATAGAACAAGCTATTAACCAACTCCCTAAGAAAAAATCCCCAGGATCAGATGGATTTACATGTGAAAACATTTAAAGAACAACTAACTCCAAGGCTATATAAACTATTTGAAAAAATAGGGATTGAAGGAGTCCTACCAAATTCCTTTTATAGCACAGACATGGTACTGATACCTAAACCAGGTAGGCTAAAAACTGAGAAAGAAAATTATAGACCAATCTCTGTAATGACTATTGATGCTAAAATCTTAAATAAAATATTAGCAAAAAGACTACAGAAAATCATCCCCAGGATAATACACTATGACCAAGTGGGATTTATACCAGGAATGCAGGGCTGGTTCAATATTAGGGAAACTATTAGCATAATCGACTATATCAATAACCAAATTAACAAAAACCATATGATCATCTCAATAGATGAAATGGTCAACTATGTCAACAAGCTCAATACTACATGGAAGGCTGGGCATAACTTCTGTAATGTGGACATGAGCTACGTCAAGAAACTCTTGTTACCATCATGGGTGGAGCCAAGCAATTACCTCAGAGAATGATGTTGGCTGAAGACATGAAACTACCAGAAAACTTTGATGCGCGCGAACAGTGGCCAAACTGCACAACCATCAAGGAAATTCGAGACCAAGGTTCTTGTGGCTCCTGTTGGTCATTTTGAGCTGTGGAAGCCATTTCTGACAGGATCTGTGTGCACACTAATGGGCTGCAGACCTTACTCCATTTCTCCTTGTGAGCACCATGTGAATGGCTCCCGCCCTGCCTGTACTGGAGAGGGAGGAGATACCCCTAAATGCAACAAGAAGTGTGAAGCAGGCTATTCTCCTAAGTACAAATATGACAAACACTATGGATCAACCACTTACAATGTACCTTCAAGTGAGAAGGAGATCATGGCTGAGATCTACAAGAATGGCCCTGTAGAGGGAGCTTTTATTGTGTATACTGACTTCCATTTGATAAAATCTAACATCCATTCCTTCTAAAAATACTTGAGAGTATAGGAATAAATGGACTATTCCTTAAAATAATAAGGAGCATATATTTGAAACCATCAGTAAACATCATATGTAATGGCGATAAACTGGAACCTTTCCCAGTAAGATCAGGGGTGAAATAAGGTTTCCCACTATCACCATTGCTATTTAATATTGTACTAGAAATGCTAGCCTCGGCAATAAGAGCCAAAAAAGAGATTCAAGGAATTAGAGTAGGTAATGAGGAAATCAAACTATCACTCTTTGCAGATGACATGATGGTATACTTAGAGAACCCCAAAGACTCTGTTAAAAAGCTATTAGAAATAATTCAGAACTTTAGCAAAGTTGCAGATAACAAAATAAATCCACATAAATCCTCAGCATTTTTATACATTACCAACACAATCCAACAGCAAGAGATACAAAGAGAAATTTCATTCAAAATAACAGTCGATAGTATAAAATATTTGGGAATATATCTACCAAAGGAAAGTCAGGAATTATATGAGCAAAATTAAATAATTGGAAAGACATTGAATGCTCTTGGATAGGCCGAGTGAATATAATTAAGATGACAATACTCCCTAAACTAATCTATTTATTTAGTGCTATACCAATCAGACTCGCAAGAAACTATTTTAATGACCTAGAAAAAATAACAACAAAATTCATATGGAAGAACAAAAGGTCGAGAATTTAAAGGGAAGTAATGAAAAAAATTAAATGAAGGTAGTCTAGCTGTACCTGATCTAGAAATATATTATAAAGCAGCAGTCACCAAAACGATTTGGTATTGGCTAAGAAATAGACTAGTTGATCAGTGGCATAGGTTAGGTTCACAGGGCAAGATAGTGAATAAAAATAGCAATCTAGTGTTTGACAAACCCAAAGATCCCAACTTTTGGGATAAGAATTCATTATTTGACAGAAACTGCTGGGAAAATTGGAAATTAGTATGGCAGAAACTAGGAATGGGCCCACATTTAACATCACATACTAAGATAAGATCAACATGGATCCAAGATTTAGGCATAAAGTATGAGATCATAAATAAATTAGAGGAACATAGGATAGTTTACCTCTCAGACTTGTGAAGGAGGAAGGAATTTGTGTCCAAAGGAGAACTAGAGATCATTATTGATCAGAAAATAGAAAATTTTGATTACATAAAATTAAAAAGCTTTTGCACAAACAAAACTAATGCAAACAAGATTAGAAGGGAAGTAACAAATTGGGAAAACATTTTTACAATTAAAGGTTCTGATAAAGGCCTCATCTCCAAAATATATAGACAATTGACTTTAATTTATAAGAAATCAAGCCATTCTCCAATTGATAAATGGTCAAAGTATATGAACAGACAATTTTCAGATGATGAAATTGAAACTATTTCCACTCATATGAAAGTGTTCCAGATCACTATTGATCAGAGAAATGCAAATTAAGACAACTTTGAAATACCACTACACACCTGTCAGATTGGCTAAGATGACAGGAACAAATAATGATAAATGTTGGAGGGGATGTGGGGAAACTGGGACACTAATACATTGCTGGTGGAGTTGCGAAAGAATCCAACCATTCTGGAGAGCAATCTGGAATTATGCCCAAAAAGTTATCAAAATGTGCATACCCTTTGACCCAGCAGTGCTACTTACTGGGCTTATATCCCAAGGAAATACTAAAGAAGGGAAAGGGACCTGTGTGTGTTAAAATGTTTGTGGCAGCCATTTCTGTAGTGGCTAGAAACTGGAAGATGAATGGATGTCCATCAATTGGAGAATGGTTGGGTAAATTATGGTATATGAATGTTATGGAATATTATTGTTCTGTAAGAAATGACCAACAGGATGAATACAGAGAGACTTGGAGAGACATCAACTGAAGCTGAGTGAAATGAGTAGAACTAGGAGATCATTATACACTTCAACAATGATACTGTATGAGGATGTATTCTGATAGAAGTGGATATCTTCAACATAGAGAAGAGCTAATCCAATTCCAACTGATCAATGATGGACAGAATCAGCTATACCCAGAAAAGGAACTCTTGGAAATGAGTGTAAACTGTTAGCATTTTTTTGTTTTTCTTCCCAGATTATTTTTACCTTCTGAATCCAATTCTTCCTTTGCAACAACAACAACAAAATTTGGTTCTGCACTTATATATTGTACCTAGGATATACTATAACATATTTAATATGTATGGGAATGCCTGCCATGTAGGGGAGGGGATGGAGGGAAGTAGGGGAAAATTCAGAACAGAAAGGAGTACAAGGGATAATGTTGTAAAAATGTTATAATTATAAATTTAATAAAAAAGTCTATTTGGAAAAAAAAGAAAATCATTTAACAACCATAACTGAAACTGAATGCTGTGAAATTAATAATTAATCTTAAAATCAAGGGCAGAATGCAACTTTTTCCAGTTTTTTTTGAAAACAAGAGAATAGCCTCTACAAAACACCAAATATTATGTTGAACATACTTAATATTTTGGTTAGTTTAGAAAAATTATTTTTTCTTTCTCTATTAATTTTTTACTGTAAATGATAACTTTCCCAAAATGATAGTTATGAGTAATAAAGTTCATGTTAAGACAAAATAATAAATTTTAAAATAAAATAGCAAAAAATAATTAATAATTCCAAGTCTGGATTAATGGGACTTAATGTTTCTTTGAACTAAAGATGTTCTAATTTTCCATCCAAGAAGAAAATACAAGTAAACAAAATATTTTAGATAGCCTAACTACTTGTATATTATATATTTCCTAGACCCTTTAGTAAAAGAAGATCTGTCATGAGGATTCAGTGTTATATATTGTAAAGAGCACTGACATGGAATAAAGACTCTGTCTTCAAGTTTTTCATCTGATTCTTCCTACCTTTCTGAATTTGGAAAATTCATTTAATCTCTGTGAGCCTGTTGATTGGAGGAATAGGAATTGTGAGGGCATAAAGAAAGGCAAAAACATTCAAACTAATAAGGGAAATTAAGAATACTGTAATTACATTGATGCTAAAATCTTCAATAAAATATGAGCAAAAACTAAAATCCTGATTTTATAGAAAGGGAATGCAGATGGGATAGAGTTTAAGATATTATTTCCTTTCTATTTAAGTTCTGCTACCCTTCAGGACTGCTATCCTTAAAATAAATCCACGAGGTCAAGTGGATAACATTCTACAAAGATACTATGGCTTTTAAAATGCTATTGTAAGACCCTATGTAAATGTTGGGGTGGGAAAAGCTGGTGTGTAATTAAATATAAAAGCACATACACAAAAATGGACAATTAAGAGGAAAGGCTGTCAAAATATTACTAACTTATCTGGCTCTCACTTATATCCTTTGGATCTTGAGATAAAATGCTTATTTGAGCCTCTAAAACTCAGATGCTCAACGTAGCCCAAGAGAACAGATTTAGAAAATAATTGCTATCTCCATTTATAATCTCAATGACTTTTTATAACCTTTCGCATCTGCAAATCCTTACTAATATCTGCATAGTATTTAATCAAACTTGCTGGTTTCTGCTCTCAGAAGAGACATGCTTTCATAAAGTACTGCTATCTTTCATTTTAAATAAATTCATGATAATATGAATTCCATTTTACAGAAGTTGGATATCTCCATACTTCAACATATTTGTGATTTTGCTTATGTAGACTATTCACAAGTATAGGTCACAATATAAACTTACCTTCTGGTCCATTTTCAACTAAAACTACAAAAGAATCACTGCTTCCTTAACCTTCCCTAAAGGCAGGTAGATAGCCTAGTGAATAAAGCACTATATCTGAAGTCAGAATATCTGAGTTCAAATTTAATTGCAAATACTTAGTAGTTTATGTGACCCTAGCCAAATCTCTCTGCCTCAGTTTCCTCACCTGTAAAGTAGGAATATTAATAATGTTTAAAATTAGATATGTGTGTGTTAAGGAAAATCTTCAATTAGAATAATAAAAAAAATGAATAGCTTTGTTGGAAAGTAGAAAAACTCCTATCATTTGAAGTCTTCAAGAAAAGGCTGAGTAACCAAGTGTCAGATGAAAAGAATTCTTGTTTAGGCATAGATTAGATTAAATAAACTGAGATTTCTTCCAGCTCTAACATTTAGTGATGAATGTCATCTAGTATTATTAAGAAATGCCCTTTGGTGTGGCTCTTTTCAACAATGAGATGCTTCAGACCAGTTCTAATGATCTTGTGATGAAGAGAACCACCTGTACCCAGAGAGAGGACTGGAACTGAGGGTGGATCATAAAAACAAATAAACAACAACAAAAAAAAAACAACCTCTTGTTGTTTGCTTGCATTTTATTTTCTTTTTCATTTTTTTTTCCTTTTTGATCAGATTTTCCTTTTGCAGCATGATGATTGTATTACTATGTATGCCCATATTGGATTTACATATATTTTTACCATGTTTAATGTATACTGGATTACTTACCATCTGGAGGGGTAGGGGAGAAAGGAGGCAAAAAATGGAACACAAAGTTTTGTTAAGGGTCAATGTTGAAAAATTATCCTTGCATATGTTTTGAAAATTTAAAAAGCTTCAATTAATAAAACAAGAAATATTCTTTGGACATAATAGCAGGTAACATTTATGTAGTGTTTCGTATGAATGGATCCTCATAATGACACTGTGAAGTAGCACATTTCAGTATCACAACAAGGAAAATTCATAGAGATAAAAACGAGAGAAAAATCAAACCAAGATTTTCTGAGTTCTGTTCCAATGCTCTTTCTCTATAGAAGACTGAAGATATTAGAGACTTAAATGTGCTTATGTGTGTGTTCATTATCTTGTATGATAAGAAGAATTGATTCTCCCCCTCCTGATAATTCATAATCCCCTTTGAAAGTATGTGAGAACTTAACCTTGCTGGCCCCAGTCTAGCTGTTTCAGGATATGGGTCATTTTGAACTGTGCAAAAGTTATCCCTTAGGTATTACAACCCAATTGTACTGATTTCTTCCCTGGAAGGTGCAGGTAAAATGGTCAGCTCTTATTTACTGGTCTTTAATCTAAAGTTTTGTTTTTGTTTTTTTTTTTTTTTTTTATTTCCACCAACTTGAATAGAGACTAAATGACCTCCCAGCTGGTAACTCTGATCTCAGATCAGGGGAATTGGAAAAGGGAATAATGCTATGAGAAACTTTGATGTTATTTAATGTTTCCTACCTTTCCACTCAACTCCCTTTCTCAAATTGGGTAACCAGCAAAAATTTAGGAAGCGTTTTCTCCCTGAAACCAAGAAATCACTCTCAGTGGTGTGCTATTTGAAGATCTACTTGTCTTAAAATTTCTGAAACTTACTTTTGTGAAAAGTCATTTTTTTCTTTTGCCTACATTTTTTGCACACACTCTCATTTTTAATAATAGAATATCTTCTCCAACTATGCTTAGAGATCAATAAATGGCCTAATATATATTAGTATACATTTGTTCCCCAGCGTTATGAAATAAGCTGTCTAAAAATGAAAGAGCCCCAAATGATTGCATTTTCTAAAGCTACTACAAGGCTCATGGAAAATTATTTTCTTCTTTGTTAGAAATATTTATATAATAGAAATAGCACTGGATTTAACTTTTCTAATATTAAACTGTGGGATCTTATACAAGTCATTTTACTTCTTTTCTTTCCCTGGAAAATAAAAAAAAATCTAATATTCTTTGCAGTGCTGGCATTCTTAGTTGAATATTAAATATAGTCAGCAATTCCTCTTCTTCCATAACAATTTCTAAGATGCAAAAGGGAATATGTTTGACAATGTGTTATTTTTAGTAATTTAAATAATTCAAAATTATTTCATTTCATGAAAATTAATTCACTGTTTTTACATAAACAGATTTCCTTTTATCTGTTTTTTGACTCCTTGATAGTTCTTTATTTTACTCTGTAACTTATGTAAACCACCTAGGACTCAGATAACACTTGCAATCTGATTGTCATATTTCTACTTTTCTTAACACAATCTATTCTCATGATTCAATTTCTCTTTGTTGTTTCTGTTTGTTTATGGTTCAATGAATTGATTGTCTTTGGAAGTTATGAAAATTATGTCCATTTATGGAGACCAGACATTTATCAATTAGTAATTCATGCCCCAAGTAGCATAAAAAATATTTGTCAGAAGTAGGACTTCAACACAGACTTTTCTGTTTTGAACACTGATACTTTATCCCCTATACCTCATTGTCTCCTATCTTTGTCTTATATAGGAGGAAAAATAAATGGAATACAAGGCTGAATGACTTACCCAAGATAACAACCTAGAGGTCAGTTAATATATAGTTTAAAAACAACCCAGTTTCTTTTTTTTATTTATTTTTTATTAATAATTTTATTATATATATATTTTTTTTTATAATATTATCCCTTGTATACATTTTTCCAAATTATCCCCCCCTCCCTCTATTCCCTCCCCCCGACGACAGGCAATACCATACATTTTACATGTGTTACAATATAACCTAGGTACAATACATGTGTGTGAATATCATTTTCTTGTTGCACAATAAACATTAGAATCCGAAGGTACATGCAACCTGGGCAGACAGATATTAGTGCTAACAATTTACATTCACTTCCCAGTGTTTCTTCTCTGGGTGCAGCTACCTCTGTCCATCACTGATCAACTGGAAGTGAGTTGGCTTTTCTTTATAACAACCCAGTTTCTAAGTCATTATTTGTCTCACTGTGCGCTCTATCACTATTTGATATCTTCTAACATTTTATCCCATAACTGTCTTTGTATCAAACATATTGTGATTCTAAAACTTTTCCATGAAAAGACATCTATATGAACCAAACTGCTTTTCCTTCCTGACTTTGTAGTTCCCCCTTTTGAAAATAATTATTCTGGAAATCAGTATAATTCCCTTCCCACAAAGTTTTCAAATAACTTTGCCTCTTAGAAAAGCCACTGAATAATATAGAAACATGTACATAGTCCAAAATATATATGTACATATATATGTAAACAGACATGAAGATACATACATATATAGACTCATTCCTATATCTACATAGTCATGTGTATATATGCATGCATGAATATATATATATATATATATATATATATTTTATGAAATATAAATTTAAAAGAAGAAAGAAATGTCAGATAATTGCTCTTGTGATCTTCCTTTTTCTAAGATAGTACAGCATCTGGAAAAGAGTAGTTACTTAATAAGTATTTTTTAACTTGACTTCTTTCTTTTCCTCCCTTTTTTTTTCTTTTCCCCATTCTTCTATTTTTTCTACTTTCTCAGAAAGTTATTCTCTATAGAATAATTAACATGAAAATAACAGTGATTGTTTACATGAGATTTCAATCAAAATATCTTACTAATTATGGATCCACTGACTTCCTGAGGAAAGAAAAATATATGTGTGTGTGTATATATATATATATATATATATATATATATATATATATATATATATGCATGCCGAATACTCTACTACTGAAGGACTGTTCAAAATGTATTAAAAATGATTGCATTAGAGCTGGTCTTGTTCTGGATGTAATTTCATTTTTTAAAAGCTCTTGAATGGATAAGCTAAAGTTTGAGCCTGGCAGAGAAACATGTGCAGTCACAAAAGATCATTTTAAGGGCCATTTTTGAGGGAAAGAGAATTAGAATGGAACCCAAAGGAGTGCTTTTGAGCTCTCTGCTTATTGAAGATTTTATATTAAATTTTATATCCAGGGTCAGTCAGTGACAGAAAAGGACAAAAATAAGCCACTGGCATTTAGCATGTCATATTATAAAGATTTATTTTCTAGCTCATTGTAGACATTTGTTAGACAAAGTATAACAATAACTTTTCTGCATTATCTATATTCTCCGGTGAACCAAATATTCATTTTGTATCATAGATGATTCAGGAATTTTTAAGATATAAGTTACTATTTGTAATTTTACTCTCAAAATTCTAAGCAAACAGGAAACTGAAGAGAACATTCAAACTACTGAACTCAAGTTCCCTCAATCTCCAAAAGAAAAATAAAATAAAATAAAAACAAAATTTGGAGAGTTAGAAGTTGAAGCTACACCCCTTTATAGAGTACTTTCTTTTATTCTGACTTTTTCTCTGCATCACTGCAGTGTTATTAAGGGCTGTGAATTTTCCACTCTGAATATAAGCTCCAGAAGATTTAAGCAAGAACTGGTCAACAGCGCCTTTGGGAATTGTAGCCTTGATTCTGCCAAAAACTTGTAGTATCTTTATATGAGCATATATCATTTCCTAGTATGACTTTCCCTAAATAAGAAATTGGCCTCTGGTTAATTGATAACAAACGATCATAAAATATTTTGCAAACATACAATTAGCAGCACTAGAGGTCAAACATTTGTTTAAATGTTCTTATTTAAAAGAGCTGAAATTAGGAAAGCCTTTTTTATTTTTTATCTTGAATTTTCCTCTTCATGATTGAGTCCTAATATATACACGTAACTACTTTAAATGAACTTGCTTCTTAATACACAAATATTTATGGATCATATGTTATATTTTAATTTGACCAGTGGCTACATATTATATTAATCATTATCATCATTACTATCATCTTTTACATATACATTTCTGAGATGACAAAAATGGAAAATATTATTCTCTTTAATGTTTGATTGGAATTTGATGAAAAATATTTCCTCTTTATTCTGAAGAAGTTGCTTTATAAGGTAATCAGATAATATCAAACATAAGAGGACTTGAAAATTAATTAAGCAATGTCTCAAGCACTTACAATGTGACTCTGGAGAATCCATTGACCTTCCTCAGCCTCAATTTCCTCATTTATAAAATTGGGATTGTTTCATAAACTTTGCGAAAAATAGTTGAGGTCATATATGTAAAGTCATTTGCAAGCCTTAGAACACTGTATAAATTTCAGCTGCAATTCTTCAAGAGTTAGAGCTAAAAAGGATTCTAGTCCATCTACAGCATCTAGGCTGATTCCTCTACTCTTTGATCAAATGTGGAAATTGAGGTCCTAGAACTGTCTATTCATGTTCCAATGTCCTCTTTATTATAAATATGGAATTCAATAATGTCTTTAATTTATTGAGGTTTTTCTATAATTTGTTTAATATCTACTTCTTTAATCCATGTGAATCTATCACATACAACTTTTTTTTCTTTTTATATATACATATATATGTATTTATATATATATATTATAAATCTGTATATATTTATCTATATACACACACACACACACATATCAAATTTAGCATGGTACTACTGATACTGCCTTTTATCCATTTGTATTCTTGTGGAATTCTTTCTGTTATCTGCCTTTTACTGTACATGTTTCATGGATGTTTCTTCTTTCTTAGTTTGTATACATTCCTAATAACTATAAGCAAACTAAATTTATATTTTATTAGAAATACCTAAAATATGTTATTCTGTACTTACTATCACAATTCCAATAAGAATTGAGAAAATGCATATTTGATCATCAGTATTCTGAAGTTCCAATCAGTTAAGTTTGCTCAGTTGTTCAGTAAGAACAACTTTCAAAGTTGTTTAAATTTTTGTTGTCAACACATAATTTGTTCTCCTTTTTTCTACTCATTTCCTTCTGTATCATTTCATGGAGGCCTTCCCAGGTTTCTCTGAGCCCATCTCTTTAGTCATTTCCTAATTTACAATAGTATTCTAATGTACTTATAGGCTGTCATTTGTTCAGACATTCCAAAGTTGATGAGTATTTATTTTGTTTTCAGTTCTTTGCTAGTGTAAAACAATGCTGTGACATATCCTGGTGTGTGTGTATTTCACTTCTTTTTTAATCTTTTAGAATGCAGTTCTTATATAATGTTGCTCAGTTAAAATAAATGCATTTTAATAATTTTGTAGGGATATGTGAGATAGGTGAAAGAACTGTATTCAAAATTAATTTCTAAGAAATATTTGAATCACTTCACATGTGCATAAAAACACCAATATGTATGCTTTCTTACATCTTTTCAACAAATATTTTCTTTTTATTCCCATTATTTAGCAATCTGACGGACTTGAAGTATAAATTCAAAGTTTTTGTTCAATTATGTTTCCTACAATTTAATGACTTTGCCATATATTTGTATTTTTACATTTCTTCTTTTGAGAATTCTCTTTATATCATTTGACTGCTTGTCTGTTGTTATTGTTGTCGTGATTATGTATTTGTAAGTCTCCTGTACATCTTAAATATCAATCTTTAATAACATAAACTTGTTGCAAATACTTTTTCAATGTGCCCAAAGGGCTTTAAAATTGTGCATATCCTTTGATCCAGCAGGGCCACAATTGGATCTGTATCCAAAAGAGATAATGAAAGTGGAAAAAGGATTAAGTTATACAAAAATGTTTGTAGCAGCTCTTTTTGTAGTAAAAAGGAATTAGTTTTCAATTTTCCCAGAGGTCACTTTTTTTCTTTTTGGTCAAATTATAATTATTTTTTCAATAGAAGGTTTCATTGAATTTATTACATACTATGCTATTATATTCAGTGCTCTTGGATTCTATTGTCCTAATATATTCCCTGGATCAACTTTTTAATCAGTTCTAGATTACTTGGAAAATTGCTGATTTGTAATAAAGTCTTTGTCCCGGTACTGCTAATCACTTTTTTTTTTTTTCAACTTTTTTTCCCCATTATTTCCTCGTGGGTTCTTTGCCTTTTGTTCCTGTAAATGAATTTTGTTATGATTTTCTCTTTTCATTTAAAGTAATCCTTAATCACTTTCACTGATAGCTTTGAATCTGTTAATTATTTGAGGTAATACCACTATTTTATTATATTACAACATAGTAAAAATACTAGAAATTGAATAAAGGCTTCTTTTCAGTTGTCTTCCTTTATTTCTTTAAATAATTATTTTTTAGTTTGTTAATGATTTCCTATGTAATTTTATGTGTGTGTATATATATATATATATATTTACATATATATATATATATATGTGTGTGTGTGTATAAGTATATTCTTAAATACGTTCCTCATTTTGTTAATTTATAGTTATACTGTTTTATGTGGAGAAAGGCTAAATTTTCTGCATTTATTTTATATCCTACTACTTTGATAAGGTTGCATTTGTATTTTCAATTGAGTCTGAGTTTCTTAAATTAAACATCATGTTGTTTGCAAAATAAATAAATAAATAATTTTATTTTTATATATATATATATATATATATATATATATATATATATATATATATATACATACACACACACATAATATATATAAAATGCAGTAAAGGTAAACTGAAGTAAATCTAAGCATAACCAGTTTGTTGTGTCATGTATAATTATTTTTAAAAGCAGGTCAGTCAGCTCATTAAGAACAGCAACCAATGAGAACATCTTTATTGACACAAAGGAAAGGAGTGGGGTTTGGTTAGTTTGGGAATATTGTAATACTAGCAATAGTAGGTTAACATTCAGGTGTGGCTGATCATGATTCCCTCTGATTATTAAGGAATATCAATTGTTTTATGGGACTCGTCCACCTACTGTAGTCCCTTGTAATCTGGGGACCAGAACCACCAGGCTTGTTGTCCTCTCAGGGAGATCAAGCCTCCCCTAACTGCACAAGGACAAGGAAGGACAGGCCCCAAGTTAAACTGGATGCAGTTTACAAATGACAACCCGATATCCCATTGGCTAACTGCATGAATGACAACCACATTTCTTTTCAATCATACATTCTTATTTCATTTAAATGTGTGGTAGAATTATAAATAAAATAATTTGTTCTTTCCCTATGGCATTTAATGTATTTCTTCTCCAAATACTTTGTGTTAATATGTTCAGCCTTATTTTTTTCTAGTTCTAATAGAGCAAAACTCATGAGATATGTTCTCCTCTTCCCCCTTAGATTTGTGTATATTCTCCTTAATTATTCCAATTATACCAAACTGTAAGTTCTACCATTATGTATTTATTTTCACAGTGTATCTCTCTTTTTCCATATCTTTGCTTTCTTAAAGTTAAAAAAAATAAACTCACTTCCCAAGCCTTATCTTATTTATTTTATTCCTTCTGTGAGTAGAGGAGCTTGTGATGTTCTGAAGAATCTGTAATCTTCTCCCTTATTAGAATGCAAGCCCTTCCTAATCATTTAGCCTTTTCATTTTTATTATTAAAGTTTATTTACTTTTCCATATTAGTAATGAACATTGCTCCCTGGTCCTGATATTTTCTTTATCATGATTGAAAGTCCTCTATTTTGGCAACATTTTGAAAGAAAAATTTAATCTAGAGGATAATACTCAGGTTTGCAGATTAGATTATTCTTAGTTGTAAACCTGGTAGTTTTGCCTTACAAATGTCATATTCCAATATTTCCTTTCTTTTATTGTTGTTGCAGCATATTAATTTCTGAACCCAACTGTAATTGCTGAGTATTTTAAATCCCTTTCTAGCAGCCTTTTTTCTAATACTTTTAGAATTTTACAATCAGGAGATCGCACCCAAATTATGTATGTTTCTTATTTTGTCTTTTGGTCTAATAGTGCTGGGAAGTATTCTTTTATTTTCTCTTATGATTTGGCTATGACTTTGAGGGAATCATTTATTTCTCTTTTATCTATTGACTAATGTATTTTTTCATATTAAAATACTTTTACATGAGGATAAACTGTGATGTACTTGACTCTTTTTAACAACAAAGTGATCCAAGTCAATTCCAATAGACATGATGGAAAGTGCCATCCATCTGCAGAGAGAGACTGAATGTTGTTAGGATTCTTACAAGGTGCTAAGTCACTGGAATGAATAGAGACAATAATTATCTAATTCAGTACGATTGATCTGATCCTATAAGGAGATGTTATGGGCCAGAACTTGAAACAAGGTTCTAAGTGGAATTGAGGAGACAATGGTTAAATCTAATTTAGCATTGATTGAATCCTGCAACAAATAATGGTTTCCTAGTGATGTAATGATTGGTGTATACTCAGTGTGCACCATATAAGCAGGAAGCTCTCAGGGCCGAGGAGGACTTTGGGAAAACTCAGGAGATTCAGAGTGAAGATTCATTCTCACCTCTACCTTCCTGCTGCCTGGAGACATTGGGAGGATGAGAGGCTGAAGCTGGCCAGAGACATTCTGACAGGAGCTCTCAGGGAACCAAAGAGAGAGATAGGCCTCTAAGAAAGCTAACCAGGCCCAGGAAAAGATTCAGAATTTTGAAAGACACAATAAAGGATCTGGACTTTAACTCCTGGCTGTCTTTTGGGATTATTGAATTGAACTGAAACTAAGGCTGCTCCCAGAAGCTCCCCAAGAAATCCTGCTCCCAGAGAATGATTACCATTTAGAGAACAGAACATTACAGAATGTCATTTATCTGCTTGCTTTTTTTTTTCTTTCTTGTGTTTTTTTCCCTTTTGATCTGATTTTTCTTGTGCAGAATGATAAATGTGGACATGTGTTTAGAAGAATTACACATGTTTAAGCTTAATTGGATTACGTGCTGATTTGAGGAGGAAAGAGAGAGGAAAGTTTGGGAATTTTTCACGTATTTGGAAAAAAAAACATTACTAAAAATTTTATACTTTCTTCTTTTCTCAATCTTTTTGATATTTGTTATGATACTTCTTTTTACTGAATAAAATTGATTTCTGATTGATACATGTTTAAGGAAATCGATTAGGTAAGGTTTTCAATCTTTTGTTCCAAGCTATTTATTCTTTTGATATTTTCCTCCAGAGCTCTTATTTCAAGTCTCATTTCTTCTTTTAAATCTTATGTTTCATTTCTAATTGGCACTCATGGAATTTTGTGACACAGCCATTCTTTTTGAGGTTTTGAGTTGAATTTGTTTTGGAAATACTCTCTTCTATTCTTGTCCCCTGAATTTCTTTATTGTATTTAATATTTTCTTCTGTTCACAAATTCAAGCCTGAGTTTCTGGATTGAGGCTTGGTGCTTTTGCCAAACTCTGCTGCCTCTCATATTCTTTGGATTTGTCAGTCCTTGCTTAGTCCTGAGCTCTACCTGTAGTCTGGCTTTGCCTCTACATTTCCTGATCATTTAGTACTAGATCCTATCCCTGTAAGAATCCTGGATTTATCTCCTAGAAGATGGCTCAGTCTTTTCCTTGGTCTTCTTGCAAACATAAGTAGATCCCATTCCTTACTTGCCCTGATAAGTCCATACTAAAAGATTTTCAGTTTTTCCAATAGTAAATAGACTTCTTGGGAGATCTGCAATGTTAATACTGTGAGTCCAATGCATCCTACCTGGCCCTTTTACTGCCTAGGACCTTTACTAACCCATCTTTCCTGTTTTGCAGCTGGTTATCCAAAAGATAAGCTGCTTGTGTTCTGAGTTTTTTTTTTCTTTAAGAGTACTATATTCCAATATTTCCTCTCCTTTATTGCTGCATCATATTATTGCGTCTTCCCGTGGTCTGTGAGAGTTCTATATTGGCCATGTACCTTGTTTGACTCTAAAGTGAGCATCCAGAATTTGGACCTTCTCTCTCCCCTGACTTGTCTCTGCTCAGAGCAGCTATTGCTACATGACAGTCTTCTCAGATACTTCTGGGCTGCATTAAAGACCTTACAGGCATTTCTCTATGGGTTTATTATCATTATTATTATTAGTGTTGCTCTCAATACATAAAAATTCACTGAAGCATTTACAGGAGATTTAGACTCCTCAAAGATCTTTTATATATCTATCTTTGACAGAAATCTCCATTCTGCACTATTGGTGAGAGGACCCACATCAGGGAATTTGTAAATCCATTGATGTTCTGAAATATTCTTAGTAAAAGTTCCTTTTGAAAATTTCCCACCACAATCTTCTGAAAAAAGACATTTGTTCACATCACAGGTGGGGAAAATAGATTAAAAAAAACATACTCCTAGGTACTTAGCAGCACTACTCAGTGATAATGAGCCTGAAAAAAATACTGGACCAGTCAATAGCAGGGACTAAAGAGGGCTAACTGAGGGTGTTGCTCCCCAACTCACCTAAGTACCTGGAATCCAGTATCTGACTGTTTATATTATTAGTTATTCTGTAATAGCTTTTGGCCATGTCAATTATTTTAGTTTCATTTAATATTTCATTAAAAAATTTCTAGTGAATAATATTGCAAACTTTATTGTTATATTCTATGTAAAATTTAATTATTTATTTTAAAGATTTCATGCAATAGACCCAAGTCATGCTATTCTCACACTCACCAAGTCTTTAGGAGGTAGGGAAAGTCTTGTTATTATAATTTAATCATGAAGAAACTTGAGTTCAAAATAAGTTCCCCCTAGCCCTGGCCATACTGGACAGATAGATAGACAGATACATTTAAATATGCACATATCTATGTTATGTATTCATGTGTGTTTATTATGCATATGTAGTACATACACATTCTAGGTAACAATTAAATATTTATATAATAGTAATTGCAATAAATGCATTACACTGAATGAAATATTCAATTACAAGGCTAATTAGGGAAATTTGTAAATAACCACTTGATTTACCAGCCCTGTTACTCAAATGACAGACTGACAAAAGTAACTAGAATACAGAGTGTAAAAGAAATTCAAAGTCATATGTATGAACCCCCATAATCCCCTTACAATGTTTGAAGAAGTTTCACTGATGGAATTAGAAGGATACTTTGGCTTTGGCAGGCTGAAGATTGGCTTCATGATGTCCATGAAAAATCAAGTTTGCCATCCCTGAGAGGCAGTCAAACTGATATCAGAAGCAGATCTAGGGAGGAGAACATGGAGGAAGAGCTTTAGCCCTATCTGACCCTCGGGGAACCCCAGAGAAGCGAAGACTCAGAAATCCCAGTGAAGCAACCTTCAATGAATTGGAGATACAATCTCTGTAAGTACAGAATCATGAATATATTCTTGGGAAGCAGCACTGAACAAGATGTCATAAGGCCTGGGTTCAAATCTAAGGACCATCATTTCCTGGCTCTCTGAACCTCAAATTCCTAAACCACAAAATAAATGTCTGATCAATTCTGAAATTCTATTGAATCATTAATTTTATACCATTGGTTTTATAATCTATTCACCAAAGATATTTTTTCTGCAATCAAATAATTTTCCACTACTTAAAATAGAAAGCTATTAAGGTAGAATTAAGGAGCTAAGGTAGAATTCCCAAAAAGTACTAAATGCTAGGTCCACAGGATTAAAGCTTTAAAGCTGGTAATCAGATTCAGATGAGAGCAGAGAAAACAATTTATAAAAAAACAACTATTTGTATTTGTAGTTTTCAGAAGTTGGAAGTGGTTCTCCTTAAAATTTCCCTGGGTTAGAGACTAGCATGACAAACAACAGATGCTTATATGATTTTAAGCTATATTATTAGAAGTGTAGCATCTGCAACAAAGGAGGTAATAACTCTGCTATGTTTTGCCCTGAAGAGACTATATCTCCAATGTTATATTTAATTCTGGATGCACCTTTTAAAAAGGATGTGGACAAGGAGGAGTATGTTCAAAAGAAAATAACCAAGATGGTGAGGAGAATGAAATAAACAGAAGATGATTTTGACTAAATTAAAATTGTCCAAAAAATAGAATTAATCATTCTGAAGAGAAATTCCTTCTCATTTGTGGCTTTTATGCTCATCTACATGACTGTGTTTAGACAAACCTCTTACTTTACTGAGAAAATAGAGGTCATGCCTTAATAACTCCCATTTCTCCCCATTCTACAAACCTACATCCTTTGATAACCCCTGTTTGCCCCTACTTAAACAAAGCCAATCTCTCTATTTTTTCCCTTCATTCCTTATACCTCTTTCTTAACCAGAAGTTTTCCTTCAGAATATTTCCCCCTCAATCTCTCAGGATGTACTACTTCTAGTCATGTTGTCTATAAACATCCTAGTTTTTTCATCTTAAAACAAAACAAAACAAACAAAAAAAAAAAACTCTTCATTTAAAGCTACTATCCCCTTAAGTCAGGCATTTGAGTGATCCATGATCTTGGGAAAAAATGTTTTCATTGACTTCTAAGTGAATTTTATAATTTCCTTCAGTTATTTACAAACATTTAAAAAAGTCATTCATATGCTTTATCAGGTTTCTAAAGGATCCATCATGTTTTATCAGGTTTCTAATGGATCCATTTCATACACACACATACACAAACACAGAGATCAAAAATTTTAAATTTAAAAACTTAAAGTACTATTTTATATTTTTTTTCTTTTTCCACAGTCAAAATCCTATGGGCTGAGGGATTCTGTAAGCCCTGACTTCACCTTTAATTCTTCCACTCGTTTTACCATTTTTCAGTTTGACTTACCAACTCATATCAAAAGAAATTCATTCCCATCCCATATTCATCCCAAATCTGATTGCTCTTTCTCAGTCCTGATGCTTCTTTACCTCTCTTTAATATTTGACATCATTGATCAGCCAGCCCCTTCTCCTTTATATTATCTCTTCCTTGAAATCCTGCATTCTTCTCGGTCTCCTAATTTTGAAGCTTTCCTTTACCAGATCATCCTTCACTTTCAGACTACTGATGAAATATAGGCAAAACCAGAACTATGATCACTGATTTTATTTACATCAAACTGACAAATATGTTACTTTTCATGACGGTATTATCTCATGTTATTGTTGAGCATCTTTGCACTCTAAATCACTGAATGTGTAGTATGTTATAGACTCACTATGGAGAAGATATACCATAGAGAAATTAAAGTCAAAAGCCAAGATGTCAAAATTGCTTGCAAGGTTGGAGTAATCCCTGATGCTAGGTCCTAGAACAATATCACCAGAAGGATACAGTAGGATAGCTTCTGGTTGGGGATGTTCTGAATGGCTTTTCCATGAGGGGGGGAAGGAGTTAAAGAAACTAGGTATTAAAACTGTACCAACCAGCATGATTTTAATAACTGTATATTGTGAAAGAGATTAAACTTGCTCAACCAAATCTACCTCCAACATTGAATCAGCAGACTGGAAAGAATAAGGAATTGTCCCCTAATGTTAACTGAAGCTTTAAATCAGAATTAAGTGTTCTTGGGCAGCATTTTACTGTATTATTTTCTTTCAGAGCAGTGCTTTTTAAAAAGTTAACGTAATGCTTTTTAACATTGGACTGAATCTAGAGATCTGGCTACTTTAATATTGTGGTGACTTTTTGCCAAAGAGTTAATGTTTTGTCTTGGATAAGAAATAGGATTCTTTTCTGAGGATATAATATGTGACAGTAAATTGTAGCCGTGTACAGCAATGCTGTGACCTTTTCAGTATTCAGAAGTTTAAATAGCCAGTCTTTTCATCCTGCTTGATGAAAGTCCCACTCATCATTAAGAAAGTTAATGTAAGATAAAACATTGCTTAAATGGCACAGCATTAATCCTCTCATATGACAGAAATTGGAAAGAAAACTGGTAAGAGATTTGTAAGAAATTGTTCCACTCCCTGTTGGAGCCAGAAAACTTGAAACGAGCATCAACCTGGGATGATGAGATTTTGACTGTGTAGGGCTTAGATCTAAAACTAATTTAAGGTAAAATACAATCACATGCATGCCCAATGGGCATAGAGGCTTAGGAAGGATGTTGAAATTTTTTCAAATTTATCTTCTCACCTTCAGGGAACAAACAAACAATTTCTCATGAGAAACATTACTTTAAACATATGCAGAGATATGAAGCCTATGTTTGTCATTAAGACAATCAAAAGTTTACCAACTTATATCTCCCTACCACCTAACCTGAATTTCTCAAAATATGGCTTAGCCTCTTTTCTTTTTGTTGCTATGAATGTAATAGAAGGTGAATATTTGTAGAATGAAAAGAACGTAGAAATCAAACTATCTACCCCTTCTGCATGGGTGATCTTTATGTAATCCAAGATGATCAATCAATCAAGGATTTGTTAACTACCTACTATGTGACAGGTATTGTAAATGATCAATCAATCAATAGGCATTTGTTAACAGCCTACTCTGTGCCAGATACTATGTTTAAGTGAACTTATTGGAAATTTCAAAATAATTAACACCAATTGTGGTTCGCATTTCCATTTCATATTTGAAAAGTGAAGGTCAAATATGTTTAAGCAATTCACCTTGGCCATATACTCCATGAAACTGTTGAAGGGGAAAAAATAAGTTAAGCACTTTAAAAATTTTACATTAACTCCTTGTTTCACTTATAATTAAACACTGTCTTTTAATGACCAAATTAAGTTTTAAGATATACTATAGTATGGAATTTATTTTTGTATTATTGTGTTGCCATCTCTTTGGATATCTTTCCAAGGCAATGATGTTTATGATTATCTGCATACAACTTTATTTTAGGGTTCATTCCACTTTTAAGTTATCATGAAATATGTTTAGCAGACAGTGCTTATTCTATAGAAGTGCATGTTGGAGGAAAGGGGAGAAAGTGTGAGGGTGAAAGAAGAGGAGCAAGATGTAATCAGTTTCTGATAACAAGAATAAAAAATTGGATAGAAGAATTATTTAACTTGAACACAAATATTCTTGAATGTCTATATATATATATGAATCAAAGCCCCAAATAAATGTCTACCTATAAATATTTATTTTCAAGTAACACATGATTGCTTGGAGAATAAAGTAAGAGATCTGGTTTCCTGTGATTTCAACTCAATAAAAAGATTTAAAATCAAAAGGTATTCAAGAAAGCTTCCAAGATCCAAGTTAATGACATTTCCTTGTTATATTCCTTCTTTTAATACATAGTTATGTGGCTGATGTCTGTGGGAAATGTTAAAGTCCCAGCATTCTTCTCTGGAAGGACTTAACATTTTCAAATCAGGTTCATTTTTGTCAATAGGCCCCTTTGACAGCATGCTGCAATTCAAACCACTCTTTTTCATCCTATTCCTATTACCTGAATTCTGAGCAGTTTTATCCTGTGCATTAATGAATACTAGTTTACTGCCTTTGCAACAATTGTATTTCTCTCACCGGTTTTCACTCCCAACAGGAAATTAAAATTGTACTCAAGTACAAGGAAACTTGTTATATGGAAAAAGATGTTATTTAAAATGTTATTCATATACATATCTTAGCTCCCCAATACAATTATAAACTTTTTGGTGATTGGAACTTTGTTTTACATTTCTTAGTATCTCTCTGAGTACCTAGCACAGTGCCTGGAACAGAAATACTGATTTATTAAATGTTCTAATTAACTATTAGTATTAGTATAGTAGGGTGAATTGGTCCAACTATCCTAAAGAACAATGTGGAATTGGGATCAAAGAGCTATAAAGTTGTACATATACTTTTATCCAATAATCCCATTATTAAGTTCATACCACCCAAAGAAATAAAAAAGGAAAAGAACCTATAAGTACAAAAATATTGATAGCACCCATTTTTTGTGATGTCAAAGAATGGAAATATTTATTAACTGAAGAATTGGTAAACAAGTTGTGGCTATGATCATGATGATATTGTGAGAAATGATGAAGGGATAATTTCAGGGGAAAAAACATAGCAAGACCTGTACTAACTGAAGAAAAGTGAAGTGAGAAAAACTGGGAGATGATTATATATAGGAACAGTAATATTCTAATGATGATCACTTGAGAGATATGGCTACTCTGATCAGAGTAGTAATCCAAAACAATTCCAAAGGACTCATGATGAGAAAGAAAAATGCACTCCATCTCAAGAATGAGACCAGATGAGCTCTGAATGTAAATTGAAGTATAATTTTCTTTCTTTTTCTTTTTAATTTTTTCTGATATGGCTAATATGGAAATGTATTACATTATTCCATATGTGTGCACGTGTATATGTACCCAAACATTTATATTTATAAATATACACACACACACTCATATATATATATATGAAATTTACCTATATAGAGAGTGCTAAGGGAGATGTAAAAGGAAGGGAGAAAATGGGGAACTCAAAATTTAAAGAGAAAATAATGTTAAAAATAAACAATAAAATAGGGAAAACAAGAAATTTAGTAAAGGAATAAATATACATTATCCAGAACCTAGTAAAAACAAGTTTTAAGTACATCTATATTAATGCTCCTTTCCATATTTCCTTACTAGGACAGAATATTTTACCAGCCCCACTTTCTGTGTCAGAATAACACAATAATAAGGGGAATAAATATTAATAAATGCTGTTTAGAGGTGAACTGTGTTTTAATGTCACATCCTCCACAGTTAATTTAATTTAATAAAATCCAGGTAGGCCCTTGCTCTTCAAATATTAGTAATATTAATTCTTTTTAGTATTTCAGGAATCAGGAGTCACAGTATTTGAGAGATAAAAGGAATGTCAATGTCTTTCTTGTCTAGCTTATACCTGAAATTTCCATTTTAACATACCAAATAAGAGGTCATTCAGACTTTTCCTGCAGACATCTAAGGGGAATGAATCTGCTACATTTCAATATAGCAAAGTAAGATAAAGTCTTGCCTTCTTTTCTGCCATCACCCAACCATATATGGAGAAAAAAAAAACAAACAGCATGGCAATCCATATGAGTTGGATGAGCTGTGAATCACTAACTAGTCCTTTTATTGAGTTGGAGGATCAACAAGGTTTATTATCTTCCTTTCTGCCACATCCTAAAGTCATATGGGACTGATTATTTCCTTCAGCTATATCCTTCCAGGTCTTCCACCTGTCTTGCACTCAGCCCTTTTAAAGATACTATCTCTCTCCATTAGATTCTGAGTACCTTGAAATGAACCTCACTTTTTCTGTTTGGATCCCCGGTATTTCACAGGGCTTACCACAAAGTGTTTAACATCTTCAGATATCCATTCATTGTAATTGTTGGAAATATGTTTTCTGACATCAAGTTTAAATAAACCTTTCCAAATTCTATCCATTACACTTGTTTCTCTCTTCTCCACAGAAAAACATCCATTCTTTCACTGCTATAGAAATATCTGTCCTTTCTGCCCTAAGTCTTCATTTCTTCATGCTGTCACAATTCCCCATAGGACATGAACTCAGAGCTGTTCACCATACTGGTTTTCCTGTTCTGAATTCTCTCTAGCTTTTTTGTATCCGAAAACTATGCTCCTTGAAAATTAATGCAGTGATCCTGGTGAAGTCTGATAAGGGCAGAGTACAGAGGGTCTAACACCTTCTTATTTGGGACAGTTACAACCACTCTCCCCATCATTTATTAAACTATTAAAAAAAAACCTTTTTGCCAAGATCAATACTGAAGTTATGGAAATAAATATTAGGAGGTGCAGTGCACCGAGCATTAAATCTAGAATCAGGAAGACCTGAGTTTAATCTGGTCTCAATTAATTAGTAGTTGTATGTCTCTGGGCAAGTCATTTAGTCTCTTTCTGCCTCAGCTTTCTCATCTAGCTCCTATCAGCTGGCTGCCATTGTAATATTTACAAAATGCTTAGCACAGTGCTTACTATCTAGTAAGTACCTAATAAATGTTTATTCCTTCCTGTTCCTCTGCAATATGAGAAGATACAATCATCATTATCATTGTCATCATGATCATCATATTCATCTTCATCATCATTCTGAGAGAGTCTAGAATTAGTAAATGGGTAAATGAGATGATCATATTTTTTTAATTATTGCTTTGAATATTTGGAATTTAGCTCATGAAATCTCTAAAAAGACGCTGGCTAATTTAATCATTTCGGGAGAAAGGTCCTGCCATATGTAAAATAAATGAAGGAATTGGTGTTTAGCCTGGAGAAAAGTAAACTTGAGAGTAGCTCTGTTCACATATTAAAGGGTCATCAGATAGAAAAGAATCAGAAGCATATGGTGGGCCCAGAGGGTGGACCTAGAAATAACGGTTGGAAGTTAATGGTTGGCAAAAAATTGCAACTAGATTTACAATGAATTGTATAATACTCAGAATGGTTAAAAATGGGTGCGAATTACAACATAATGAATTCCCCAACATCTGAGGTACTCAAATAGAGACCAGGAGAATATTTGTCAAATATACCCCAGAGAACACAGGAAAATGGGGGTTTCAGTCTTTCCTTTAACACAAACTGGCTGAAACTACAAATTGCAAAATAAATGTCAGCTTCCATTGGTTGAATTTCCTTTCCATAGAGTTGTCTTTACCATTGAAATCCCAAATCTAGTCCCTGTCATTATCCTTGCTCTTTATCAACAGTATTTAGAATAGTGTTTAGTACATCATAGGCTTTTTATCAATGTTGACTTAAATTGATTAATTGATTAAATGTTGAATTAACAGTATTGGAGAAACCTTTTGAGAACAGTAAACTAATAGAATCTGGCTCTTTTTTTCTTTTATCTTCCATGACTCCATCCCTCTCCCTTCTTTTTAGCCTCTCCTATCCTCTCTCCTCATTATCTCTCTCCTTGTCTCTCATAAGCAATAGAATAGATAAAGCCTTGAACATAGTACCTTCTTCAGGCATTTACTAGTTTTAAATAAGGGACCCAAGTAGTTCTGCTTCACTATATTATTTTGTAATGACTAATTTCACAAGACACTTAGGTCAATAGTTATTCAGGTTCCTCTCCCCCATATAGCTAATACATTGCCAAATCATATTATTCCCACCTCCAATAAACAATGCCTTCATCCATAATTCTCCTCTTCAATCCCAAAGCCATCACTCTAGCTCAGGCCATCATTACTTTGGGACAGAATTATTATATTAATATTCTTACCTAGTTTCAAAATAATTTCCCTAAAATCTATTATACAGATCTAAAATATAAAGACTCTCAAATACATCTGTTTATTTCCATTTTGAATATTCACATATGTGTACATGTTTTTTTTCCTTCTTATTATTATAAATAGCTTGAAGGTGAATGAAGTTTCATTTCACTCTGAATCTTCAGCACTTACGAAGGCACTGTGTAGTAACAGGTAAATACATGCCCTGTCTTATTATCGATGTATTAAAAAATAATATGGTTCCAAAAGCTACTCATAAAATTGAGATAAGAAAGATGAATAAAAAAGAAATAATTTAAGTGTTTGCTACATGCCAAATATCAATAATCTCTGGGGATTCAAAGACATTTCATATCCATCAATTCTCAGGAAAGAGAAAAGAGAATACACAAAGGAGAGGGGAGATCTGGTTAAAGCACTTCATTTGGAAAAGGACAAGGATGTAAAGTGGAATCTCAAGAGAAATTGATACAACCTATCCAGGAACAACAACAGAAGAGATATGATTATCACTAAAGGATTTTGGAAAAGAAAATGTTAAAGTATGTGGTTAGTTTGTAGGACATGGTAGAGAGAGCAGAGAATTAACATTTGCTTAATGACTAGTATTTTCTTAAAACAGAAATTGCACAAATCAAGACACTGAAAAGCTTCAGTATGCTAATATATCGTAATAATTATATAAAAAGGGGAGAGGGTATAATATTAGCCCATATACTTGTGTGCTCTAGAACATAAGCACCAAGTTTATGCTATGCTAATATTTATTATATATGGTACAGCACATTTTGTTTCCCCCCCCCATTGTTTCTATATTGGCCTAAGAGCAGAACACTGGAATAAAATAAGCAGGAGTAATCACTGCACAAGACATATATTCTCCAGCAGTGAAATAGTTGGGCTCATGCCTTTTAAGAGTAAGTCTTTGTTAGGATTACTAAGTGAGAACTGAGGTTGTCTGGACAGTGACAAGGTGAGAATTCAGGTTTTCTGGACAATTACAAGGTGAGAACTCAGGTTGACTTGATAGAGGGGGCAAGCTCATTGGCTGGGGTGGTTCTTCCCAGAAGCCCTTGCATTATCCCACGCCCATTCTCTGGGAGAATAAAAGAGAGGACTCTCAGAGAAAGAGGAAGACTCTCTGCATTACATCAGGCCTGACGGGGCTCTCTGCAGGAAGGGAAGTCACTTCTAAGGACAAGAGTTAACAGCAACTGCCTGGAGACAACGGTTCACTACAGGAAGAAGAATCTGTCTGAGAGATTTGAGTAGACACAGCAGATCTCTTCCCAGAGAGCGATCCAGCAGCTTCTGGAGACGACAGCTCGTTACAAGTCTTAGAAAAGGATACCTGAAACAGTTTCTCAATTAAAAGGTAATTATAATGTGTCACCAATTACTGACCCCTTGGAAGGAAAAGGAAAAGGAAATTATGAATAACTATCTGAATAATACAAAGATGAAGTCATTGACCTAGTATTACTTAGGCATATAATTAAAATTATTTTCCCACAGGTAAAGATAAATTAACAATGATTCATGAACATCATTCACACCATGTTACTTAAGCACTAAAATACATGTATTTATCTGCTGCTTATATAATATTTCCAACCTACAAACCGCTGACCAGAATTGACTTTTAATTTTTACAATGACCTTGTGATACAGGAAGCACAAATATTTTTATCCACACATTCTTAGGACAAGTTCTACATAGAGTTGTAAAACCAAAAGTAGCAGAACCGAATCTCTTATAATTTTTTTTTCTGATACAAACGCACTGGTTTTTATTATCCACTTAATTCATCTTATAATTAAAACCAAACATTTGTAAGTTGGATGGCCACTGGAAAGGACAGAATTTTTTTTCAGAGATTAGCTATCAAACCCATAATGTTGGCTGTAGGAATGCAATGAACACCCTACTTAAGTGAACTAGCAATGGAGACCCAATAATGATGATTGGTAATAAAAATATTATTATTTAAAATTATTTAAATTATTATTATTAAGGTTTAAAAAACCCTTTTAGATTGTTTACATCATCTAATCTCACAAGAAAAATGAAATTCTTATTACTTAGCCTGATAGTATTATCACTCACAATGTAAAAATAAGGAAAGTGAGACAGATCCAAGTTAAACAATTTGTCTAAGGTCACAAGTTAGCAAGTCTTCTACTATTTACTTTACCATTTAACTTCCTGTTATTGTAATTTCAGGCAATGGGAAAGTGTAAGGCAGTTGATGTAATTTTAAGTATCCCTATAAAAACTTTTGAATAGTCTGAATGAAGGCACTATGCTGCACTATGGCCACACTTAAGCTTCCTTTTAGTTTAATGGAAGGTGGCCCCCATTATAAAACCTTCTTTATCTTAAGAGAATATATATATATATTCCAGAATAGGACATTAATTGGACATTTGAAGGCGAATATGGTATTTAAGAGAGAAATGTTATCTTCCTGATGGCCAAGTAGGAAGAAACTGGCATCAATCATATATGGAACTGACCTCTTGATTCTTTTCAAAGTATCTCCTAAAGATCTCACAGTTTTATATATACCTGTGTACATAAAATATTTAGCAATCTCTATCTCAGCAAATTTGGAAGACACAGTCAATCTTAACTATCTTGCTTTGCTTGCAAAGATTTAGAGTGCTTTTGAGAGATTGGGAAAAAGCTAGAGCTATCATTCTAGATAAAGCCAGCACCATTAAAATGCCTGTCACCCCTACAATAAACAAGAAGATAAGCATGAACTGTTTATATAGCTGAGAAAATATTGTTAAGCAAATTGACAGCATATTTAAATACTTCTGGCATTTCAGCTTTCTATAAAAAGTATATACCCAGGCACGCCTGGTGCTGTTTAAAAACCAGAGCAATTTCTCCTGCAGGGTTTAATTCCATATTGGTCACTTTCAAAATGCCAACTGACAAAGCATGGGGATTCAAACTTAGTTAGATTTTCTTGTGAAGACAGATTCATTTAGTCATTCTGCAGTCTTCTTCTTCCCCATCCTTTGTGAAGTCCTGTCCCCTCCCCCTAAAAAAAAATGAAGGAATGAAGGAATGAATAAATAATAGAAGAAATATCTTTGGGTTTAGAGAGCTATGTTCAAACACAACTTGATTCATCATAGGCTATATGACCTTAGTCACTTCAGACCATTAAGGCCAGTTCCTACTGTGTAAAAAGGAAATAAAGTATGTGATTTATATAAATGGATAGGGTTGTTTGTAAATTGGAAAGTAAGCTGTTGTAGATTTCTCTGTGACTTCAATGACCAAATGTTTTCTAAACTTTCCATTTCCCCTAGTGTTTTGAACACCATAGGTGCTTCAGTATTTGTTGATACTGGTATTTTTTTTTGAATTACAGCAGCCCTCAATTTATTAAAAACTGAATATATTTACTGCTGTTTGAGCTGCTGGTGTTGCTGAAATGTGTATTTTAAAATCAGAAATTTCTTTTTTTATTTGTTTTAGATAAGCTCAGTTTGGCAGCATGGAAGGAAGGGAGGAAGGGAGGAAGGAAGGAAGGAAGGAAGGAAGGAAGGAAGGAAGGAAGGAAGGAAGGAAGGAAGGAAGGAAGGAAGGAAGGAAGGAAGGAAGGAAGGAAGGAAGGAAGGAAGGAAGGGAGGGAGGGAGGGAGGGAGGAAGGAAGGAAGGAAGGAAGGAAGGAAGGAAGGGAGGATGAAGGAAGGAAGGAAGGAAGGAAGGGAGGAAGGAAGGGAGGATGAAGGAAAAAAGAAAGGGAAGAAAGACAGAAGAAAGGAATAACTTTGTGAGATAGATGTTATTTTATTATCCTCATTTTGCCTTTGAGGAAACTGACACAAGCAGAAGTTGTTATTTACCCAGGACCCCACAGCTCAAAAGTATCTGAGGCTGGATTTCAATACAGATCATCCTGATTCAAAGCCCACCATTCTATCTATTGATGCAAGTCACTGAGCTACCTCAAGACACCATTGAGGTGGGGGAAGCAGGAGACCAAGATACTGCTTTCCAAGTGTGCAGTGTTTTGTTAACCATGAGGAAGTTCATGGAAAGGCTACTGCCAGGGTATAAGAATAGGGAGGTTAGTCTGGGAAGGAGGGCTTTAGCAATTGGGGAGATTAGGAAAGGTTTCATGCAGAAGATTGGTGCCTAAAGTACATAGTCAAAAAGAGAGGGACTCCCTAATGTGGAAGTAGGAAAGGAATCTGCCAGGAATGCCAGATGACTAGTTCAAAGACCCAGAGGGTGGTGGAAGAGAGAATTTCTGTATAAGGGCATGGGAGAGAAAAGATTGGTGCAGAATTTGAAATAATATCCAATAAGGCTGGGGGAAATAGGTTGGGCCATGGCTATATAAGATTTAAAAAGCTAAAAGAAGTATGTGTATGTATACACACACACACACACACATATATACATATATATAAATATAAATATAAGTGTATATATGTAAATACAAGTATATTTGCATATATACACTTATATTTATATTTACATATATACACTTATATTTATATATACTTATTTTTATATTTATATTTACAAACATATACATCCTAGAGGCAACAGAAAACCAATAAAGTTGATAGAATAAATATCACATGATCACTGGAAAGTGTCTTTGACAGGCTTGTGTGAGATAAACCAGAGTGAGAAATTTGATTCCTTCCTTCTTTCCAATTGGAAAACTATTGGCAAGAAGTATCAGCTGAATTAACACAGCAGGTGTGTAACTGGAGAGATAGTATCAGGTGAGAGAGGTGTTGCAAGAATAGAAAAAGCACGAGAATGTATGATTATAGCTGGGTGACTATGGGGAGGGAGAGGGAGAATGAAGCTGTGATTATAAACCTGGGAGACTGGAGTGATGGTGTTTCCTTCAGAAAAACCTGGGGAAGTTCGGAAGAGGTGAGTGTTTAGGGGGAAAGATAATGAGTTGAGGTTCAGACATGTCCATTTTTAAATGTCTTCAGGATATTCATTTTCAAATTGGTGATGAGAAAAGGAGGGAGCAGGTTACATAGAAGGGGGACTTTTGCATAGAGATGATAATTAAACCCAGGGAAGTTGATGAGATTCTGAGGAAGCACGTGGAGAGGGAGAAAAGAAGAAGCCCCAGGCTGGAAACTTAGGGTAAACTCAGAGTTGGAAGTGTAATGTGGATAATGAACTAAAGAAAGAGTCTAAGAAGCAAAGGTCAGACATAATAGGAAGCATCATAAAAATACAGAAAAAGAGAGTATTCAGAAGTTAAGAATAGTCAATAGGATCAAATCTAGTACGTAGAAAGAGAACTTTTTGAACTGAGAACTATAATTGGTCATTTTGGAGAAACTGATTACAGGTGAGTGAAATCAGAAATAAGTTATAAGGGATTTAGAAATGAGGAGGACAAGTGACCTGACATAAAGTATAGACAACTTTTTAAGGAAGTAGACTTAGAGGGAAAAGAGATAGCTACTAATCATTTGAGGGGATGGCAGAATCTAGTAAGGGTTTTTTGAGAATAGGGAGATTTGGGATTTAGAAGCCTTAGGAAAGAAACCAGCTGAAAGGGAGTGATTGGAGAGGAGAGAGTGAGGGGGATGACCGAGGATTCCATTTTACGGAAATCAGGAAAGAATGTACAGATGTAAAGTACTGGCTTGGGCAAGGAAAGGGTCATTGAGGCTGGAGTGAAGAAAGAACAAAAGATTTATGTCAACATATTTTGAGATGAAGAAAATAGAGAAGGAGTTCACAAAAGACTTCATCTATTTTTTCAGTAAAATTGGTTAAAGGTCCTCAATTGAAGAAGGTTGAGGTAAAGGAGGGGAAAAAAAAGTTTAGAATAGTTTCCTTGGGGAAATCATTTAAGGAGGGATAAAAGGCCTCTCTTGCTGCAATGACTGGCCAGTTGAAATTGGAAAACAAAATATATAATATGCTTTGCCATCAGAAGTTAAGATTCCCTCCATCTTGATTGGATGACTGATGAGTAGGGATGAAAAGAGCAGATAGGGGTAGTAATCCAAAGCTGAGGATTGAGGAAAGATCCAGAGGCTGCTGACGAAGGGAAAGAGATTGAAGAGCAGAATACATCTTTTAGTTGAAATGACTATTAGCTTGCAATTGTAGAAGGAGGGAATGAAGTAAGAACAGAGGTAAGAGTCCGAAAACAGGTATTGAGGGGTGGAAGTATTGCAAGTGATGGATGAATGAATGAGAAGAATAAGTTTAGCAGGTGTGTTTCATATGGTTCTAGACCAAATCATCCCAAAAGTTTCTTCTGGCTGCAAAATTTTGTGTCAGTAATTCTAGGAAGTTGCTGCCAGAAATACCAATAACTAATAATTCTCTTTTGCATAATACAAATGCAATCTAGGAATTCTAAAATGGAATCAGGAATACATTTTCTTGTGTTAAGGTTATAAACAGTGTTTGGAACTAACTTATTAATCCACATAAGTTAAAATAGACTCTTATGGACTAAGAGACTTACCTTCAATTTGTCATATTAGTATTGGGGGTTAGGGATGGGGGCAGCATTCTTGAGTTTTCAATGAACACAGGAAGCCTAGTCTTTCTGAAATAAAATACCAGTAGTAGCTGTTGGAAAAAAAAAAAAAATCATCCATATCTTTTAGTACTTTTACTCCTGGAAAAAGAATCACAAAATTATAAATGAAAAGAGGTGGAAATAACTTTTCAAGTCATCTAATCCACACACTTACTGCTATTTTTCAGGTGAGGAAGCAGAAACTTAAAGAGTTAAAATGGCTAGTCCAAGGACATATTGCTAATAAGAAGAAAAGGCCTCCAACCCAGGTTTTTGACTCTAGCCCCATTGTCTTTTCACCTGTGCCAGACATTCCTCCTAGAGCTCCACAACCCAGACTAGTAAGAGGTAAGTCAATTTACCATTTTCTTTTTTGTTCTTTATCCTTATCCATCCACATCCTAAAAGTCTTGACTCATTAGAATTTAAAATCTTGTAAGTGTCTATCTTGCATTGATTTCTAATCACATCCATAAATAAAAGTTGCAATTTGATATGAAAACATGTTAAAAGGAAACTTTGGTAGCTTTTATTTATACCATCTTACCTAGATATATAGTATTTTAACTGTTTAACAGTCCAAAAACATTCAGCCTAGGACCACATATTAAAGATTATGTCTTCATGTGCTGTCAAAAGGCAGTACAATTTTGAATCATTTTCCAAAGTCTAATTTAACCACGAAGCAAAAGAGTTATAAGGGACATAATTCTACTTCAAGTAAAATTTAAAATTTATACATGTGTCAAGTAGATTGGATTCTATAACACAAGAGTAATGCATTAATAATTTTGCATTTGTTCTGATTCTAATTGCCCCGAGAACATGTAGCAAATAGCTTAACTTCAGATCTATATATTAAGGTGAGAGGCAATAATTAAACATAAAGTTACAAAATAGGCTGTTCCCATTTTACATAAATTAGAATGCAGCAACATAAAGTATGCTAAGAAATTATCCAGACTCAATTGGCATAAGAACATTTCAAGTGAATAGTTCCCTGTGGGACTGAAAGGGCCCTGTGGTGTAGGGAGAGCAATACTAGAAGCCATATTCACTCAGCCCAATGCAAATTTGGCAAGTCTTTTTTTTTTTTTTTATTTGTTTTTAAACTTATTGAAAACATCTGGAAACTTAATTGACCTGAAGGTGTTAATCTCTTGTGCTGCTAACATAATTTCCTGGTCACCTGAATACCAAACAATCATGAAGAGTTTCAAACTATCTGAATTAAGTAGAATCTGCCTTTTTTGTGCTTTATTGGTTTTTTGGAAGTTTCCAAGGACAACAAAGGGGTAGGTAGTAATACAGTGAATAGGGTACTGGGCCTGAGATCAGGAAGATCTTAATTCAAATGTGATCTTAGATACTTACTGACCCTGCAAGAGTCAATCAATCCTGTTTGCCTTAGTTTCTTTATCTGTAAAATGAACTGCTCCAGTATCTTTGCCAAGAAAATCCTAAATAGTCACAAAGAAGGCTGAAGAACAGCAACAAATGGTGCTACAAATATTCTGAGGATAGAAAAAAAAACATTTCTTATGTATGGAGGAATTGTACATGTTTAACATATATTGGGTCATTTGGTGACTAGGAGGAGGTGGAGGAAAGGGAGGAAAAAATGAAAATAGGTTTTGTAGGGGTGAATGTCAAAAAGTATCCATGTATATATTTTGAAAATTAAAAAGTTAATTTAAAAAATTTTAAAATTTCTGAGTGAGAAGATAATGGTATTTGCGGGGAAAAAGAAAACAAAAACAACTAGGATGGTAGTCATATCTCTCTTATAGGGTGGAGAGAAAGAGATGAATAGAAGGTATGATAAGACAGAATTGACAAGGCTAACTTATTAGAGTGTTAAGAATTATGATGATGACCAGACATATGGGGATCAGTTAAATGACCTAAGGCTCCTTCCTTGTCCCTTATAGACATGAGAGGGATTTAGATTTTCCTGACCCTTAACACAAAACATCCAACACAACATTTGGCTTTATCCTGCTACCTCCTCTCAAACTATCCCATCTCTCTTTTTGCTTTTACCTCCAAACTTGAAGAAGTGATTGTCTATACTCATTGACCTCATGATACAATAGAGCTGCTCTCCTGCCACTCTCATCAATCCCTTCCAAATTGGCACTTTTCAAACCATTGGGTTGAAATAGCTTTTTTCCCAGGTCAACCACGATTTCTCAACAGCTAAATCCATGACCTTTAATTTCTGGAAATATTAATTCTATTTGATTTCTCTACCATCTCTGCTACTTTAAACTATTCCCTCTTTCCTTATGTGAATTTGGCAAAATTTATATTTCAGTTCTTTGCTTGTTTTTCGGTGCTATCCGACTCTTTGCAATCCCAATGGGGATTTTCTTGGCAAATGTACTAAAGTGTATTTCCCATCCCTTCTCCAGCTCATTTTAAAGATGAAGAACTGAGACAATTAGGTTTAAGTGACATGATTAGGGTCACACAATAAGTGTCTGAGACCTTACTTGAACTCAGTTCTTCCTGACTCCAGGCCTAGCGTTCCACCTAGCTGTCCTAAAATTTGTTTTACTTATTAATTTATCTTCATAGTCCCCAGAGACAGATGGACACAGACAGGGAACGAGAATGTGTAAAAGAAACAAAGAATACATTAAATGGAATAGAAATGGAGCTGGCCTCCTAGTTATTCCCCATACATGGTGTTTTGTCTCCTAAATATGTATTTTTGTACCATTTGTCCCCATACTTTTATGCAGCACCCTCCTCTTTTCTGCCTCAAAGAGTCCCCTAGCTTCTTTCAAATCTCAGTCAGGAAGTTACCTTTCAAAAGACTTCCTGATTTCCCTATTTTCTATAATTCTCTCCCTCTTGAAATTATTTTATTTTACTTAAATTGTATCTTTTTCATTTATTTGTATACTGTTTTATATAAATTCTGAATGCTTAGATTCTTGGCTTTCTAACAATTACTAGCACTTTTTAAAGTTTGAATATAAAAATCCTTTCAGATTAGAATAGTAAATCAGCCCAGTTTGCAGTATTGCTTGTTAATATAGCACAGTGGATAAAACATTTTCCTCAGCTCAAAGACTTTAGGATTTGATCTCTCTTGGTTATTAAACCATTGTTCAGTGAGTCATAAATAATTTACATTGCACCTCTATTTGTGGGAAATAGTAAAAAGACAATTTTTAAAACTATTTTTCTATTTTTTCTGTAGCAGTCAAAACACTGACCTCATTTTTCTGAAAAGTGGTATGTCAAAAGGGAGAGAGAGAGACCACCTTCTGGGACCCCCCAAAATAGAGTTAATAAGAGTATACTTGAAATGGATTTTTATTTGTTATTTTCCTCCTTTCCCCCCTAAGTTCATGTTTTGCTGCACCTTATTTTACTAATTCCTCAGTTCTTTCTGTACTTGGTGACACAGTGGGCAAGATGACATTAACCAAAGGTCATTTAGAGGAAGACAGAAGTTGCTATGAGATATACTAGCTCTCTATTTTATTAGGTTGTATTAAAATTATTAGCACTTTCACTTATTTAGGTCCAACTCTTCATGAACCTCTTTGGGGTTTTCTTGGCAAATATATTGGAGTGGGTTGCCATTTCTTTCTCCTGCTCATTTTTTTGCAGATAAAGAAACTGGAGCCAGCCTAGTTAAACCATTTGTGCAGAATCACACAGCACGTGTTTGAAGATAGATATGGATTCGTTTTTTGTTGTTGTTGTTGTTGTTGTAGTTTTTCCTGACTGCAGACTTATCACTCTATTCACTGCATCACTTAGCTTCGCCAATAATCCATACCTTAAAACTATATCCTTTTCCCCCACCCTTAATAATGGTCTGATACCTTTTAGCTGGGCAAAGGGGTTTTACAATAAATTGCTCCTCATCTGACTGGTTCTTAGTGCTAGATCTGCAACGGATCCAGGTTGGAGGTGTTGATGACTTTCTCTTGATTCAATATTTTGGATGCTGAGGAGAGAAATGGATCTCTTTTCACTTCATTGGGGACAATTTCTTTTCTCTCAAAGTAACCTGTTTCCCAATTTGCCTTCTTTCATTAGGAGATAAAAACATGTGATAGGAGTTTGCAACCTATATCTCTGTCTAGCCAGCAGGGGAATGATGCAGGAAAGACCGGAATGTCTAAACCAGATTTCCTCAAAATAATAGCCATTCAAAAAAAAATGTAATCCATGATTTCATTAGTAGGATATTCTACCTCTCAGTGAAGGGACACATAGAATTGAAATAGTTGATTGAGGCACTAAATGAGAAAATACAAACATCCTTCTATTTTTAAAAATATTTGTTGGAGCACACTTTTTTGAACCAATTTAGTCTTAGATTTCCATTTCCCCTCCACCTCAACCTTATTAAAGCATTTCATATTCGTCTTTTAAATAATAACTCCTGCTCTGTTAAGAACATATTGAACACTGCTTCAGTTTCAGTAAATTGACCACACTCAGATATTTGCCAAGTCAAAGCACGATATGTGCAATTACCGGTCCTAAATGATAGCATGCTGCAATGAAAGTCTAAATGATGAACAGACTCTGGTTCATAAGTACATTGTAATTAGTTGTTATAAGATTAACTATGATTTCTAAATCATCCATATTTAATTCAGAGCCACTCATATATCACATTAGAATAGATATAATTACTTATCAACATTTTCTTTTCATTGCTAATTATTATTCAAGTATTTACAAGAATGTCTCATTTCAAAGTACTTTTGATGGCTGCTTTTAATCATTTCACTTATTTGTCTTCTTCCTAGAATTCATAAATGGAAAAGGGAGTTTAAGTTGGATATGTTAATTTTTTTCATATCTTACCCACAAAAAATAATTGATATACTTTAAGTGACCAGAGTTGACTACAGACTGTGAAAACAATATGTTTTACACAAGTAGACCTCGCTTTTCATTGTTGGATCACTCCTTTGAAAGTTATTAATCTCTGGGGTTGTCTAACTATATATTTTTAACTTTAAAAATTGTATTTTACATATATTTCAAAAAATAGAATAAAAAAAAGACAGAAAAATAAAATAAAATGAAATGACATAGAACATTGTCATGTGCCCAGCAGAACATCAGGGTGTTTCAAAATATATAGCAATAAATTTCCAGTTCAAAAAAGGATATAGAATTCTAGAAGAAATGTCCATATGTCCATTTTTTCTTTGCTTCCTTGTAGGTTGTTGTTTTCTTCTCTATTGAGCACTTTTAAAAATTCAGATAAGTTGCAATGCTTTGCTGGCACTTATAGACTTGAAATACCTTGGCTAAACTGTGCTTGCAACAACAAGAATTGTCAAAGCATTTATCTCACACAAAAATAGTAAACCCTTTCCCTATGACAATTGTTTCTACTTTTCAGGCCAGAAAGGATCTCGGGGCAAGTAAAAAATAGCTTTTACTGGCCTATGCTGGCCACAGATATCTCTAAGAAGTATGAGACATGCCCAATGTAGGGGGAAGAAAAGCAAGAATAACTTATATTATGTATTTGAAGAATATAAACACCAACAAACCATGAGAACCTAGATTATGTGCACTAGAACTTATCTGCATATAATTTTTAATCTCTGGAAAGTGATAGCAAGAATATGTCCCATATTGGTGGCAAGTTACTATTTTACAAGACAGGGGCAGTCATATCCAAATAGGAAACAACAAGCTCTCACAATTGATAGAATATTGTAAAGGGAATGCCTTTCTATCAGGATCCATTCAGTACAACTGCCAGTAATGTAAATTATTTAAGTAATGAGTAGCATGAAGAGAAAAACATCTAAAAATGACAGTATCCATTAAAGATAATGAGTATGAAGGAATCATGTAGCCTTTTAATCCATCGTTCTGATTTTTCTCAGGATTCGAAGACAAGTTATTGTCCGATTTTCCAGTTATCCATGCAATGTCTTTATGTTTTATAGGATAAATGAAGTTTTTAATTTAGGCTCCAGGTGACATGCCTCTTCTGGACAATAGCCATTCCAGGAGTTCCGACATAGACTCACACCAAAGACATGAGATTCATCATAGGAAGTTCAAGACTTTATTGGGCATCTCACATTTTGAAGAAATGGTCTCAAAAGCAGAGACCCCAGTGGAATCTATTCTTTGGACCAGAACAGAAGCATTTCCCCCAATAATCTCTTAATTTGAGATCTGGGACAAATATGAGTAATTAGATGTGGATCCATTGAGCATATTTACAGCAGTTATCTTCAGAGGCTCCAGAGCCATTTATCTAACTTTTTATGGCCATTTCGGGAAAGCTTCTGTTGCTTAGCCACAGACTGGAGACAGATGACAAAGGCACACTGTTGAGTTACATTTTGAAAAAAATGTATTAAACTTTGGGGTTCAGTGTACAGAGAACTCGACTTGGAATAAGATCTTAGTTCAAATTCTGCCCCAGACATTTTATACTATTTGTGTGATCCTAGGCAAGGCCTTTAATCTCTTTCTCTTATTTTCTTCCTTTGCAAAAAGGATTTTTAACAAGAACACACATGTTTGTAGCAATCAAGTATTATAATCTATGTAAAGTGTGTTGCAAAATTTAAAGGACTCTATAAATGTTGACTCTTATTAGGAGATTGGTAATTGCCCTGTGTAAATTGAGAAGGAAATGTGGAATGGTAGAATAGATTTGAAACTAAATTCAAATCCTTGTTCTAGTATGTCTTATACTCTGTGTGACCTTGGGCAAATGGCTTTCACCTCTGTGTCATAGTTGTTTGTGTTTTAAATAAATGGATTGGAATGGAAAATCATGAATATTCTGTCCTACTCTAAATCCTAAAACATTGAGAAGGTAGATTTATTTTCTACAAATTCTGGGCCATACCCTTTTGCATTCCGATTCTTCCTGTGTTTTAAGCTATCTTCTACACAAATAATATTTGGCACCTAGGGATCTAAATGGGTGCTTTTTCAGGAGGCTAAGTAGCTGTAAAGAAGCTGTAAGCAAAGTGCTGTTGGTTGTTTAATTTTTAAATAAGATTTTTGAAGGATATTGTGGAATGAAGACATTTTCAAATCATTGATCCAATGTGTATCTCCAAGGACTTAGATGCATATCAATATAACAAAAACTTGTGGCCAGATTATTTAGTAGAACTCTCTCAATTATTATTGTCTCAGGTTTTTCTGGCTCTTATCAAGATGAAAGAACTGAACTTTCTTGTCCTATGTGTACCATTTGCAGTGCCTACATAGTCCAGATTTTCCTGTGTATGGTACACAGGGAGTTACAGATTTCCAAATCCTTGTTGTAATTTATGACATGTAAAAGTTTTCATGAAAATGAATGATGTGGGCCCGTTAAAGTGGTTCATCCTGCCTTTGATAGCAGCATCTGGCTAAAACAAAATGTCTTTAGGGAATCCAACATATTAACTCCTTTGGAATATTTCAAATAATAGTTTGAAATAAATTTCATTAAATGACTCCTTAAAGAAAGTATAGTTTTAGGGCCTGACATTACACAAGCAAATTAAAGTATAATTGGAATTTCTGCTTTTACATTTGTATTTAAAAATCATTACCCCATTGCTAATATTGTGAACATTTCATGAACATTATTCATCTTCATTGCCCTTCCTTAGGTCCGTTTCTGTTGATATATGACCTGCTCCAAATTGCTAGAAATAAATTATTACTGTGCACAGTTTCAAATTATGTCTCGTGGTGAAAGTTCAGACATGGCAATGAACCTGATCACATATTCTGCTGTTTAAGGGGAAAATGTTTCATAATTAATCTTTGCTATATGTACATAGAGATTTGTATCTGTATCTATGTTTATAGATATAGATAGGCATGTAGATATGTATCTATATGTTTATAAAGATATACATATAGGTTTGTATCTATATGTATATTTATAGATATAGATACACATCTCTATATATGTGTATACATATACATACATGAGTTTATAGAATTATATATATATATATATATATATATATATATACATATATATATATATATATATATATATATATATATATAGATAGT
Organism: Sminthopsis crassicaudata; assembly: GCF_048593235.1. Taxonomy (NCBI): domain Eukaryota; kingdom Metazoa; phylum Chordata; class Mammalia; order Dasyuromorphia; family Dasyuridae; genus Sminthopsis; species Sminthopsis crassicaudata. Next base: position 33,619,960 of record NC_133622.1, read on the forward strand.
AGTGCTATCAATTCTTGTTGTTAGGATTATTGTTTGGTTTTTCTACTATGACCACTGATTTATTAAAGGGTTTACTGTGTCATAGGTAACATACCTCATAACCCATGATGAATGAGAGACTCTCACATTCACCTTTAGAACAAAGCTGAATCTGTTTTCCAGAAACAAGTCCTGGCAATTAAACATCTGTCAAAAAAACCTATAATAAGATGCAAATTTTACTTTTTTACACAATCTGACAATAATCTGACCTGTTTCAAAAATAAGCTAATTATATGAAAAAAAGCTAAAGAATCTCCCCTCATCATATACCATCCAGTCAAAAGATTAGATGGCCATTTCAGTTTTAGTTATGTTCTCAAACCTAAACTCCACTCAAGTCCCATTTCAATAACTCTTTATGTAAAAGTGACACTAGGTTCTCAAAGGCTATGTGCATCAAGACTAACATCCAACAAGTTTTAATAAAGGCTTTGAATATGGGTCTGGTGAGCATCCATCATCCTAAGTAGTTAAGTTCAGAGGAGCTCAGCACCAAAAAGTTAGTTACCACCTAATGGGTTTTTGTTTGTTCTTTACGTCAGAAACTACTGAAGACAGATGACTGAGATACGGAGCAATTTTCACTTGGATCAGTATAGGGAATATCTGCGTGAATCAAATTAAGAATCACCGAAGTCTATAAACACTAGTTCTAAATTTTATGGTATTAAACATCTCATTTGTAACTTAAATTGAGACATAGATTATCTGTGTGTCTTGAGACCGGGTGGCAGGGTATATAGCTAGGATATTCTGCGGTTGATGTGTCTAGTAGAAAAATAAATGTCCTTCAATACTACAATGATAATGGCAGCCAATTGCCAGCAATACCACATCAAGAACAACAGTAACATCCCTAAGTATTGGCTGTATCCTTTTCACCCGTGCCTGAAATAATTCTTCGTAAAACCCTCTTTTTTGGCTCTCCAGCATCTGAATTTTAGGTTTAACAAATGGGAATTACTCATTGGGAAAGATTGGTGGATATGGAGGAAATAGAATAAAGGCCTCCTAGTCTCTAACCAGGAAAAAAAAAAACAAACCTAAAAATAGTCATTGCAGACTCATATTTTTATTAATTTATAATGTTTTCATGTAATATATTCATAAAATGTAAAAACTTTGGGGGAAAAAAACATCTTGACTTGCACGTGAATTGGATTTAAATGAGGCAGAATTGCACCAAGTCATCAGCCTCCTTTTTTCTTCCTGAGTCATTGAAGGCCGGTGATAGGACAAAAGTTAAAAATGACCACTGATGAAGCATGAGACTTTGGCAGCTTCAATGTTTGGCCAAGCTCTAAGAACTCCCAGCTCCTTTTTTACCTGCCTTCATGGCTATTGGAATAAATTGTTGTCATTCACCCATTCCTTTGGGGAAAGTCTTCCCTCGCTTGGAGTAAACATCCCCCATCTTACCAGCATATAAGTGACCCTTAAATACCTGCTTTAGCCTATCTGCCCTGACAATTCACCAGGGTATGGTTACTGTATATCCTGCAGGTGCTAGTTGGGAAAATCAGGGGGACACCGAAGGTGAATGAACAACCTTTAAAAGGGGCTAAAGTAAGCAAGATCTCACACAAAAGGTTCTAGTCCTCCTGAAAACCTCATTTACCCCTCATACATATGAATTATTCATTCAATAAATGTTTGTGTAATGAATAAAATTAACAGAATAATATTTGGGGAAAGATAAGAAACCACTCCAAAGCTATTTTCAAATATTCCTACTTCATGTCATGGGTTTTTCACATTATAATTGAGGAGATAGGGCATTCCAATCATGAAAGACAGCCTGGGCAACATCAGGAAGGACATAAGACTCAGAATGTCCTGCGAAGGGATCAGAAAGCTGGCCAATTTGGCTAAAATTTCTAGTGCCTGAGGGAAAGTAATATGTAATCAGCTTAGAAAGAAAGGCTGAAGTCAAATCATGATGAACTCTTAATGCCACAATATTAAGAGAGAAAATTCACTTCCAATGATGGAAGGCCACAGAAGATGAGAACATCAGGACTAGGTCAGTGGTGGACTAGGGGTGCGCAGCAGAGGGTGAGCTGTTCACCCTTCCTTTCCTTCCCCAGGGCCCTGTTATCTCCAAGTGACTTTGTGCAGCCTTAGGTTTAATTTCTCCTCTCAATCTTAGCGGAGACCCCAAATGGAGAAAAAAATTTCATGATCTTCTTTGGCATCTGATGCCTGTCGGCTGCCTCTTTCCTCAAAATGACCCAGTTAGTGCCATTTGTGACAGATGCATGGTCCATGGAGGTTCCCTCTAATCAGGCAAGGGGTATAACAACTCAGGAGGTCCCTCTTAGTGCTGGCTGGTTTTCCATTTCAGCTGTCCCTAATACTTGCTGGTTATTTTAATCCAGATTGCCAATGACATTGTGACTTTGGGCTTGGTCTTTCTGATGCTTCAATTTTCCAATCTTAGCAGTTACAATAATGGTATCATCTTTAGTCTAGTTAATCTTTTTCATTTTTATGTCTCTATTGTTATCTGCTATCTATTATTTATCTATGTTTAGAAGTCCTGAATTCTTTTAGTTGACATTGACTTGTGGCCCAGGGAGCAATTTAAAGCAATTATGGCACCAGTCATGGAGAAGTCAAATTTGCTCCATTTTACCAGAAGAAAATCACTTCTGGAAGCTGTTTGAACTGACATAAAATGTCAAATGCATGATCTAATCAGCAATCTTGAAAACTCTTCTGATGACATTAAAAAAATCAGCTTACTTTGAATAACCAGTATTACAAGCTAAATTACTGACTCTATCTAGCTTGCACTGTATAGATTTTCTGTTTACTTGTTGATGTATAGTTTGTCCCTTTCCTCCATTAGAATGGAACCTTCTTGAGGGCAAGATAGGGACTTGATTTCATTATTATACTTCCCTACCCCCACCCAGCACCTACCACAGGCACATAGCAAATACTTAATAAATATTTGCTGAATGTTACCTTTTTATATAAATGATAATTCATACATCATGATATTCCCTATATCATTAGTGTCTGAATGATAAAGCATTTTTAAGTGCCTATTATATGTGAAATACAGTTAAGTACGGAGGATACAAATGAAAAAAGTGAGTCTGGGTTCTCAAGGATCTCATATTCTAATGGGCGAGAGAAAAGAAGTATAAAAGCATTCAGGATAGAATGTATGGAAAGGTCAAGTGGTTTGAAAGTTTGCAATTGTGGGATGAAAAGCTAGGCCTTGGGGACTGAAGAATGGAGCTTTACAGATCGTGAGATTCAATGACCTGGATGTCAAATAATTGTGTGTCTAGAATATAGAGAGGAGATAAGGCTGATGTACAAGCACTTCTGCGCTGTTATTTGGGTTTATACAACTTCATCCTTTTCTGAGTCTGAGCTATTGATAATTCCTAACATTGGTGGCAAGATTTTTATTTTCTGCATTTGTAATAATTGTGACTCCTGAGGAGAAGAGGCTTCTGCTCACTTTGGGTTTGGTCTGTTTCTTAGGCAAAGGTCCAAGCTCTCTACTTCTCCCAGATATTAAAAAGAAAAGTGGCTGTTGTGATGGGCTTCCCATTTTCCTCACATTTCTTCCTGGTTTTCCTTAGAAATCTTGAATTTTTCAGCTTAGTTCTCCTCCCTGGAAGATTAACATCTACTTAGCAGAAATGATTAGTTTAAAAAAAGTTGTCACTTTTCAAAGTCAAGTTCCTCTTTCATTGAATTATACTTAAACACACACACACACACACACACACACACACACACACACACACACACACCCTCACCCTCATACTCTCTGTTACTGTGTCTTCTGAAAAACAAAACTGAAACAAAATAAACGTACCAGAACCCTTCATTGCTGGAAGCTTGACTAGTCCTGGGCATATATTCTCTATATGAATGCCTCTTCAGTGATATCATCTTGTTTTCTTCCTACTGACACTGTGTATTTGTAGCTGCATGATAATGTGGGAGAACATATGTTATTATCTTTAGAGCATTTACTTTATAAAATGTCTATAGGCTATGCTTGGAGTTAATTGTGTCTACTGGGTGATTGTTTTTATTATTATTATTATTATTATTATTATTATTATTATTATTATTATTATTATTATACCTTTTTTATTTACCAGATATATGCATAGGTAATTTTTCAGCATTGACAATTGCAAAACCTTTTGTTCCAACTTTTCCCCTCCTTCCTCTCCCCTCTCCCCCTCCCCCAGATGGCAGGTTGACCGATGAATGTTAAATATGTTAAAGTGTAAGTTAAATACAATATATACATATATGTTCATACAATTGTTTTGATGTACAAAAAGAATCGAACTTTGAAATAGTGTACCATTAGACTGTGAAGGAAATACAAAATGCAGGCGGATAAAAATAGAGGGATTGGGCATTCTATGTAGTGGTTCATAGTCATCTCCCAGAGTTCTTTCGCTGGGTGCAGCTGGTTCAGTTCATTATGGCTCTATTGGAATTGATTTGGTTCATCTCATTGTTGAAGAGGGCCACGTCCATCAGAATTGATCATCCTATAGTATTGTTGTTGAAGTATACAACGATCTTCTGGTCCTGCTCATTTCCCTCAGCATCCTACTGGCTAATTGTAAAAGGTACCTGCACCATGAGTTGTTCCTGAGTTAGTTTCAGTACCACAAAGTACCTAAAACTTAAGAAAGTCATATCTTTAGGGACCCAACCTATGAGGAAAGTAGGATAATCATTCCAGAGAAAAGATGCTTCAGGTTGATCCAGATGGCAACCTTATTTTCCTTAGATTTAGCAGAATATCCCACTTTCTGAAAAAATCAGGGGGAACTGCTGCCATTGATCACCCAACTTTGGTCCATAAAAAAAATATTATTTCACAGAGACAGTTGTCGTTGTTCTAAGAAATCAGTAGAAATAGATTTTGGCAACCAAGCATCTAAGGGCATGCAAAAGAGCCCCACAAGAGCTGCGCACTAAAGTCAGTGTTTTATAGCTTTAATTATATCACCAGTGGAAAAATCAGTGAATGTGTAGCTAAATTCATTTGTACACATTATGTTTCTTCACCCCTAGGAGTAATATGGTAAATAATGACATCTGAAAGCTAACACACTGAAATTTATGATATGCCAGCATTTGTTTTTAGGAAAATTGCCGTCCTACAAGCAACATGTTATACAGTGAAATACCCTGGCAGGACCAAACTTTAATGTTATTAGATAGCACATTTGTTTATGGCTCTGAATAATTTATTTTTTTTCCTCACCATTTGCTATTGAAGAACTTGCTAACAATGGTAAAAATGAGCTCCAAATGACCAGAAAGATGATGTGAGAAAGTAATTTGGTAATTGCTAGCTTCACAGAAATGAAAGCAATTGAGCAGTAAGAAACAAAATGTGAACTGGGGTACAGTCCAGCTGGCGTGATGAATCATTAAAGCCGCAGAGGAGTCACCTAGGGGAGGCAGAAATTGAACTAGATGAAATATTTTCAAATGGACAGAGGCTAAGAAAAGCATGAAGGTGATGAATAAAATAATTTCGTAAACTTCCTTATCTAAAGTACTACTTTCATTTTTATTACTCAAGTACCAGTTGGAGTATTTGATTGTAGTCTCCAGAATTAATAATACCGCTAGTGGTGATTAGGGTGATAATTGCCATTATAATCCCCATTTCTATATGGCTGTGATATTTACAAATGTTTTTACGGTAAAAGATTGTACTTCTTTTTTAGCTCTTCCATAGTAACATCACAGAAGTTAAGGATCAGCTACTACAACTATAAACTAGGAAAGAATTACAAAAATATTGCTCTAGGGCCAGTGATCTTTAGAGGGAATCTACAGTATAGCCAAACTCCTAAACTCAACATTTAGAAAGCTCAATTTTATTGAAAAGAAGAAAGTTACTTCTACCCCAGATTAGTTCCTGTGGGAGCCCGTTGCAACCTCGGTCTTAAAGACCTGTCAGAAACTTTTCTTATGGGAACCTGCCCAGTGTACATTTGTCTTTTAAAAAGGTGATATGAGAGCAAATTACGTGCTATATATTCCAAGTGGTAACATCGGTAAGCCTAGCTCAATTCTGTATTAACAGTGTATTACATGACAGAGTTTCATTTGTAATACACTAGGAGAAAGTTAGAATCCAATCACGGCAAATTGTTGAAAGGAAATGTGACTGAAACTGTTCCTCTGGTACACAATGAGCCTCCTGTGTCCCTCAGTATCTCAAAAATTCATTTTATTAAAAAAAAATAACAGTCATCAAAACTATTTGAGAGGTTCATAGACAAAACAAATAGTTGACCACTTTTCTACCAATTACATGGAAAATTATTGCTACTGAACATTAAGTCCCCCCCTTATTTATGATTTTTATCTTCACCCCAATCCCCAGCTTGAAGAACAGTATTTTATCAAGTTAGAATGCTAGGTCACATAGCCAGATTATAGTTCTTGCAATGCCCAAATCTGAGTTAAACCAATGGAAAATTCAGTTTTAGACATTTACTAAATATTTCCTTTTATTACACTGCAAACTTTCAATATGATGAAATAAATCAGATACTTTTAAACTCTAAACTAATAATAAACATTGCGACTAAAATAAGTTGAAGGGGTAGGGCAAAGTGATGAATTTTTATCTTACTAAAGTTGAGAAAATAAATAAATAAATCCCTTTTCACAGATAACTTGCCCCTGTTTTAAAACCCTTTCCCCCATTTGAACCACAGTGTCTATGAAACACAGGCACTTCTTTTATGTTATTTTACTATAATATTTCTCATTTTAACTGTCATATGCAGAAATGAAAAAAAGGAATAATAAAAAAACAAGAAACCAAACAAATCCCTCTCTGATATTTCTCATGAAATAATGAATTTGCTTTGACAAGGAAAGAGGATATTGCCGTAATCAGTAAGTTTTTCTTGGACTCAGCTTTTCTATTAGACCAAAGATCCATTTTATTTCTTTTCAACTCATTTCTTTTGCATTTTTCAATCATGAATAAATCTCCTTTAGAATAAAGGAATAGGCATACATTTTAAAAGAATGGTTACTGTATACAATGCTCTCTTAAATAATGCCTTTCGGATTTGATATTTACTTATTTTATTTTTATTACATTAATATGTGACTTAATCATACGTGTTTGTTTTTATCATCATAAGTAAAAAAGACAAATTAAACATAGCTGCTAGAGCTGAAAAAGTAACTGAGTAAAAAAAGCAATTGTTCCAAAGAAAAAGGAATGGACTTTGAATACTAGCTCTACTACCAACCTGCTCTGCAAAATAGAACAATTCATCAAACCCCCCCAAAATCCTTCTTTCCTGCAAGATGAAATGGGGATGGGGCTCTTTGATTCCTAAGATTCTTGATTGCCAAAATTTTCTGTTTCCCCTTTCTCAGAAAATATGGTTTGGGAAGGGACTAGCCACATAGTTTATCGATATAAGAAGCTTTCAGATGAAGAAACATCCTCTCCCAATGAAGATTGACCTTTTCTTTTTAACTTAAATTCATAGAGAGCTACCTAAAATGTTGGTAAATTGTGATCAGGGTCACGCAGCCAGTAAATATCAGAAACATGACTTGAACCAAAATATTCTTCATTTTGAAGTTGGAGCTCTAGCTGTTTTCTATTTTGGGGGCCGCTCTCTATCCACTAAACAATACTTCCTGTTGCAGAAAATCATGAGTATTAAATAAGGTCATATTAATTTTAATTTGATCATTTGTAAATTCTTATATTTATAACAAATTTAATGTGTTGATATGGTCTTCCATGTTGCTCATCAGGGTTTCATGGGAGTAAATTTTAGCTGATCACTCCTGAGCCCTGGAAATCTTTCATACATTACATTTCCCTAGAGCATGTACCATAATGCCAAGAATACATAGTGGATACTTTATAAATGCTTGCTAAATGACTGATTCATTGCCTTAATCAAACCTTTAAAATATATTTTTTCTAATATACTATGACCATAATTACCAAAACTATGTCTCAAGTTTCCAACAGTTTAATTGTAAAAGTCCTGTAAAGGAAACTTTATCTAAAAACTTCCTTTCTTTGTTTCCCTTCTCCTTTCCCCTTTTCTTTTTTCTTCTTTTCCTTCTTCCTTTCTTCCCTTCATGAACTTCCTTCTCCTTCTCGCCCTCTTGTCTTTCCTTTTGTTTTTTCTACCTTGTATATTGAAAGTACAATGTTTACTAAATTAAATTAAATTGAATAAATACTCTATTTGTCCATTAGAAATTGTTACAAGACCCAAGAATAAATTAAAATGTTCTATAGTGCGTGGATTCCAATTGAGGTCACTCTCCCTAGCACAAAGTCATTTTATTTGAAACTATCTCAAGCAACAACAAAATTGGAGTGTGTCAATAAAAATACAAATTAATTTGATATCCTTTAGGGCATCTTAACTCTCATGCAATTTCATTGACTCGGTATCATTCTTTCTGTCAACATCAATCCTTTAGGAAGATTTCCTAAACAAAGGAAAATTTGCTGCTTTTAAAAATTCTTATAGTTGTTGTTTATATAAAAAGCTCTATTATTTCTCTTTAATTCTTCCTATGAAACAATGCAAGAATATCGATTTTAAGTGAAAGAATATGGTTTCCTTTCCTTAAAATTATTATTCAATTTTTTATGAAGCACCTATGTGCTTCAATAAAAATCCAACCCCTGCTGGACTTAGTACTTTGCGTGGGAGACATCCACCTAATTCTAATCCACTGATCTGTCAAAAAAAAAAAAAAAAAAAAAAAAAGACATTACTTGACAAATACTTATCAACTGTATCTATATTTTAGATGAACTTAGTGAAACTTTTTCTTATTGCTTATATTAAATATTGTGATGAATTCCATTTTATTTTAATATATATTCTCTGTCATGCATTACTGTTGAAAAAATCATGAGCTATAATCTTAATAGCCTTATAGCACCTTCACCCTTATTTTTCTTTAAAATATGTATAATTTTAATAAAAATTAGCCCTGGCAGCTCAGTTAATTTTTAGATGACCTTATTCCAAGGACAATGAGCACAATCATGTGAGGATATATTAAGATGGACTAATGTAGTTCTTGCTGGCTCAGTCAATTCTGAGGACTGCCAACAGGAAACAGCTTATACCAATCAATGATTTCACTCCCTGTGGAATTGGACACACCATATCTCTTTTCAGTACTAAAGCTCACACAGTAGAATTCCTTGGCATATGCTGAAGAAATCTATTAGTAATTGTCATATCCATAAACAGGCTCTGATGATCACCCTCACATCAAATTGCCCCAAAAGGGAATAATTCACAATTAATGTTGTCATTACAATTTGGTAAGAGTTTTAAAGAGGGAAAAAAAAAAACACATTTGTTGGACAATGTCAGTTGAACGATAGCCACCTTATGTCTACATAGTACTCAGATTTAATTTTGGTAAATTCACCTAATATAAGTACATATAGATAAATTCTTCATTGGAGGAGAAGGTATCCTTCCAAACCCTTTAAATTAATAACCTGGAAAATAAATAAATCTTTACTTATAAAAATGAAATACCTGTTTTGTTTTTACATTTTTCTTTTAAATTGTGAACTTAATCATCATCAAATATAATTCAAGTATACAAACTATCAAACTTGAATGGAAAACTGTTCATTTCTATTATGTAAAGTTTTTTTTTTTTAAATGAAAGATGTGCATTTTGTTTTTCTAAGCTGGAAATAATACTTTTCATGACTTTTCAGGTTACATTGACACTATATCATGATTAGAATTTTGGAACTGAAGGGACTTTAGAGATCATCTAATCTGATCACAGATGGGAATAGAAAGCTAAAGTGGCTTGCTGAAAGTCATATTGATAGAAAGAGAAAATCAGTATTCAAACCTATGGCTCTAATTATATATATATATATACACATATACATGTTTATGTTTATATATATATGTATATAAATTATATATAATTCCAAGTAATTCTCCAGGTAGATTATAAATGTATTTATATCTATTTATTTCTGTATATGGACACACATTATGTACAATATAATATCAAGTATTTCAAAGGGGAGATTCATATTAACAAGTAGGGTTGGAACGATTCTTAATCATCTGGCCTCAGGTTCTCTGGACAACATCCCTGGTGAATGGTCATCCCACTAATATTTAAACACTTTCAAAAATGAGAAACTCTCTGATTATGAAGCAAAAGGTTTTTTGAGAGACAAATCTGATTATTGGGTAAATCATCATTATAATTAATATATATGTGCAACATATATGCATCTCCTTATTTTCATTTTATGGAATTTTCACAACATTCTCTTTCATCCATCTTCATTCTTTCTGCTAAGTAAAAGTCAACCCCTTTCAAGTGTAAGATTTCATCTATTTGAAGATAGCTGCGCATTTTTCTCTTCTCCCCAATTTTATAAACATGCCATTCTTCCTATGAAATGACATGTCTGATTTCTCAGCACCTTAACCATTCTGGTTGTCCTCCAGATAGTCCTCAGAACTCAGCATGATGATCCAGGAATGAATGAGTACAGGAGCCGCAGAGTACAAGAGAGCTCTTTCTTCTTTAGTTCTGTCTACTTAACTGACACTATCTTAATTTATGTTACTAAAAGTAAACTTGACATTTTCATTCTAATCATACTCTTTGTTAATACTAGGATTGCAGAAAATTACTAATTTTGCTTTGTTTTTCTTTGTTTACTGACACACTCAGCAATTACTTTTTAAGTTAAAGAACCTGAAGATGTCTGTTTCTTGTTAGAATTTCCTTATGTACTATTTGCACAATTAGTATTTTTAGACAACTGAAATGCAGAATTTTACAAAGTTGTTTTATTTTTTTTATTTTTATTTTATTTTATTTTTTTTGCAGTTTGTTCCCACTCAAGAGCCATTCCATATAATGAAAAGTATTTTATAGGGGAAAATTCAGCACAATTTCTTAATGTATTAGAAAAGTTTAAAAATACAATATATGACACATGTGAATCTCCTGCCTCCATAAAAATTAGTTTGGAGTTGTCTTCTCACATCTCTTCATTCATGTTCAAGTTGACTTTTATCACTTTGTTGCATAAACTTTTGATTTTTTATTCTTTTAATTCACACCATATAATTGCTATATAAATTGTCTACTTGACTCTGCTTACTTTATTCTCTGAAACTTCATATAGCTCTTTCTATGCTTCTCTATTATATTCATTACATGCATCATTCCTTAAACAATAATAGCAAGACAAAGACATTACATTCATATACCACAATTTTTTTAACCATTCCCCAGTTAATAGTGAATAACTATTTTGTTTCTAATTTTTGACTTTCACAAAAAAGTACTACTATATATGTGTATATATATATATATATATATATACATATATATATATATATATATATATACACATATATAGTAGTACATATATAGTATATATGTATATGTATGTATGTGTGTTTATATATATATATATGTATGTATATGTATATTTGGAGTATGTGAAGACTTACTTGAGGTATAATATTGGGAATGGATTCTCTGGTCAAAAAGTATGAAGCTTTTAATTACTCTATTTTTAAAAATCCAAATTGCCTTTCAAAAACTGTAATGCTATTTTACATTTCCATCAACAGTATATTAATTTATCTATTCACAATCCCTCCAACATTAAATGTTGCCTGTTTTTGGTTATTTTCCACCAAAATGGTGAAAGCAGGGCTTTTTTGATTTGTATTTTTATTATTATTAATGATTTATAGATTTGCAACTATTGAGTTGTATATTTCTCTTATTACTAGTGATATGTGGTTATATTTAGTTCACGGTTCTTCTAAGAACTGTTAATATCTTTAGATCATTTATCTACTGGGGAATGACTATTAGCTGCACATACATGTCTGAGTGTGTATATATTACATATACATATATGTGTATATCTGTCCATAGATATACACATATGTATATACAGTCATATTAGTAAATCTTATAAATATTTTTTCCATTACTCCACTTCCCTATTTATCCTAGATATATTAATGTTGCCTATGGAGGAACTTTTCAGTTTTGCGTAATCAAAGTTGTCCATTTTATCTTTTATAATTGCCTCTATATCTTGTTTGATTAAGAATACATCTCTTACTCATAACTGTAAGAGGTATATGATCTGTTTCTCTTCCAATATCTTAATAATAAGACCATTTACATTAAAGTTACATTTAGAATATATTATGAAGTGTGGTATAAGGAGTTGGACTAAGCCTAATTTTTGTCATACTGTTTTCCAGTTTTCCTAATAGTTATTTTTTTACTTTTTTAATAGCATAGAGGATTTTATTTTTTATTATTTTCTCATTTCCTACTCTATGAAAGTTTGTTATATTGTTGCTGAATCTTCCTTGTCTACTTTACTCTTTGTCTCACTCATCATAGCTTATTCCAGTATTCTATTATCTTTAATCAGTGCTGGATTGTTTTTGATGCTCACTGTTTTATATTATAGTTTGAGGTCTGGAAACATACTTTTGCCTTCATTCTACTTTTTCATAATTTTCCTTAGTAATTTAGAACTATTTTCTAAATTAATTTGGTTAGTATTTTATCAAAGTATCTTCTTGGTAATTTGATTGAAATAGCATTAAATATAAATTAATTTTGGTATAATTGAAATTTTAATTACATCAGTGCAAACTAACTCTGAGTACTAAATACTCCTCAACTGTTTAGGTTGTTTTTTATTTCATTAAATAAGTTTGGGATTATGATTACCAAATATTTTATGCATGTTGTAATTACTTTGAGATTTAACTTTCCTTTAGTAACTCATGCTTTTTTTTTGTCATTATATAGAAATCTTTTTGACTTTTTAGTATTTGTTTTAGCCTTTGCTATTAATCATCTCAATTTTAATATATTTGATGATTCTTTGGGGTTTTCCAACTAAATCATCATATAATCAGAACAGAGGAATAAATTTATCTTCTCTTTATCTTCCTTTAATTCCTTTATCTTGTCATTTCAATTGCCACCATTTTCAGAAATGTACCAAATGATGGCTTGAAGACTAGTCATTCTAACCTCATTCCTGTATTTATTTGGAAAGGTTCTAATGTACCCGAATTGTATATGATTTTTACTTTAATTTTGGATAGATCATTTTTGTGAAATTAAAAAGGTTCCTCTATGCTTATCCTTTGTAGGATTTTTAGCATAAAAGAATATTGTACATTTCCAAAGTTTTTTTTCTGCATCTATTAAGTTTTTTTTTCTCTAATTTTATCAATAGTGTCAATGAGTAGTCTTAAAATGCTGGCAAACAAGAATTATAACAATAACAATAATGATATCTTAAACATATATGATAATTAAGGACATGTGGAAAGGGCAAACACAACCAAAGGACCACCCAAGGATACCCCTTGTGACTATATAATATAAGGAGAACTAAATGAGGATTGACTACTTGGATGGATAGATGTCTATGATTTGTTCCAAGGAAGTGACAAAATTAAACCAGTAGTAGCACATAATAGGCATATAAGAAATGCTTATTGACTGAGTACCAGATTAATTGAGCAGAAATGTTGACATAAATGAAATCACATATTTTGAAATCACAGGTTCATCAAAATAAAATTCATCTTACATTTTATATCTTGTAATATTCAGTTAAATAAATAAACGTTATATTCCTTTCATAAGCAAGTCATTTTGCTAAGTTCTGTTTTAGAAGGCAAGAAAAGTTTGTCATATTTTCTTCCTTCACACAGGATGAGTAAAGTGCATACACAATGTGATTTGTAGCCTTTCCTCACAACTATCACCTAGGGAAGCAACCCTTGTGAAGATGTGACCTGGCAGGCAGCTTCTTCCATCAGTACTGTATTCTTTTCTGCTTCACTATTCACATCTACTCAAGAATCCAAAAATATATAAAAAAAAGATTCTTATCACTAGATCTGTGACATTGTAAAATGATTCATCATCAGAAATGGATAAGGCTTTAATCCATACTACATGTTTTGCTGGTATCCTCCAGGGACCATGGTGCCCTTAAGTTAACTTGAAGATGAAAATTCCTCTAAGTGTGGTCTCCCCCACTATAGTGTAATCTTCTCGGGAATAGGAGCCATCTTGGCTTTTTTCCTATGTGTATCATTTGGCAAACACCCTTTGAAATATTTTTAAGAGAGATTGGAAGAAGAGTGATGGTATTAGAGGAGAAATCAAAACATATTTGAGAAAGATTACAAAAGGAAAATCTACAGACATGTTGGCTATAGTGAAAATATAGATTAAAAATGGTGAGGAGTTGAAGATGACAACTAGGTTGTGAGCCTAGGGGACCAGGAGGTTGGTTAAATAGTCCATAGTATTAGGGAGGTCAAGGAGAGAGGATTTATTGGGAAAGAGGAGTTCAATTTTGGACAGATTGAGGTAAAAACATCTACTGAACATCCACTTGGAGATGTCTGAAGGCAGGCGGAGATGACTGGAGGTCACCAGAAAAGTTAGAGCTGACTAGGTGATCCCACACATAGCGCAAGTTAGAAAAAGGATTTGAAGGCAGGATCCTGACACCACGGCTAGCCCTCTATTCAATAAGCTACAACAAAAGAGCATATGTCAAATAATACTTTCCCATTGACTTCTGTTTTAATCTCATTTTATATTTCTGTAGGGATAAGAAAAATTAATGGACTGAGGAAAATACATTTATAATTTTAATAAATTTTTCAAAGAGCATTCTGACATTGTTAGTCCTTACTCTATAAGCATTCAGCTTTCTCATGCAATTCGTATAAAAATGCCAGGCAGTTGATTCACATGGTTTTCACATCCTCATCAAATGTCTACAAAGGACAAAGTTTTTTCATGGGTTTTTTTTTTTGGTGGGGGAGATAGTCTAAGGCTATGGGATTGTAACAGGACCACAGTACACAAATGTGGGAGAAATCAAATAAAAAACTTTATATTTATTTCAAGTCATGACAGGGGAAAATTGGTTAATTGACAGAATTACTGTCAGTCAAGGGAGCTCAGAATACAAATATGTGTGTCTGTCTGTCTGTCTCTGTCTTTCTCTTTCTCTCTCTCTGTCTCTCTCTTTCTCTCTCTCTCTCCCCTTTCTGTCTCCTTTCTGTTGCCTCTTTCCTCTCTCTGCCTTTCTCTGTCTCTCTGTCTCTTTCCTCTCTCTGTCTCCATGTATCTTCTAAAAGTTTATAATGTGGGAAGCAGACAAAATGGAGGATAGTCTAATGGGGTCAGAAGCTGACCTTGAAGGTGGGTGGAGGTTTAATGATCTGTCACTGGCTTATAGGAAGCACAGGGAGGCAACTTTCTTTAGTGTTTTCTATGATCAGTATAGCATGGGAACTGTGTAAAAGCACAGTTTATACTGCAGGGGTGGATGGGACTGTTAATTTTTAAACTATTTTCTATTTTAGTATAAAATTGAGTTTCTCATGCCCCCAAAGAGGAGAGAAGACCCCTCCCTCTTTGCCTCCACTGAAGAACTTTTGTCATCTTAATAAAACATTTCTAAAATGTCCATTAAGGTAATAATTCATAGCAGCTTAGTGTGTAAAATTATGAAGAAACCTTTGATATCATCAAATCCAAAATCTTCTTTTTATACCTAAGGAAACAACCAAAGAGATTGAGTGGTTAATTGACTTAACCAAAGTCACATCTACTAGTTTCATACATGGAGCTGAGCTCCCAATTTCTGGCCTCCCAGTCCACAGTTCTCATCTACATATCATGGCTTCAACTCGATGAGGAAATCTGTTTCTTTGGCTGAGAATTCTTTTGTGTGCAGTATTTTACAATGAACTAAAATGGAGAGGATTAAAACAAAATAATTTGATGAAAGAACATTACCATATAATTCAAATGTAGTACTATGATGATAAAAAGGAAATTGGGTTCTTAGAAATCTACTTAACTATCCTCACCCATAAGAGCCCAGCTTTCAAAAGGTGAAGTAAGAGCAATTGAAAAAAACGATATAAAGGAAATTGAGTTCATAAAAATCTACTTAACACTGTCTTTTCCAGTTTAATAGAAAAATATGGACTTTTAAAAAGTCAAATAAGGACACTAGAAATCAACTTTGCAAATAAAAAAATAGTAACTATTAAAAATTGCTTAGGAAAAAAAACCAAGTAGATAGTTTCAACAACTATTATTACTTTTTCCCCATAATATCCAGTATATAATTATTCTGATGTGGATTTGTTGACTACAATTGAATGGTACTTATTTATGTCTTCCAAGAAAGACAACACAATAAAGAATTCCTTTCTTCAAAAACCACTCTCCTATAAAGCTCTCCATTTGGGCCTTTAACCCATATCAAAATAAATTAAAGCTGCATGAGGAAAAATAAGGTATTATTCATAATTCTATTTCCATGCATATTAATATCATATTGGATATTGCCTGCCTCAGTTATATATTGACCCCCATGTATGGAAATAGACAGTTGTTCATTTGACTTTGGATTTCTAAGATCTACCCCTTTTTTGGGGGGGAGCCTCCACCCCCCTTTAATTTTATGAATCCAGTGAGCAGGCTCTTTTTTATTTTGGGAAGCTGCTTTAGGCAACTGTGGGTATCTGAGACAATATAGAATATGGACATGGAACTGGACAAAAACAGTCATTATAACTATCACAGCTTTGTTCTCTACAATGGTAACAGTAAGCTGTCTATTAAAGCTACCAGAATTGAGAGGAGATGCCCTGGTGCTAGATGCATTAGCCTGATAGAAGCAATAATTTGGGGATTCAGATCAAAAGATTTCTTCTCCATTTAAAAAATCCTGTAGGGCAACTGATCTTAAATTTTCTCATAAGCAAAGGCAGGACTAGAGTTTAACAAATGTGAATTAATAATGCAACAAGGAAAGGACTGAATTTTTTTTCCCCAAAATAAACTGATTGAAGACATGACCATGTCCCTGTTTAATTGAGAATTAAAAAAAAATTAAACAACTGAGATCTCTTCATACTGCAGAAGTTTGTTCTTTCTGGATTAAAAAAAACCATAATAATAACTAAATCATATGGAAAGTGCGTATTCCAAGAATGCTACTGCTATTTGTACTACAGGGGAAATAATGACCATGTTCTGTTCACAGCCTTCACCATTATAATGTTATTACACAGCCATTAAATTGAAGCTGTTATTTCACTGCTAAAACAACTGATCAATATCCATTACCATCTACTGTTGGCTGGATCCAAAATGAGATTATATAGTAAATGAGCCACAGACAAGGTAATGATCCTACTACAGTGATATATTTAAGGACATTCCCTGAAGCTTCTAATTTTCTTAAGAGATAGTGCAAATTAGCAACCAAATCTCCTGGATAGGTGGGGAAAAATATATTCTAATGATCTTCTATCCTGTAAAAGAATGTGTTGGCTGCAGAACACAAATCCTAGGAGAAAATTGTTGCTATGAAGTTTTTCCTTGTTATATCTCTCATAGTGTGACCCTTCAGAGAAAGCCCTCTAGTATTCAAAATATGGTGGGTTTTGTTATAACAAATGAGACATATTCTGAGTTTAGCCGGGTAGGATGAATTCCGTTGACTCAATTGGAAATGCTTAACTTTCCAGCTACCAACAATATGTTAACTATATTGATGATGGTCCCTTTCAGTTCTTAAATTATCGTACTCTTTGATTTAGAACCTATTCAGAATCCATCTCTCCAATAATGGGCTTTCCAATTAGTAAACTGGCTTATTAAAGAAGCCCAATCATTTTTTTATTTATTCCTAACAAAACAGAACATCTTTTAAATATGTTTAAGTATCGTTCTGGAGCTAAATTATTGTTTCTTTTTATTTCTAGTATATTCTGGAATTAATATTTAAATGGAAATGGCTGGCTCTAAAAAAAGAGGTTTTGTTTTGGGTTAGAAGGCCAAGAAATGTTTCTACTAGAATGTTTGAATTTTTGGTTGATATTAATTCGCAAGTATGTTAAAACCTACCTTTACCAAGAGCAAAGAAATGCATCATGAATAGAGCAGAAAGTGGGAATCAGTATACTGTATATATTTTCAAATCAGATCAGTCTTAGGGTCTTATTTGTTGCTTGAATTTATGCATCTTTTAATCCTAATAGTTTTATTTAAAAAACTTCCATAATACTATATCCCTGTATGAGATTCTTGGCTACACACACCTACATCCACACATGTACTGTTATTAAGGACCCTTATTGCTCTATATTTATAATGTTTGTTTCTATAACCTAAAAGAATAGAAAGCTGGTTCCTTAAATTTTATTTTCTTATGTGATATTAAGTCTAAATATAATATATGCACACATGTGTATGTACAAATGTATAAACATATTTGCAGCCATATGCTTATGTGCACAGTAGAATATATGATTGTGTGCATATGAACATATATGTGTGAAGGCACATGTGTACACATGTCCATTTTGCCTTTGGATATGGAAGTATCTGAGAAATGTACCTTTATGTGGTATAAATGGAAGCCTGTTTAGTTTTATTAGAATTTTCTGGCATAATCTCAGGCAGTAGAATGATCTCATTATATATTTAGTTATATTAGGGAGTTGCTTTGAACTCATGCAGCCATATCATCTTAAAGGGACATGTATAACAAATGGGAATGTGATCATTTATTTTGGATGACTATAAATAGAATTGGGCAAAATAAAATTCCCAGCATGTGAAAAATAACATGCTATATTTGTCACTTTGTGTAATAAAATTACAGTTCTGCAGTTGTTTAACTTCAATTGGTCACTCTGATGGTATTATTAATGAATTCTATTCCATCACAAATATATTTACATTAACTTAGACTCTTACTTAGATTTAACTAATATGTAGTACTTACTCTCCAACTATTATTTAGCACAGATTGAAGCATTAGCTTCTGGGTTTGGATTCTGCCTCTGACATTTACTACTTGTATGATGTTGAAAAATAGCTTAAATTCCCCCAGACTTCAGTTTGCTCATGAGTAAAATGATGGAGTTGAACCAAGTGTCTCTAAGGTCCCTTCTCAATATTTATCATGTGTGGACCTATGGCCTATAGGATTATTTCTTCCAATTTGATTTATTATATTTGATTTTAAATGTCATGCTTTGGACAATAGGCTAATTATCTTTTATTTCCTTTCACTTTAACTCTTTCAATACAGCCTAAAATGATTAGCCTTTTTGATTATCATCAAACACACATGGACCTTACAATCCATTAAAACTCCCAAGTCCTTTTTCTCCTCATGTAGACTGTTGTCTAGCAACAAATTCTTCAAATTGTACTTGAGAAATTGACTTCATTTTCAAGTGTAGGACTTTATATTAATCTCTATTACATTTAATTTTATTTGAATTTGTTCATTTTCCAGTCTGCCAAGATGTTTCCAGATCCTTACTCTATTAACCAATGTGGCTGAGCATTTCCAATTCTGTGATATACAACACTGGCAAGTATGACATTTATGTACTCAGCCTAGTTACTGATAAAAATAATGGACAATACAGAGCCAACAATGAATCCCTAAAGCATTTCAGGGAAAGCTCTTCCTAACTTAGGACTATTAGGAATCAGCCTTTCAGCTAGGTCTTACTCCACTGAACTCTATTGTCATTGATTCAAATAGAAGCAACAGTCACTGAAAAATATAAGGATTCATGGGGGACACATTTTGATTTAGAAAACCACAAATTAGCATTACTTGTGCTTTGTTGTGTTTTATTTATTTTGGTAAATATCACCAATTTCATTTTAAAATGGTTCAAACAAAATGAAGGAGTCCAGAAATCCATGTGTTTGACACATCTGCTTTAATTCAAATCTCTCCAAATACTCAAGGAGAAAAGCAGAGACTTGTCACATTCTTTGTTAAAATGTAGTTATATCTATGTCCTTCAGGATCTGGTCATATGGATGATTCTACTACTTATCTAATTTTGCAATTAGAAAAAAAAATTCAGGTTGGCTGAGTCTGACTTGCTTCTAATGAAGTCATGTTACACAATTTTCCTTTACAAATATTCACTAGCCATTTTTCAAACTGTGTAGTACAGAATTTTGCCATTAATTTAAATCAATTTCTTTGTCCTTTAGTTTGTAGGCTCTCTTTTTTTCTTTTAAAACCCGTGGAACTATTTTTCTTCAACTTTGAAACAATTCTCATTCTTCATGATTTTTGCACATCTTCAATGGTTCAACAACTGTATTATCCTATTTTTTATTAATATCCAGGATTTTTTGCTCACTCACTTCTCATTTATAAGAACTTGGAAACATAGGCTCATAAAGCTAGAACTGAAATATGTCTCAGAGGGCTTCTAGTCTAACCCTCATTTTATAATCAAGAAAATATTTAAGGATGTTTAAGTGACTTGTCCAAGATCACACTGGTAGCTGCTACCAGAGGTAGAATTCTGACTCCATTTTCTCTTATCACAGAGGGAATCTAGTATTTATTCTGGGCTTCTCCTTCTTGTTAGTCATTTATGTACAGTTCTTTGCTTTCTAGTCCAAGTCTTCTTGTCAAAGAAAATCCTAAAGAAATCGGGCTGTCTTATCTTTTCTCCATATTGGTTATCACTTTGCCATTTCCTTGCAAAATCAACCCTGGCCCTTCTTTGATTTGCATTTTTCACATTTTATAGCATTTGAAGGTCTGTCAGGAGACAAGTACTTAGGATGTGTCACAACTACAGTGAGATTTAAACCCTATTCTCTGAATATTCCCAAGACCACTGTGTTTATCATTCCAGTTTTCAAAAGAATATAAGATTGAATAATTTTCAATGGTAATGTGCCATTTACAATGGAAACTAAACACATTATATTCACTGAGTAATTGAATGAAAAGAGTTGAACTCAGCTATATCAATCTAATTCCATTTTTTTATTCCTTAGTTCACAGCAATTTTATTTTTAAGCTTTTAAATGAGCTACAAGATATCTTATTCTTTATATACTATTTGGTGACCTATAATTCTGAAGTAGTTTAAAGTCATGCTATTCTGTACAATTGAATCCAGACATGGATCTACCTAGCACTGATTCCATGTCAAGTTCACAAATCTAGTCTATCCTTCCTTTTCTTTTTCATTTTGCTTACTACTTATTCATTATAATATTCAGGAATCAACCTATAGCATCCCTTGAATGAATAAATAGTAAATGGAGCACAGAGGACATATAAAACTATATACTAAGTGATAGAGAAATAAATCACAAATTGAGATAACCCTTATTTCAAGGGCTCAAATTTTAACAAGCAGAAAATGCATAGATAGATCTGTATGTGGTTATATGTACATATAGATCTGTCTATAACTCCATATATATATATATATATATATATATATATATGAATGAGAGAGAGAGAGAGAGAGAGAGAGAGAGAGAGAGAGAGAGAGAGAGAAGGGTAGAGGGGGAGAGAAGAAGAGATGGGGGAAAAGAGAGAGATGGAGAGGAAGGGGGGAAGAGGAGGGAATGGGTTTTCAGCTGCAGGCCATAGAGAAAAGTCCAATGATCCTTAGGGTAGATGGCTAGATGGAAATGAAATTTTTCAATAGTAATTCCATTGATTAAAAACCACTTGAGAGAGCTCCAATAACTTTGTTAGTGAAAACTTGCTTTTTATACTTTCAACTGCAGAGACATTTGCTAGATCAAATTTCCAGAAGGATTGCTCTTCTGGACAGTGACTTTGAAGATTAGGTTGGATGTAGGTCCTTGTTGTACTTATTCCAAAACCTCCATGAAATGCTAAATAGATACCAATTATAGAATAATATAATCTCTAAAGAAACCTTATTATAATGACTTGCATAGAGTAAACACATAATAAATTATTTTGATTATTGACAGATGGACTGAACTAAAGAGCAAGGAAAAGGTTCACAATAGTTGTGAGTAGGCTTTGATACACAGACTTGCAGAAATAAGATAAAAATTAGGGGTATTGATCATCAAAGAACATATGGACAAACCCAATATTGATACCTATTAGATATGTAAAGAAACAGAAAAAGTAATTTATAATAATGGCCCTGATTTTTTTTTAATCAAATACTTTCCTGAGTAAAATTAAGTTAGCAAATAAATAAATACATAAATAAGCATTCCTGAATCAGTATTGTATATTTGTTTATTTCCAAAATACATTCGATCCCAGTTTACTTTAGGCAGCTTTGTGAGCTTGGTGGATAGATGGGTTAATTGATACATTGCTGGGCCAGGAGTCAGGAAGATCTGAGCTGAAGCCTGATCTCAGACACTTTTCAAATATGAGAATTTAGGCAAGTTTCTTTATCTCTTTGTTAATCCACTAGAGAAGGTAGTACCAAACCACCCCAGTATCTATGCCAAGAAAAACCCATGGACGCTATGGTCCATTGGGTCACAAAGAGTCAGATATGAGTAAAAACAATTAAACCACAACCACCTCCATCATTGTCATATAGCAGTATGTTATAAAGCATAGACAAAAGTAAAAATAAAAAGGCAAAAATTATTTCAAGTATTAATTGTTCAAAATGTTTTGTCATTAAATATTAGTTGATTGAATATGCTATTCTTTTAAAATATGCTTTGTGACATCTATATTCTTTATACCTATATTATCATATTATATTAATGCTATCTATATTATCATATTATATTAGTACTATGCCACTGTCAAGCACTCTGTCAAATAATTGAATAAGAGATCTGACTAGTTAGCATTTATCCTATTCATACTACTCAGACATCTGAAATATGGTCAAAATAATGACCCTTGTGACAATGTATATAGTAAACATTTGTGAAATTGTTATTTTTAAAGAATTAATGATCTTAAAAAAATTCCTAAATTATATTTTCTTTTCATTTGCTGTAGCACACTGATTATTATAAGTTGGCTCCTGGAGCTAGACTGAGCCTGTTTCTTATTATTGGCAGATGGTCAGTACAGAGTATGTGTGGGATTGCATTCTAATGTTTTTTGTCATCTTATTTGAGTTCTGGCCCATCAAAATATAATTTTTTGTCCACAGTTATCTGAAATATAGAGGTAGGAATACTACAGTAAACATGCTTGGACCCTGACATGGAGTAAATAGTCTTTCTTGAAGTATTGACTTGTCCTGTCTTGGCCTTGAATCTGCTCATGAAAAACAAAACAGCTGCAATACTTCAGTGATTTTATTTTTCTTTAAGCAGCATTCTCTCTTGTCAGTCTTGAGGAATTTTATATAAATTTTTGGTTGATAAGATTGAAAATTATTTTCTTCAGTCACAAAGAGTTTGCAGTAACATTTTTCTCTTGAGTAATTGTTCTTGAATGTGGAGTCAAGAAATGGTTCAGCGGAATATTCTCATCTTCCATAGGAGCATCTAAATTATTTTCTTCAGTCATTTTTCCCTTCATTGGCTTTCGTGCTACTCTTGTTCTCTCAATATTTAACACATTTTGCAATATGGTTATCCACTACATTTCTAGTCTTATTACTTATTATACTCCTTCATGTACTCTGCAGTCTAAAGAAAGTAGCCTTTTTGTTTCTCATAAAGTGTTCTTTCTCAAGGACATCAACTGAACAATCTAGAATCTCTATAGTTTTCTAAATCTCAGTTTAATCACCACCATCTACATGCAGCCTTTCATGACCGGACATTCCCCCAAGATTTTAGTATCTACCCCCAAATTACCTTCTATTTAGTGCAATTCTATATAAGCATTATATACTATTTTTCCCAGTAAAATATAACGTCCTAGAGATGGGGAATGTCTCATCTTTGCCTTTGTATCCTAATAATCTAGTACAGTTCCTGGCCCATATTAGGTGATTACTATACTATTTTTGCTGATTCCTTATTATCTTCTAACAACCCATTGTATAGCAGTGTCTAGCCTGGCAGTCAAAGAAATCACCCTGTAAGTTCCATGTGTAGCCTTGTGTTGGTGACATCTCTTCCCCTGTTACTATCAACTCTCTCAAAGTCTATTCTTGTTCAGACTTCATCATCCCCTTGTTATCCCATCTCCTTACTTAGTTTGCATTTCTTACCATTGTAACTACTCAGCCCATTAAGAGAGTAAAAATGGAAAAAGAAAAAGAAATTACTCATCCGCTAGCATCCAATAGTAGATGCTCAAAAAAGTTCATTCTAGAAACCAAGTGGAGATGTTTGAGGTGATAGGTCCTTACCCCTGCTGATAACCACCGATACTAATAGCCTTTGACTTTGGGGGTCACTGTGTGGAAGGAAGACCTTCAATGAAAAGCATATTAGAATCATGAAAATATACAAGAAAAGTAGAAAAATAATTAAAATAATAATGATAATTTTAATTTGCATAGTGTAAAGTGCTTTCTAAAATGCTTTTATTACAAAGACCCTATGACAGTTGAGGATACTTAGAATCCAAGAATTGCATTAAGTGTTAGAACAGGAACTTGAAACATTTCTTTAGCTAATACTCTCTCCACTACAGCATCAACAAATGAAAAAAGCAGTTAAATGGTTTCCTCCTTCTCTTCCACATTGCAAGTCTTATTTGTCATTTGCCCAAAATAAGGAAACTAGAGGTTATCACCATTAGGTTATCCTGTAAGTACTTGTCACCTTCAATTAGAGTTGCAGTACCTTTTCTCTCTTTAATTTTACTTTAAAAAACATATTTACAAAAGCACATTGAAATGCCTCTTCATCAATTGCCAAGTAGGCAATTGAATCGCATTTATCTTCCTCCACACATGAAAGGACGCTAAATAGATCTGGACTCGGCACCATCCAAGATACTTGTCGTAGGCTCATTACACGGTTGTCAATGTCCTGTACTTACAAACTTTGCCTCATTTTAAGGCTATATAACAATAAAAATGAGCTCATCTGATAAGCAGAACATCATGAATCATTATCATTATATTCAAAGATTAAGAGAAAACCAAATACTTTGTGGCATTTATAGCAAATCCACAAGTTATTCAACTTTAATAGCATTTTTTAATGTTTCAGAATTTCATGGTCCTCCATAAACTTGTTGATTTTTAACATACTAATTATTGTGTGTGTGTGTGTGTGTGTGTGTGTGTGTTCATTCATTTATTTCACAAATATAAGCAAAAATTGCCGTAAATATCTCTAAGTCATTTTGGTTTGGCTTTTTGTCTCCTTTTCTGTAAAATAGCAAAAATCCTAAGATCCCTTCCAGTTATGGAATAAGCTGTGATTGATCTCCTTTGAAAATATCATGTTCTATATTTTAACATATTTAGCATGTATTGGTCTACCTGTCATTTGGGGGAGGTGGGGGGAAGGAAGGGAAAATTGGAACAAAAGGTTTTGCAATTGTCAGGGCTGAAAAATTACCCATGCGTATATCTTGTAAATAAAAAGCTATAATAAAAAAAGAAAAAAAAAAGAAAATATCATGTTTTGCCTTATCAAAATACAGTTAACTGACATGAAGGGGGGAAGGATATATTAATTAATCCCTCTATAACCATAGATTTAGGAGGATCCAGATTCAAGATTTATATGTCTTACATTTCAGTAGAATTTTGCTTTATCATATTTTCAGAATGTTTCCATTTGCCTAAATTTCTTATATTTCTTCTTAAAGTCAAATTTAAAAATGAGTTCAGTAGCTATTAGCCATTAGACATTTTAGAGTCACTATTAATTTCATGACCCTCATTTATTAGTCAGCCCATTTTTCTCTACATTATTTCTCTTCCCTTCATACTGTCATTAAAAAAACTTATTCTCCCTAGTCCCTTTGGCTACAATTAACTCATTGTTTTATTTTTTTTTTAATTTTCTTATGTTTCTTTCCCTAAAGCTTTAATGGATATGGTATATTATAATTCAACTTCTAGCCCTTCTTCCTTTATAACACTAAAATAATTTGTCTGGCAGCCCATTTTTCTGATTTTTTCCCCTACAATTTCTTTCTAAAGCATATCCTTTTTTTGGTGATTCATGGCTCAAGGCATATGTTACTTCAACTATTCTTAATTAAGTCAAGAAGTTTGGGACTATCAACTTTTAAGTTATACAACTGAGCTTTTCTTCTCTCTACAAATAATTAATAAACACCTATTCTTCAAAGCTATGCACTAAACATCAAATATAGCTTTATTTTTAAGAAATAGGTACTAATTTCACCAGAGAGGAGAGTCCATTTGCACTGGTGCTAGAAGTTGGAGGTTGATATAATTTATAAAAAGAAGAGTATGTTAAATAGGAATTTATTTGAGGAAAAGTGCCAACAAAATATGTTAACTACATGGAAGAAAAGAGAATATTTTCAGCTAGAGGAATAAGGCTGATAAAATGGCATTGGGACTTAAAAAAAGAAAAAGGTTTGGAAATGCAGAGTTCAGGAGAGAGTCCATTCCAGGTATATGAGACAACTTTAGATGATGTACTAAGGCAGGAAATTGCATGTCAAGGTCAGTGAACAGATAATAATACAGGTTGACCATAATATAAATAGTATTTTTGGACTTAGAATATGTAAGTCAGACTCACTAACCTATAGTGTTGAGAATCAGGTTTTGTTTTTTTTTTTTTCTCTTCCTTCTCCTCCACAAACTTCAATAGGTCTTACTTTAGTTTTTCATTTTGCTATAAAAACAACTCTGAATTACTGATGATTAGACAAATGTAACACAAATACTGAGGGACTGCATTGTCAGATTTTTCTGGAGAGACTTCAAAGCATTGTCTCAGTAATCAACAATGTTTTCATTCTGTGAACCAATCAAGTGACACATAAGGATACCCATACAGACACATAAACCTATGATTATCAAAAGGCTTGCATGAATTTTTCAGCAGAATAATCAATAAAACAAAGAAAAATACAGAATACTCTTCTCTATATATTATATGTGTGTATATATACATATACATATATATATGTATATATAAAACAATCTTCTCAATTTTTAGACAGAAAATCTTAACTTAGCTCTTGATACTTTGAATGTGAAGTTCTCATCCGATGGTATTAAAGGAAAAATATCAGTCTTGACATTTTCACTGAAAATGAAAGAATCACAAGGAAATATCAATTAAACACAAGGATTGTTCACTTGATTGTTCCCTTGAAAAGCAAATAAAAAATGATGAAGTTTATTTTATTTTGTCTCTAAGGTCAACAAGGAACAACTGGAATTTGTTCATCTCATAAAACAGTACTCATATTAAGCATTTCAACATGATATCCACAAAAAGTAATTTAAATTTCTAACTGAATAGCTAGTAAATAATGGAAGCTAAAGCAATTCTAAGAAAAACTCAGTAATTTCCTTCAAATAAAAGCATCAAATTTGATGCTTGATGAATTAAATAAAAAGACATGTATATGAAAGGACAACAAGAAAATGAAAACTATGGAAAACTTTAATTTTGGAAATGAAGAGATAGTTTGCTCATCTGTAGACTACTTAGAAACTTTATGCCTTAAAAGTGTAAGTTGAATATAAAAGGATGATATCTTTAAAAATAAAATTAAGGAATGAGAGGGGAATGTACTGAGAGAAAGGAAAAGGAGGAAGTGGAAAGTTGTAAATTATTCCCCATGGAGAGAGGCAAGAAAAAGCTCTTACATTAGAGGGGAAGAAAGTGAGGAGAGAGTGATTGAGTGAATCTTACTCTCAACAGAATTGGCTCAGAGAAGAAATAAGTTACATATTCAATATGAATATAAAAATCTATATTACTTTGCAAGAAAGTAGGAGAGCAATGAGATGCGGAAAGAGGGGAGAGTGATAGAATAGAACACATATTGAGGAAGGCATAGTCTGTTTCAAAACACTTGTGGAGGGAGATGGTGAAACAAATAATGGGGAAAATACAGTTAGCAATACTAATTGTAAGAAGAATTTTGAATCAAGTTTTTATGATAAGGCCTAAAACTTTTCTAAAGTTTTTCTAAAACTTAAGTGAATTGAGTCAAATTTATAAAAATAAATAGGTGCCATGACCCAAATGATAAATGATCAATAGATATTCATTATGTTGGAAGAGCTATAAAGTCATACATATCCTTTGACCTAACAATACCACTACTAGCCATGAAACCCAAAAGATATGTTTTTAAGGGAAAAGGACCTATATGAACAAAAATATTTACAGCAGCTCTCTTCTCAGGGCAAGAAAAAATGGAAACTGATGGGATGCCCATCATTTGGGGAATGGATGAATAAATTGTGATATATGATTGTGACAGAAAATTACCATTTTGTGGGAAATGATAAGAAGGATGCTCTCAGAAAAACTTGTAAAGTATTCTATGAACTCAAGGAAAGTGAAATGCACTTTGTGCAAAATGATAGCAATGTTCTGGAATGATCAGTTGTGAATGATTTTGCTGTTCTCAGCAAAATCCATGACTACTCTGAAAGACTTATGATGAAAAATCCTAGCCATACCCAGAGAAAGAACTGAATGTGACAGGTTGAAGCAGTCTCATTCTCTTCCTCCTTCCTTCTCCCTCCTTCCTCTTTCTTCCCTCTTCCTCTTTCTCCCTCTTCTTCCCTCCCTCTTCGTCTCTCCCTTCTTCTTTCTCCTCCTTTCCTCTTTCTCCTTCCTCCCTCTTTCTTTCTTCTCCATTCCTCTTTCTCTCTCTCTTTCTCTCTCATTCTCTCTTTAATTTTCTTGAAAGTTTTTTTTGAGGGGGAGTGTGTATATATATATATATTTTTCTTTTATAACATGATTTTATTGGAAATGCTTTGTATAAGTTCACATGTGCTTTCTTAATAGAAGTGGGGATAAGGGAGAGAATCTAAAACTCAAAATTTTGAAAACAAGTATAAAATTATTTTATTGTAACTGGGGGGAAATAAAAATGCTAAGTAAAATTTTAAAAAGAAACTTTATACATAAAAATCATAACTACTTTCTTCAGAATGAGAGTGATGAGGTCCTGGTCATGATGAACGTTAAATATCATGAATGTGAAATCAATTACAATTGCAGATAAGAAACTGACTATTTATTAACATGTGGGATATTAAAATGAACAGTAAACTGTAAGGGAGAATAACAATGAGAAAATTTCAAAACCTAGTGAGCAAGTGAGAGAACTCCAACCTGACAAATTTGGAGGAGTTTTTAACAGCAAACATTGGAAAATGAAAACAGAGGAAACATGGACAAAAATGATCATCTTATAATAAGGTAAATATAAACTATGCAATTTTACCATGTAATTTTCAAGGTATACGAAATACTCTCAAAACTATCTTAAATGTTTTCTTCTCATATCAAAGTATTGGCAGTAATCATGGAAAATGTGCAGAACAGAGTCTAAACAGAAGAGAGCATCCCTATGTATGGCAATCTGCTCCAAATGTATTTACAAAAGATATTGTGCAATTGACATTTAACTCTAGAATCCCTCTGTCTCCTCAGTAAAATCTATGAACATTTAAAAGATTTTGGCTTTTAGAAATAGCACAATGGATTTAATGACTCCGCCTTTCTCACTCAGAGCTATACTTTAAAAAAAAAAAAAAAAAAAAAAAGGGTGATTACTATGGGGAAAGTATCTAATGGAAAGCCCAAATGTTGCAAAAGGCAGATAACATATTATAGAAGATCAAATTGTAGGCTCTGAGTCAGGAAGATCTGAATTCAGATTCTGCCTCACATAATCCCTATCTTGGTGCCCTTGAAAAGCCTTTTAAACTTTCATCCTCAGTTTTCTCATCTATAAAATGGAGTTTATGACTAGCATTTCTCTCACAAGGATAAGGTTCAAAGGAAATAATGCAAGTAAAGTACATTGCAAATGTAAAATGTTTTATAAATTCTAGTTATTATAATTATTGTTATTACCCCTACAATTACACAAAAGACAGAATAAGGATTATAATACATTAGGCAGATACCCAGGAGTATTTATGGTAAAACATGGGCAAACAGCATGAGAAAACATGTTTGGGTTTTAATTTCTGTTGGAAGGGTTATCAATATCAGTGTGTTCTCATATCCCTCAAAGTATCCAATGACATTTGTCATTCTCCAGTCCTGTCTTACCTATTCCATTTTTATATATTTTTTTTAATCAAATATCACTGATAGCAGATCAGTCATTATTTTGGCCAGTAGACACATACCCATTGATTTCTACTCCTTTAAAGTAATGAAGCGCTCTCCGAGTTATTTTGCTATTCCCTGTTAACCTTTCATCCTATATTTCTAACTTCAAAGACCATTCTCTTTTATTACGAAAGTGGAAAACACAAGAGTTTCAAAGTTTTTACTCTTTCTATTAATTGTCATTAACACTGTCTTCCCATTTAATTTTCTTTCATTCTCCCAAATAACTAAAAATAATTATTTTTTTCTTCTCCTTTAAATTCCCTACTAGTCTTGTCTCACTCTGCATTTAACCCTCCTGACTTTATTTCCATAGTATTGTATAGCTCTAATTCTCGAGATACATTTCAGCATATTCTGGACAAATTTTCAGAGAATGCAGCAGAGATGTTTCAGAGAGATGTTAGCTCCTGAAAAGAACTCTATCCTCAAGAAAAAATGGGTCCAAGTGGTGAGGATTCCCAATCTTTCCCCTTATCTGTTGCCAAAGTATTCTTCCACCTTCTAAACTACAGACACAAGAAAAGAGCTTCCTCTTTTTGTTCAGAATTTTTTTTCCTCTTTCAAAAAGAATACAAAGAAACTTAGATTATAGCATAACCAAGATGGCCATTAATGGTGGTAGAGTATGGGGAAAAGGGTTTACCTCACCATTTACTCAGTATAAACACTATAATGTATTTATTTATTTTGCTGGTGTGTAAACATTGCATGTTCTGAGGCAGTCAGTGTTTAGGATTCTCAATTCTTAGTTCCCTCTACTTTCAAATTAGCCTACTTTTCATTATAGAACGGATAAATAAGTAAAATTCTCCTTTTAATACAGAAACCATTGTAATATGAATGTGTAGCAGATTTTGCCTAAAAGTTTGAGTCTTTTCAAAAGAAATATTTTCATGTATTTTATACCAACTATAATTGCTTGTTTTCAAGTCAAAGTTAATTCCCTCATACCCTTTTGTTTGTATAAACATGCTATAAATCATAGCAATGACATTTAGCTCTGATCTATTCCTTCACCCAAACCAATCATTTTCATACTCTCACTACCTTTCTGGTATTAAAATTTGCCATAGATTCTACCTTTTTCATCTCTGCTTTATTTCACATATCCCATTTTATTCAGATCCACAGGTACTCCACATAATGAGAGCACAGACTTTCCAAATACTGAAATTGCCGATCTCATGATCAGCAGTTTTAGCATTATTTCTTGTATTTGTATTTTCAATGATTAGAAAAGACAGCATGATTAAGTGGGAGAGTATCAGACTATGAATCACAAGAATCAGAGGATTATAGATTAAAACCTAGATGAAACTTTAGATGTCAGGTAGAACAAGACCTTGTCTTACATTTTTCTGGATATAGAAATTAAGAGGTTATGGAGTTGCTTCAGATCATATAGGTAATAAAATTCAAACCTATGGTCTATTTTATCAAATTTAGGACTCTCTGATGTATCAAAGCAGCCTAACACTTAACTGTGTTCTTGGACAAATCACTTGAACTCTCCACATTCAGTTTATTTCGTGCTAAGGAAAAAAAAAACAAGAAGGAATGAGGGAGAAAAAGAAAAAAGAAAGAAGGATGACAGGTATAAAGATGGTACTAATTTTTTGTCTAAATTACAGGGTAGTTTTGAAAGAAAATGCAGAGAAAATGAAAGAAAAAAAGAAAGAAAAATGAGAAATGGGAGGAAGAATGCTAGTTTTCCATCTATACCATAGGCTTGTTTTGAAGAAATAATAAATTATAGTGATATAGTATATCACTTTAAATAATTTGCCACAAGCTATGGATAACATTATATTACTCATATAAAATGATGTGTTGTTATAATTAAAATTTGTCACAAATCATTCGCAATATTGGTCCCAGGTGATCTTGCCCTGAAATAAATACTCTGTGAACCCCAAGGTATGCTATTCTTCTCCTTACCCTAATTCACATAAGGAATCAAAGGCAAGATAAATAATAGGCTACCTATTAGAGTCATTTTAATGACTTCAAGAGGTTCTTTCACAGAAGGGAATGAATGTACCTGAAGGGTTAGTTAGCAGTGTCATATATTTCAGTGACATCAAGAAAGATAAGGAATAAGAAAAGGCCATTGGATTCAGCAATAAATTGCTGGTTACTTAGAGAGAACAATGTCACTCTATTGGTGAAACATGCAGCTATATTAATAAGGATCTGAAAATGGAATGGTTGGTGAAGAACTATTTAAAAGACTGAAAATAGCCTTTTCTGAAAAGTTTGGCTATGAAAGGAAGGAGAGAGATATTGCTGTAGTTTGAAGGGCTGATATGGTTAAATGAAAGGTTTTTAAGGACAGGGAGATCTGGGCATAATGCTCAGTGACAGGAAAATAGGGGGTGAATAAAGAGAGGCTAAAAATTAGGAATAGAGAAGAAATTATCAAAGAGCCAAAATCCCAGAGGGCATGTAGATGAATTGGTTCAGCAAGGAGAACCAGTTACTCCTCTGAGACTAGAGGGAAAGAGGAGAAAATGTGGGATGGTGTTGAGATGATTTAAAGTGTGGGACTGAGGATAAAAGGAAATTCAGGAAAATCTTTTTTTAATGAGATATGAGATAAAGTGGTTTGTTTAGAAACAGAGGGGAGTGATATGAAGGTGGAATAAGGATAAAAGAGGAGGGGTACAGATGATGTCAGACAAATCATAGGGACAGTAAACAAAAAGTAAAATGATTAAGAAACAGAAGGGGGCAATCCACTGAAATTATTTGAGATAAATTTGTAGGACACTCAACAGTTGACTTTCTTCAGTTGCTGGTTATCATTTTATGCTCATCACTTATATGGCATTTTAATATAATTGGAGAGAGAGAGAGAGAGAGAGATAAATGAAACAAATTTACTAAATCCAATGGCTTTAATAATCTGGAGAGGACACTGCATTTGACAATTTGTATGACAGTATATTTCAACAGGAGACCCTCTTTGCTTCTGGCCCTGGCATGATATTATATAAATTAATTGATTTTAAAAGAATTGAAATTCTTATATATATATATATATATATACATATATATATGTATATATATATATATATATATGTATATATGTATATATATATATATGTATATATGTATGTATATATGTATATGTGTATATATATATGTGTATATGTGTATATATGTGTATATATGTGTATATGTGTATATATGTGTATATATGTATGTATATATGTATATATGCATATATATTTCTATTTTCCCTAGTTACATGTAAAATTATATATATATATATATATATTACATATATATATACATATATATGTATATATGTGTATATATGTGTATATATGTGTATATGTGTATATATGTGTATATATGTATGTATATATGTATATATATGCATATATATTTCTATTTTCCCTAGTTACATGTAAAATTATATATATATATTACATATATATATATATACATATATATATATATATTAATCTTGAGTTACAGATTCTCTTTTCTCTCCTCCCATTGAGAAGGCCCATGAGAAGTTGTGCAAAATATTTCCATAAAAGACATGTTGCAAAAAACAAAGATAGATCTCCCCTCAAAAAAAGTTTTCAAGGAAAAAAAATTCAAGTGCATAGAATGTATATTCAGATACAATCAGTCCTTTCTCTGTTAATAGTATTTTTCATCATATGTCCTTCAGAGAAGTAGTGGATCATTATATTCCTGAGAATAGGGAAGTCATTTACAGCTAATCATCCCCAAATTTGCTTTTACTATGTATACAGTACACATTTTACTTTGCTTGAGCTCATGGAGGACGTTCCAGGTTTTCTGAAAGTGTTCTGCTCATCATTTCTTATAGAACAATGATATCCCTTTATAATCTTATACTACAATTTATTCAGCCATTCCCCAATTGATGGACATCCCCTCAATTTTCAGTTCTTTGCCCTGAGAAAAGAACTACTAGAAATATATTTATACATATAGTTTTTTTTAATCTATTTTTGTACTCATGCCTAATAATGGTATTGTATAAGCCTTTGGAAATAAATCATATCTTTTAATCATTTATCTATTGGAGCAAGAATCTTATTTTTATTATACAAATTTGACTCAGTTCTCTATTCATTTGAGAAATGAGGCATTCATGACAGAAACTGGCTTCAAAATTCTTACCATGTATTTCCCCCAGTTTATTTTATTCTCTCTTTCCTTTGACCCTATCCATCCTCAAAAGTGTTTTGCTTCTGACCACCCGTTCCCGGAATGTGACCTTTTTCCACAACCACCCCCCTTTCTCTTATCCTCTTCTCTACACTTCTGCAAGGTAAGATAAATTTATATACTCATATTGAATGTGTATTTCTTATTTGACCAAGAATGGAAATTCCTTAAATAATGTAATGGCCTAATATAAAATATAGCTTATTACATTGAAAAAGAAAACTTTTGAGCAAAAGGAAAGAATTTGTAGAAGACATCTCTTTGTAAATATAGATTATCTGTTACTACCAATTGTCTCAAGAAGAATAAAGTTAGCATCCTAATTAATCCTCTTTTGCATAAAATCAATGGATTCATTTTAACATTTTCAAATTGCCAAAATGAATTTCAAATTATGGCACATCCATTTTACTTCGTATTTTTGTTGCTCCTATTTTATATGTGCAGAAAAGTTGACTCTTGATTGCTTTATGTAATTCTGTCTGTTTTGATTACATTACAAAGTAATTTGTTGTAGTGAGTATTGAGCAACTATTAATTACAGCTCCATAACATTTCCTGATTACCAATATTTCATTTTAGGATTTTTTAAATAGATATATATCTTTTCCTCTAGGTCTTTACTTTTGAAACCTAGAGGCTTAAATTATAAAATAACAAGTTTATTTTCATGAGGTTGCCTTGCCATTGTTAAATAGCAGTTTAAATGTTAATATATCCCGAAAAAGTATTTTCATATTGATGTTATAGAAAATTTCATAAAAGGGAAATTATAGGATTTGTTGAATCTAGGAAACACCAACAATCATGTACATTTTCATATATAAAAATAATATAAAATAGCATTGTGTGTAAAGTTGTGAAATGCTATTGTGCATAGAATGTTTCTTAAAATAATAATTTTAGCAGAGTATTGCCAAGAGAGTTGCTACCTCTCTTCATCACCATCTGCTGCTTTGGACATGGTGAAACTTCAGTTTAACAAAGTGAGCACAACTAAAGAGACACT
Organism: Sminthopsis crassicaudata; assembly: GCF_048593235.1. Lineage (NCBI taxonomy): Eukaryota > Metazoa > Chordata > Mammalia > Dasyuromorphia > Dasyuridae > Sminthopsis > Sminthopsis crassicaudata. The sequence goes on from NC_133622.1 coordinate 33,655,391, forward strand.
TGCCAATCTTAGGCTAAAGGTCTCCGCCTGTTACAAAAGAACCCAACATTATTCCAACCAATGGCTTTCACTAAACTTAAATTGGGAAATGGCAGAGCCCACAGCTGTCAGATGGGATTAAGCTCAATGGAGCAGCTTTATAGGAATCCAGCCTCACATCAGAGCAATGCAGGTAAAATAATCTATGGACTGATTTACCTAGTAGAGATGGTGTGGACAGTGGGGAACAGTTCTGCCTGACCATGAGAGTAAATAAGTCTAGTGATGGAGCCACCTGTCTGGAATATGTCCTCTCTCAGTGATGAAGTTAATGAAGGCTGTTCAAGAGAGAGGAAGTATGCTGAAGCTCTATAGTTCCAAGGTGTGGTGTAAAGAGAGGGGTAGAGAGAGACAGACAGACAGATAGAAGAAGGAAACAAGGGGGAGAGAGACAGAGACAAAGGGAAAGAAGAAAGGAAGGGAGAAAAGGAAAAGGAGAGGGGAGAGGAGGCAGGTAGACATTGGACCTCCAGGGATGAGATTGAGCATTGCCTTGGTCACGTGAGTACCCTACATATGTGCTTTACCACCACATTCTAAACTGAAAAGAGAGCTATCATAGATGTTTTGTGTATTTATGGGAGAGTTTAGCTAGATTTTTAGGAGCAGTGCTACTGGTTAAAGTGCAATACATCTAGTAGCAACTTGCTACTGGGAAACACACTTTGGGGAACACAAGATTTGGGTTATGAGAAGTATAGTCACTCACAAGAATTACTCCTAAAACTCTAATAGAATAATTACTTCCCTGGGGAACCAAACTTTGAGTGTGAGTATGATTCATGGGAGTTTTCCCCAAGGGTATTTTTAATATAGTGATATATTGCCCTAAACCTATTTTCTATCAGACTTCTTTCTAGTTTCCCCTAAAGATGTTTTAGTTGAATTGTGAGCTTTTACCTTTGCTGTCTTTAAGTTAATTAGAAATTTTCAAGTTGTCCATTTTCAATAGTGTACTTGGTTGGTACATTGCTAGGTATGCTATGGTCCATCCTGTACTAGAGAATTCATGTAATTTATATCAGGTAAGAGAACAAATGCTTAGAGAGAACCTCATTAATGGAGTTGGGTTAAATACTTTTGTAATAAGGGTAGTTATAGTCTTAAAATATTAGATATGGAAAAACCTAAGAAATCATCTTTATCAGATTATGCTCCAGAGTGGAAGAGACAGCCATATGCAGACAAAGCAGTATTACAGAAACTGATATAAAATGTAAATTAATAAACCAGAGACAAGGAATAGTCAGAAAATGATGTGGAAGGTATGGCAGAAGTTGGAGAAGCTGAGGATCAAGTGAGGTCTAAGAAATGAGTAGAGTCAAAGGGGAAAGCCATAAAAAGTCCAAATCAGCACCTAAGTGTCACAGGAATGCATATAATTCCCATGGACACAGAGTCCCTTGTGTAGAGGTTTTTCTCTAGACCTTCTTTTTAACCGTGAGCTAGAGCACCCCTGCCATGCTACCTGTACATCTTAGAGGAATTGGCTGGATGGGTTCTTGTTCTGATCATTCTATTTAATTCAGATGAGGAATGTTCATGAAGAGCCAGAGAAAGAGAATGATTTCCCCAGTGTCCTGTAATTAGAATATAGCAAAGCTGTTTGTGCTTACTCCTATTTTCTTTATAAGCAGATGGTCAGTATATCATACTTTAGGACTAACTGTTATAAAGATCTGATTAAAAATAAGTCTTGTTTATATAATTTAAAAGATTGTACTATCTAAAATTCTCTACATATTTAATGATATTCTAATGAAATTTTCAAATGAATACTTTATAGAATTAGACAAGGATGTAACAGAATTTGTAAGAATAAATGTAAAGAATATCAAATGGGATATATGTATATGTTTATTTTTATGTGTTAGAGAGCAAGAGAGGAAGGGGATGAAAGGAAAGAGGCTTTGACACAATGAAATGACAAACTCTCCACTAAAATAGTAATTGTATATAGATATATACAGATATGTATGTATATGAATATATTCAAAGGATTGTTACTATGGCAAAATAGCATATACTTTTAAATAAAAGAATAAACACTCTCATGCAGCAGAAAATGAAGAAAATTACAAAAGACTATAAATCCCTTTAGTCCTTTATAGTACTGTTTAAAAATTGCTTCATTCTTGTGCTTTTTGGAAATACTGGCAAAGGTAGAAAGAAAATGATATCCTGTGTTTAAATTAGTATTCTGTTTGATAATCGTACTTGATAATCATTAACTAATTTTCTCAGACATAAATTCTCTATTCATTAAATAAAAACCCTAATAATTTCTTTTAAACATGTTTATCTTAAAAAAATTAATCTGTAAATATTTAAAATAATTTAAGGTACATGTAGCATTGACCAAGAGGGTAGGAATCTCCGCATTGGGCCTAATCAACTCTTTCACTCACAGCACTCTTGATATCTGTCATGCTTGTTTATAAAATCTGACATTTATTATTACAACCTACTAAAGTCCTCCATCACCAGTAAAGGCTCTAGGTAGACGGGATCTGCCAACACAAACGAGCAAGAAGATGCTACCGTTCCTGGGAGGGATCAATCAATTGCCTTATGACTCCATTCATTATGTGTGTGAATTTCCAAACTGAAGGAGCCAACTCTGGCTACCACTTCCTTATTGTCTTTCCCCCATTAGAATGGAAAGTTCCTGTGAGTAGAAAATTTCTTGATTTAGTATATGTGTATGTGGTGTTAGGGAAACATGTATATATGTGTTTGTTTCCCTAACACCTAGCATTGTGTCTGTCACATACTATTTTCTTTTTCTTTTTTCATTCATCCAGAAAGTTGAGTAGATCCACAGAAGTATTGTAGGAAAATTTAAATAGGAATTAGAGAAGGTAGAAAGAGAGAAGATCGTGATATGCCCCAGTGGATGCCCCAGTTTTCATTGGTGATAGAATATTTCTATCAAAACACTGAAGTAGGGTATATGTATGTCTGGGTGAGAACTAGTTGATTTTTCTTTTTTATGATTCCTTTTTCACTTTCAGTATTGTTATTTCTATGTATGTGACCTATGAGAAAATGAACAAAAAAGTATTACTTTTGGCCAATCATGAAGATTTCATTCTACTAATATTTTTTAATTATCACATATAGTACCATATTTTGTTATTAAATAACAGGATGTTTGTTTCTTTTTGTTTTTCTAAGAAAAAAATGATTGAATAACTATGTAATCTTATTTATTTGCCTCTTTCCCTCACAATATCTACTAAAATACTACCACTATCCCTATTTAACCCAGTCCTGAGTATGAATTCTGGTGAGTCTGACATCAGTTTCATCATTTGCTGCTATGTGACTATGGTTAGACTTGGGATATAAAATGATAAATTCATAGAATAAAGATTGAGTCTTTCTGTGAAATGATTTGCTTTAATATCAGGTTCTCATATGCATTTTTTACCTTAAAATCAGATTATCCTATGCATTTTGGGAAAGTTTTTTTTTTTTTTTTTAAGAATTTGGTTAAAATAATCGTTAATAAATTATTTTTCCTGTTTGTAGGAACTTTTCAGTAAAAAGTAATTCCAATGTCTGCATTGCTTGCCCCCCCCCAATAAAAATACACATCTTAAATGGGATTAATGGAGAAAAACCTCAGAAAACATTTTGCGTGTATTAAGCAACTATCAAACAAAAGTGTGCCCCAGATCCACCTCCACTAAATATAAAGTCATGAAAACTATTCAGATTTGCTGATTAATGTATTTGTGGTGAATATACTTAGGTGGGTGTGTATGTATAAAGAGAGAGAGAGACAGAGAGAGGGAGGGAGAGAGAGGTGGGACAGGGAGGGAGGGAGAGAGAGGTGGGACAGGGAGGGAGGGAGAGAGAGGTGGGACAGGGAGGGAGGGAGAGAGAGGTGGGACAGGGAGGGAGGGAGAGAGAGGTGGGACAGGGAGGGAGGGAGAGAGAGGTGGGACAGGGAGGGAGGGAGAGAGAGGTGGGACAGGGAGGGAGGGAGAGAGAGGTGGGACAGGGAGGGAGGGAGAGAGAGAGAGGTGGGACAGGGAGGGAGGGAGAGAGAGGTGGGACTGGGAGGGAGGGAGGGAGAGAGAGGTGAGACTGGGAGGGAGGGAGAGAGAGAGAGGTGGGACTGGGAGGGAGGGAGAGAGAGAGGTGGGACTGGGAGGGAGGGAGAGAGAGAGGTGGGACTGGGAGGGAGGGAGAGAGAGAGAGGTGGGACTGGGAGGGAGGGAGAGAGAGAGAGGTGGGACTGGGAGGGAGGGAGAGAGAGAGGTGGGACTGGGAGGGAGGGAGAGAGAGAGAGGTGGGACTGGGAGGGAGGGAGAGAGAGAGGTGGGACTGGGAGGGAGGGAGAGAGAGAGAGGTGGGACTGGGAGGGAGGGAGAGAGAGAGAGGTGGGACAGGGAGGGAGGGAGAGAGAGGTGGGACTGGGAGGGAGGGAGGGAGAGAGAGGTGAGACTGGGAGGGAGGGAGAGAGAGAGAGGTGGGACTGGGAGGGAGGGAGAGAGAGAGGTGGGACTGGGAGGAAGGGAGGGAGAGAGACAGATGGGAATAGGAGGAAAGGACTGGGAAAGGGAGAGGGAGAGATGGGACAGGGAGAGGGAGATGGGACAGGTGGGGAGGAAGGGGGAGGGAGAGACAGAAGAGAGAGAGACAGAGGGAGGAAAAGAGGGAGGGAGTAAGAGAATGTATATTTTCAATGCTACTGTATCCCATGATTTTTCTTGCTCCATATTTTTTTCTCCCAGGCCATGAAGAAAAAAAAAAATAATCGATAATGATCAGGGTAACATTGTTGCTTCCTGGCAGTGTATGTGGACTATAAAAGGCACCGGTGCTAGCCGTGTGTCTCTAGCCACCATGCGTGTAACTGCCAGTTCCTTAGCCTGTGAGCCCCTCCGCCCCGCCCCTCTGGGTTCCCGGACTGGTGTCCCCCAGCAACAGCTGCCCCGACACACAGGCCGGTTGGGAGCTGAATTCAAGGCCTTTCTGCCGAAGGCAAGCGCAGCGCTCGCCCCCGGCTAGGGCTCTCTCTTCCGGCCTGGCTCTTCTTTAAAGGGAATTAATGAAAAGAATCCCGAGCTGGGCTCTCCCGATAATTCACCTGGAGGGCCCAACTTTTTGATTGGCCAGTCCCCTGGAATCTCCAAACCGAAGCGCCCGAAGCACAAACCGGCCAGTTGTGCCCCTTGACCCCCTTCCTCCTCTGCTCCACGGCTTTTGTTTGCTTTTGATTTGTTTTCCCTTTCCAATCCTCAAAAAAAGACTAATGCAAGGAGCTTTGGTATGTGGATTCCAAATGATGCTTCTTTTCCATGAAAATTTCCGCTTTCTTCTATTTTTCCAGTTATTTTAGTAAAAGATTTCCCTAGGAATTAGGGAATTGTCTGATCAATAGCATTTAAATATTAATGAGCAGCATGTTACCTACACCCAAACAGGGTGGAGTGGGCCTCCTGGGGGCTTTATCTCTTCCTTATGGGAAGGCTGACTGTGGTTGGCAAGATGAGCCTCATAGTCAACGTCACGGGCTGTCTTTAGGTTCTTTAGGGATAAAAAGTTGTCCTGAAATCTCCTGGTGACAAACCTACCCTATAGTGGGCCTGACATCCTCCATCCCCAGCGGTTTTAATTCTAAGAGGGACGAAGAAAATTAATGCAGTGCATCATTGGCCTCATTCATTCTGCTTCCAAAAGAGTTGTGGGGCCAATTCTGAAAACTGAGAGATGGTTTTCTAATCTAAGAGAAAGATCACTATTTAGACACCCATAGACACTGTGAAACCATAGTAAAAAAAAAAAATTGCTTTTTGAAATTTTTCTACATTAATCCCATTTGCAAGTGGTAGATTCTACATGCAAGAAGGTTTTTTTTTTTTGTTTATTTGTTTATACTTCAAAGGATTTAGCCTAATGAAAAACAATTCATTAATAATAATTTGAAACCACTTTGAAAACATACTTTCTAAAAATCCAAAGTGACGCTGTGCCATGAAAGAACTGCTTTTCATTTCGCAGGAGAATCCTAAGCAGTTAAAATTACGCTATGACTTTTGGAACACCCAGTACTGCACATTGCATGAATAATATGATTTGATCCTCAGAACCACAGATAAGGAAAGTGAGGATGGTGGAAGGTTGATGACTTGCTCATGCTCGCACCATCAAGAGACATGTTTCATATTCACATCTTACTGAATAAAAAAAAAGTCCTCTCTCCACTATACATCTTCTTTCTAGTTGACATAGAACTCAACATTTCAACAATAGTCCTTAGAATGATGTAGAACAAAGATAGTGTGATGGATATAGAAACGTTTGGGAAAGAGCCCTTGTCTTCGAAAGGGGCAAATTGGAATAAAATCCTGCCTCTCTGTTTAAAAAAAAAATGACTTTAAATCCATCATCTAACTAAATAGAATCTTAGTCTTCTCATTTGTTTAAAAAATGGTTGTGACCAAGTCAATATTACATATGTTCTAGATATAGCTATAGCCTATCCTATAATTCTAAGTCTTCTCATCAAAAACTCTGTCACCTTTACCACCACTACTACCATCTTGGAGGAGTTAATATGATCAGGGTTTGGTTATTTAATTTCTCTATGACTGTTCTAATTGGTAGGAGAATGAATGAAAATTCCTATCAATTCATTAGTTTCAGCAGGTCTCAGACTATCCTTCATCCTCCACATCAACATCTACATGATGTAGGGATATATGTGTGAGCATCTTGCTATATTTCGTGATCCCCGATATCCCTTCCCATCTCTCCTAACCTCCAATAGGCTCTTGCTCTGGGAACCTGAATCATTGACATTAGAAAGTTTATTACAAGCTAAATACCTAGAACTTTACTATCAATTACTGTGATGAACTAGACTCAAATAGCCTATGGACGCCATCACTTTCTTATGTGAGTTTGGCAACTTTATTAAACTTTATTAAGGTTTATATAACTACTTTAAAGTCATAGTCTCATTTTGTATTTTTGAGATCGTTGCCAATGTGTGGTACAGAGGAGGCTCTTAATAATATTTATGAATTAATTCATTGAAATTAGGATGAGTAAAGTTTTGGTAAATGATTTTTCTTCTGAATCATTCTTTCGGACATTTAAAGCTAAATAGAAGACAATGAATTTGAGAAAAAAAAGTGAAAGACTGTGATGAAAAAGTAACTGACCAAATGGACCACCAAAAAAGATTTATGGGCTAATACACTTTACATTTTAAAGTTTTATGATAATTCTTTCTTCTTTGACAGATGGAAAATCTACTTCTTTTCTTAGGACTGTGCTTATTTGCACAGATTGTTTCTATAAATACATCCTGAAAGCAACTTAATTGTACATGGTACCAAAACTCTAACAGATGAAGCAAAAGAGAGACCCATTCCCCCAGTGCTGAGGTGGTAGACAAATGATGGATCACATGGAAATATATTATTGGACAGATTGCTGGCTTTAATCTATATATCACTTGGGCACCTCTGCAAAAAGTTTCAGGCAAACAATGGCTTTTTCAAATCTATTGATAATGATAATATGCAAAGAGAAAGAAAGATATTCAGGGCAATGGAGGAAAAGTCCTTTGCCTTACTATATTCTACCATTATCTTCAAATATATTTGCATAAGCAAATAAATTTTGACAAAGATGTGGCAATAAAAGAATGGGTCAGACATGGAATAATGGATAGAGGTCTAGTTTTGGAGCCAAGAAGACCTTGATACAAGCCCTACTTTCTGACACATACTGATATATTAGTAACTTTTCAGTGATCCAAATTGCCTAATAAAGACAACCTTAATTGGTAAATGTAATTTCCTTATTTGGAAGCTTCCTGTATAAATAAAGTCAAAGGTCTAACACTATTGCTAGAAAGTCCTCCTCTCTATAAAGAAATCAAATTGATTTGTTCCCTTGAGTTATGAATCCTGTCCTTCATGCAGTATCGTTTCATTACATTATGGATGCCACCGAGATCTGATGTTGGCCAATGCCTGTCTAACAGAAGAAAAAATAGAAAATGTTTCTAATTAATTTAATTCAGTTCATTGTTCAGTAGACAGGTTGTATCTAGCACATTTAATCAATAATAAATAAAATTACATTCGGGTTTCATAAATCTTGTACTTCACACCAGGAAGCCAGGCTCAGCCAGGCAACCTCTCGGTTGGCATAACTCCCGATTCAATTCCAATTAATTATTGACCTAGCTTCACTTTGAGACCCTAGGTTTTGTTTGCAGCAACTTTCCGTTTTGTACTTTGAATCTTTTTTCAGGAAATTTCCATTCTAATTCAAAGCTGACAATGGGAAGCTTAGAAAACGGGTATTTGTTGGGATACTAGTATACATAAGTGGGTTAGTTATCTTGTTTTTCCACTGAGGGTTGAATTCCCTCGACAAATAGTCCTACCAGACAAAACCAAGGAAGTGTCTTTTCTGCCTGATCTTTATGAATAAATTAGGCATTTTCACAATCAAGAAATCAACTTGTGAAACTAGGTTATTTGAAATGAAACTGCCATTGTGATTATGTTCATAAAAATAATATATGTAATATAGTGATCTATAGCAGTACATAGTTGTATACATATGTGCATATTCTTCATGTGACTGTGTGTATACACATACATGTATGTGTATGTATTCATTGTGTGTATACTGTATATATGAAAAAGGAAGAGAGAGAGGAATGGAAGAAAGAAGAGAGGGAGGAAGAGAGGGACCGAGAGGGAGAGCAAGAAGAGAAGAGGGAGAGGAAAGATAGGAGTGCCAGGAAGAGAAAGAGATCCATATTAACTTCCGAAAATGGAGTAATTTAATAGGAAATTGTGAAGAAATAGAGCTAAGGCAATACAACAAACATTTATTAAGCACTTATGTATCAAGCACTGTTAGAGCTATGCTAGAGTTATGAATAGCAGGGGGGTTTGGGGGGAAGAAAGAATCCTTGCCCTAAATAAAATCACATTTTAATGGGAAAAGCAACATAAGAAAAAATTTGAAAAGAGAGGAAGGTGTTCCATGTGAAGGAGGCCTTGTGGTGACATCCTAAGACATCCTCAGAAGCTGAGAAGGGAAAGAAGCATGGCCACCATAGGCCAATCCCAAAATTGAAATCCTGGGGTAAAAACAAATCAGATCACAGAAGGATCCTGAGAAGTGTAGGATTATTGTAGGAAGAGAAAGTTCTAGGTATAGAGGGGAATTGCTAAAAATGTCAAATTCCTGACTTGGAAGCAGTACCTGGAAGAGAAGACTATTGATCTGCTCCCTTTTTTATGCTTTCTCTTACTCATTATTTATTGCCTTTCAACCAGAAGGTCAGAAGGTATAACTCTATCAATCAACACATATTCATTAAACAATTTCTATAAAAGTGTACTAGACACTGGATTATCAGTACAATAAGTTTAACAAAGTCTTCTGATAAATAAGGAAGTTATTTTTCTCTCCTAATGCCATAGAACTTCTAATTACAGGTAGGATTTTATTTGAATATAACTGTTCAAGCATCACCATCCACATATAGCCTCTCTCTTAATCCTACATTGTCCTATGCCTCCCTTCTCCCCTAGTACCTAGCACCTACTTTCTCCTTTGATAGAATGGACTCTCCTTGATGACAAACCCTATTTCATTTTTGTCTTCCCTGGCAAACATAGTACTTGCATCAAAAAAGAAAATTGGAAATCGTAAAAAAACATAAAAAAGCAAGGTCATAACTATTTTGTAACTCCAAGGATACAATTCAAAATAGAAAATTCAATATGATGTTTAGAATGATAATGAATCATAAATTTAGAGTGGTAATAGGTTTTAGAGATGATTTTCATCTTAAACTCTCATTTTTATAAAGGAGAAAACTGAGGCTTAAATAGTTTAAATACCCAGGGTAGCAAGCAAAGTAAAAAGAGCTGCCAAGATTTGCATTGAGGTATTGGGATGCCATATTATTATGCAAGTGATTGCAATCAGAAGTCATCTTAGAATCCTAATCTAGTAGACTCTTTTCACCAATACAATCATCTAAGATAATTCCAAGAAACTTGTGATGGAAAATGCCATTCACATTCAGAGAAATAACAATGAAGCCTGAATAAAAATCAAAACATACCTTTTTCACTTTTTTTTTCTTCCTTCCTTTAAGTTCTGATCCTTCTTTCAAAACATGACTAATGTGGAAATATGTCTTAATATGATTTTACTTGTATAATCTATATCAGATTGTTTGCCACTTTGAGGAGTAAGAGAGGAGGGAGGAAAGGAAAAAAAAGGGAATTAAAATATTATAAAAGTAAATTTTGAAATCGTAATCTAGGCATTCTGAGATATTTGCTGGCCTTTATTTTTGTGTGGCATGGCAAATTTAGGTATTGATAAGATCCCCATATAGGAAGAGAATTCAGAAAAGTAGATATTTAAAGAAAGTTTTTTTTTCCTTCTATGCTTAATTACAAAACAAAATATCATGTTCTCCTTAGATTTGTTTCTAAGGTTTCCTAAATATATTGGGCAAGTTTTATTTCGAGAAGCTCCATTAAGGCACTCTGAGGAAGCTTCAAAACTTGGGGTATCACAGAAGCTATCACAATTGCATTATCTTTGAAATAAAGTGGGAAATGGGATGTGCAGATCACAACTGTGACTATAGAAAAGTGCAACATGCCAATTGAAAATGTCATATGCTTAAAGTCAGAGACTAGGCCTGTAACCATAGGGTGGAAAACACCCCCCTTCTTTACAGCTCTAACCACTGATGAGGTAGCTAAGTGCTATTTAATACTTAATTATCCACTCTCTCTGTTGATTGTGGTTTCATGTACATAAATTCCTTGGTTTGACTTTCAAAGTCCTTACATTTTGGTTTCAGGCTACGTTTCCAGAGTTATTGCATGTTACAAGCCCAGCCAAATTGGACTAATTGCTTTCCCTCACATGTGACATTCTATTTTCTATTTTAAAACCTTTGTACCAATCCAACCATATCTCAGACCAAGAATACACTTCACCTTCACCTTCAACTCCCAATCCCTGGTTCCCTTCAAATTGTGGCTCCAGTTCCCTATTCTATTCTACGTTAGGTCTTTGCCATCTAATTGCTCATCCAAAATTATCTTTATTTCTTTGTATACATCATTTGTAGACTTAAAAATGCACACACTATTTCTGTGATATGATGCAAACTCTTTCAGGTCAGTAAATATTTCTTATTTGTCTTTGCATCTATAGTAGTGGTCACAGTGCCAGGTCCATAGCAAGTGCTTCATGAATGCTTGTTGTTGATCATTGATTGATACTTAACTGGAATTTGGCTTTGAAAAAGAATTCATGAAAATAACACAAACTTCAACATGATGGTGATGATGATTGGATCTGTATAGGGCAGCATTAGAATGAAAAATTACTTTAATAGCTCAATACAGAGTCAGAAATAAAATGGGATGACTTCAGTTCCTTCTAGTTCTCTTATTCTGTGCTTCTAAGTACACCTGGACAAAAATAGGGCAGCACAGTTAAAAAGACATGGATGGTGGAGTAGATTGGTGAGGGGGATGTCATTGTATATTTTAACACTGACAATGAGGTTTTCACATTTGTTATCTAGTGAATTGTATGTTGAATGACTCATTTTCCTTATATGTAAAATGAGAAGGCTGATATGTAGTCCTTTCTTGCTCTAAAAGTCTAGGAATTGAGGATTTTATAATTGATCTTTGCTGCGGGATTTTTGTTGTGCCTGGTAGTGATTTTGTTTTGCTTTAAAAAAAAAAAAAAGATATACCTATTATTATTGGGATATGCCCAATGGGGAGTAGAATAGAAATGAGCCCTGAAGCAATCTTGTCAAGCAGAACAGACATTTCTATAGTGCAGAGCAGCCTTTACTCCACCTGATCTGAGAAGAACAAGGAGAAACACTTGTGAAATTTCTAGATGAAAACTATCCTATTAATTGGTTCAATCCCTCTCGTATGTCATAACACAACAAACTATTGTTATTGCTGCTGTCCAAACTGTTGAAGGAACCTGTCATGGTCAGTTGATTTTCTACAACTGCTCCTCTATATCACCATATAAAGGGGAATTTTCTGATTGCTCTACTTCTGACAACAGTCTGAGCTAGTTTTCATCTCAGACTGAAAATGGTAGGTCTAAAAAAGTCCATTTCTCTTAAGCAGACCAATTCTTCATAATGTGTCACTATTACTTGTCATCAAAACAAGCCTTATTCCAGATACCACAACTTTGACGATATCCTCCTAATGCCTTTCTGCTTCCTCTCCCTTTCTTCTTCCTATCTCTCTTCCTTTCCTCCTTTTAGGCTCAGCTAAGGACCTGCCTACTTTGTGAAGCTTTGGATTTCCCCAGTTTTTCATGAGGTCTTTTCTTTTAAATTTCTATTGTGCTAACACTAATTTTATTCACATTTGTTTCCCAAGTAGGATGTCACCTATTCATATGTAAGAACAACTTTGTTCTTGTCTTTTTATGCCTATAGTCTAACAATTTTATTGTCCATCAGATTTTCTTGCCAAATTGAATCGAATTAAATCATCCCAGCAGTGTTATTTTTCTCTGAACTTCTATTTTTTTTTGTCCTCATGTGGTTTCTATTATATACTGCCTAGATGATTATATATATATATATATGTATGTATGTATGTATGTATCTCCTTTTCTTGACTTAGAGGGAAGTAGGTCATACTTATATCCTGTCCCAAAAGACAGTAAAGTTTAAGCTTTAGCAGCTGCTCATAACTTCATTAAGTCTTTTGGGACAGCCAGTAGTTATATTCCAGTTCAGCTATCATAATGTTGTACATAGTAGTGTTCAAAAATAGTTACTGATTGAATGAATCAATTAATCAATAAGAGCTTAGTTGGATCACTTAAAATCTACTTAAGATTATTTTAGTAACACTTGTTTTCTTTAATTCTAAAGAAGTTCATTTCTCTTAAGCAGACCAATTCTTGATAATGTCTCACTTGTCATCAAAATAGTAAGCTGTAGGGAAAATGTGTATGTACATGTGTACTAGAGATTGGAGACCGCAGAAAGAGAAATGATATGTTTCATCTTGAATTTTAGGGAGCAAAGGAAATGAGCAAGCAAGTAGGTAGCTAGTTATCTTCCCATCTGGGGCTCTGCCTATAACAGGTTTCATATGTCATAACAAAACAAACCCTTGTTATTGCTGCTATCCAAACCAGCAGCATCCATGTTGGAGTAATGGCCAACGAGAGCTATATCTATATATTTTTCTTGCTGTGGCTTTCGTGCGTGTGTTTCAGCATCTAGGGACCCTGGTGACAACCATTTCAGAATGTGACAGTTTGATAGAAAAACAGAGAGGCAGATGAAAGATGTATACATAGAATGATGGATTCAGGAATACTAGGCTTTGGGAACAATATGTGACAGTTATGAGGAAGAGATATAGGAGACTATAGCTCTGTAAAATCATGGATTTGACCTCCGAAGCAAAGTTATGAGGGTGTTGTTACATGCACATAAACATCATTTTGATGTTTGGGATAAAGATGTCACATGTATTATATGAAGGATATTTGTGAGAAGGCTGTATATTTTCATTGAACCCAAGTGTTAATAGCAGCTAGAACTCATTTGATTCATATTGAACTTAGAAATACAGTTTAACTATAACAAACAAAAACTTCCACTCTATTCAGATGTTAATTTCATATATATGTGCCCATCATCTCTTGTATTATAATAAAGATCCTGTTCAAAAGAAAGCCATTTATACCATTCCCAGGAAGCTAAAATTCATACCATTACCTATTAAAGAATTTAAGCAGCCAGTAAGTACTTAGAGTGAGATGCAAATATAAATTTGCTCAGTTATCTCCCCTGTACTCTGCTGTCTTCCATGTAATTGAAAAAGAAAAAAGAAAAAGAAATGAGTGGGTCTATCAATTTAGACCAAGAGAGAATCATTTTCAAATTTCAGCTAAACTGTGTTATTCTTTATAAACTAAATTGTAAATGGGATGTTTGAAAACTGTGGAAGGAACTGTCATGGTCAGTTGATTTTCTCCAACTGCTCTTCTATATAAAGGGGAATTTCTTATTGCTGTGCTTCAGACAACAGTCTGAGATAGCTTTCATCAAAGACTGAAACTAGTCTTTGCTCCCCACTCCATCCCTACTTCTTCTCCTGCATCCCTTAACAAACAGATACGTCTCAACACTCATAGAAACATGGAACTCTGCCATAGGATGTATTCTTTTCCTAGGGAAATGGATAAAATAATCACATCTTGAATTTGTGACCAAAGTCCTTGATAACATAAAATAAAGTGCTCTCTCTCGCTGTCTTTCTCTCTTTGTCTCTCTGTTTCTCTCTCACACACACACACACTCACACCCCCTCAAAAAAAATAATGCTCCCATGACTTGTGGAATCCTTCTTTGAGAAAGAGAATTGAAAATTTCCGACATATGCAATCTATATTTCTCCTGAGCCTTCAGTAGGCTATAAATTATATACTTCAACATATATAATTTGTATGTATACATTATACATCTAGGTATTCTCTTTTCCCTTCTTAATTTAGACATTAATTCATCACAAAAAGAAATATGTCATCTGAATTACTATTTTCTGTTAAATGGTAGTAATTAAATGGGTAGCGAAGAATGATTACCTCTTCTTTTCATTAAGTCTTGTGGACTTAAAACTGCACTAATTAATACAGTAATATGGTAATCTTTTTCACCACAACTTCAAATAAATTGCTAATATTTTACCTCCATATTAAATGTAATTTTTCCATATAAAGAAGCAGTTAATTTTTAAAATATTATTTTTGCAAAAAAAAGAATTCTGAAATAATTTGTTCAGATCGTGCGATGTTCATTTTTGGGGATAAGGAAAACTTCTCAAAATGATATAATGAATGGAATCATCTCAGTCATCTTCCAACTACTCCAGCAAGGATTTTAAAAAAGACCACTGGCTCAAAACATGATCAAAAGCTTCAAGAAGAATATATAATAAGTGTATTTTGCCAGCACAGATCCATATGAAAGGGATATAAGTCTGTCATTACTATAGAAAAAGTTTGAACAAAATTTTCCAGCCCAGGAATGCAGTTTAGGTTTTTCAGCTCAGGCAACCTAGAGAAACTTGGATCATAAAATTGTATACTAAACACAAGAGAATGGAAGCAAAATAAGGAAGAGTTCAAGTAGCAAAAATCCTCAGTGAAATTATTGTGAGACCCTACAGTTACAATAACAAAGCAGGAGAGCTTGAAATAAGATATGCCAGAATGTATATTATGCAAATTTCTTATATATGAATACTGGTATATATAAAAGAAATCAAAATTTATTTACTGATAAACATTCATTTAGAATTGATAGCAAGGAAAAACTACTTTGGGCTGGTAAAAATAAAAATGGTGATAGCATGTTATTTCACTAAATAATTGACCATCTACTAAGGGAAAAAGGAAGTGGCCACAAATAACTATAATACAAAATACAAGTGCTCAAGATTAGGAACATGAAACTGTGAAAGCGTTCTATCTGTCTCAGGTAGAAACATGTCATCCCCTGAAATTCTTCTATATTTGCTCCCACAAACCAGACATTGGGCAAACCCAACAATTTTGTTTTTGTTTTGTTTTTCCCCCATGAGAGGGAATATAATGGAACATATCGACTATTATAGTTTTCTCTTATCTCTATTAGTAAGAAACTAACTGTGTGACCCTGGCAAGATATTTAAGCTCTTTTTCCTTCAGTTTAGTCATCTGTAAAATGATAATAATTAACAGCACCTAATTCACACGATTCTTATGGAAATAAAATAAAATATATTTAAGTATTTAATGCATTTCCTGGTACAGAATAGTACCATACACACATAGGAGTGTATATATTAATATCTTTAAAAGAAATCAAAGTTCATTCATTGAATAAACATTCAGTTAGAGTCTATATCTTGGAAAAGAGTATATCCTCTCCTCATCATCACGTGTGTTCCCTTATGTTCTTATATACTCTTATCCGACACCAGCATTTGTATGTTTGCATATTTAAGCATCACCCACCCACCCACAGACACAGAAACTTTTTCCCTTCCCTTCTCCTTCTTATGTAACTGGCCCATTTACCTTTTGAATCATCCATCTTTACAATGGCATTTTTTTTATTGCCTTTCTTGTGAAATTTTCCTTGCAATGTTTTGCAGTCTATTTGTGCTCACAGTGTATTTCTCCAGTCTATGGTTGACCTCAATCTTTAATTCTTCAGAGCTGGTAGAGTAACATGATTCATAGCTATACGGAATCACTAGAAAGAATATTGTTGTAAAATAGATGGGCTCAGTTTAAGGAAGAAACTTGGGTTTATTAAAAATACTATTTAATTTCCCAAAGGCAATTCAGTTCTTTCTCTTCATCTTGCAGAATTCTAAGTATAGTTCCTTGTCCATCTGGACTATCTGACTGAGATGTGTGCTCTGATATATGTGCTTTATGGGCTGCTTACACGGGTCTAAAGAATAGGATTTTTCATCTGCTTTTTCCTGTGCTGATAGTTAGACTTAACTTTTTAGTGATCACCATGCTACAACAGCAGTTTCTCTAACGTTCTCTGGTTCAAGGGAACCAGCACAATGTCTTTTAAAAATAAAATTATCTGTAGAATCACACTTCAAGAATATCTCTTTGATTCCTACTCTGTTGATGGTGATAGCAAACATCTTTAATAAGTTTGCATTTCCATTTTGAATGCTTTCTTGGATATTTGTTTTTAAGGAAGTATTTCTATGGTTACATCTTTTAAGGAAGTATTGCATAATTTTAATATTCATTGAAGATGGTCTCTGGGAGAAAAGTCTTAAAGGTATCATGATGTTATACTAAGTCAGATGCTTTTTATAGCCAATATATAATGAGGATGAAAATTTTAAGTTTTCTGCATATTTCATTTATTTATGCAGTTTGCTGTAGAATATACCTTCAGGTATGTTTCATATCCCCTTGTAATATTCTCCTCAAGAGTGTTTTAAGTTTTCTAAGATCCCCAGATCACAATTTTAGAAGTGAAAGGAACTTAGAAATCATGAAGTGCAACCCCTTCATTTTATAGAAAAGGCATCTGAAGCCCCATGATAGAAAAGGACTTAATCTTTGTTCTCTGACAAAAAAAAATTATTATTTTTTCCAATCATCCAAAAAGCATTTATTTAACAAAAAAGCTATTAAAAAGTTTAGCAGAAATTAAATATAAACTGCCACCTCATACTTTATAACTAAATAAACTTTAAATGATATAATGAATAATAATATAATTAATAATAATAATAAATGACCTAGATATAAACACAGGCTTGATAATAATGTTCACAACTGTGGAAAAGCAAAGAATTCACAATCCAGAAAGAATATAGAAAATTACTAAAAGTAAAATGAACAATTTTGACTTTTTGACTATTCAAAAATATATATTAATATGCTGACTATGTGCCAGACACTGTGCACCATATCATTCTCTCTTTTATCATAGATTGTTCTCATAAAGATTTTATACAAATTAGAAAAGAAACATGTAAGGTCAGATTATTATTGACATTTTTACTTGCTTTGGGGGTTAATAATATTTATTAATTTACCTTTGAACAAATAACAGAGTAAGAGTATTAGAATAATTTCCACACTTTAAATGAAAGCTCATTCAATATGGCTCCTTGACCCAAGACATTACTCATAGATATGCTTGATGTATCATCCCCAAAGTCTTGGAATTTAGAATATAATGTGTGGGAAATATACGAAGATAATTCTCTAAATAATGAGAGGCTTGTACGATCTGTCAAAAATTAATGCAAGAGAATTCCACTTCACATGAAGTAATAATTTTAATCAAAAAGACAGCCAAAGAGGATTTCATATTAAAAGATAGACTGATAAAAACTGTGAACTTGAGCATAGTGACATGGCATGAAAATTGTGTGAAAAATTAAAATATACAGGCATGATTTATAGTGCTGTATGAATATAGCATAGAATATCTAATAAATCAGTCCACCCCAAGCATTTCTTAAATGGTTATGTTGTGTCAGGAATCAAGGCAGTCTCAAAGTCTGAAAGACTCGAGTTCAGGTTTTCTCTCTAACACATGCATCCTGGATGTGTGACTTTGAGCAAATCATTTAATTTCTCAGTCTTCTAGTCAATTCTCTAAGACACGTTGGAGACGAAATATTGAGCTACATTAGCAGAGGGAGCTTCCACATCTGGAAGTTCTCTAAATCAGTGGAAGTGCAGCTATATATCCCTTATCCTATGTGATAGACACCCTATAGACACTAGAGATCTCCCCCCCTTAAGAATGCAAAACTCAGGCAGATAATTGAAAAGAGTTTAGTAAAATACATCAAAAATAATAACATATTGGTGGACATCACTAGAGATCAGCAAAGGATTAAAGATGGAGATACTTTTTGTTGATAACTTGCCTAATGATGTACAAACAATTCTAAAGGTCCATGTTACTGAAAGGAAATGAATGGACAGCTACAATTCGGCACCTCCCCAACATGGCAGATATATAATGTTTAACAAGTAAAGGTATAAACATTCCGCATAAAAGGTATATGATGAACAGCAGATAATACAAAAGTTCCCTACTGAGTTATATCTTCTTCCAACAGAACTTCCCCCAACACTGATTCATAAGTAGGATTGGGGAAATGGGTTTCTGAGTTAGCACAAATGTAAAAAAATAAACATAAGGTACTTTAAGGGATTAGGAGCCAGTATCTGGGGAAGAACAAAAAACCACATATTATTTTCCTAAAACATGTATACAATATTATAAATGCTACATAAAAACTTATTGGAACTATTAGAATCCTCTTAGAAATGCCTTTTGACAAGGCCTTGAATAAAAATGATTTATTTGACTGATATTTCTCAATTTCAGAAGGCAACAACTAAATTGTTATCCTATTGTTTGCTTTAATTTAGATCCATATTATAATTGTTATGGAAATTTCCACTATACATACAGATCAGAAATTGAACTATAACTCATTCCCAGAGTTGCCTGGAAGGTGAAGTGATTTACCCATATTTTACATATATTATAAGTCAAGAGGCTTTACCATGGTCTTCAGGGTTTAAAGACATGTTCTCTATTCACTTTGCTGCACTGCCCCTTCTGGAAATTCCAATGAAAAGGGAGAATAGATTTGTGATATAAAGATAATAATGACTTTTGAGAAAAAATGAGCACAACATCTTTAAATATACATACAACTATATATATATATATAATATACATGTATATCTGTATATATATACACAATATGCATGTGTATCTGTACATATGATATGTATATTACATATCATGTGTCTATATTGCTTTAAAACACAATAAAATAGAAAAAAAATATTGCATGAAAATTTACAAATTTCTAATACAACTTGAATTTTAGGTATATAATAAATTCACCTTGGTATTTTCAAAGCTGTCTTTTTGGGTTTTTTTGTTTGCTTGTTTTTTTTTTTTTTTTTTTTTTTTTGCTTTATATTCTGAACTTCCTTCTCTCTATGTATTTTTGCATTTTCTTTTAAATCATTCAATTACCTGTTGGCTTTCTTTTCCTTGCAGCATTATTGTGAACTCTTCCTCTTTCCAAGTTCCCTCTCCAAAAATTGGGGCAAGAAAGGAAGAAGAAATGAAAGCATTGTATCAAATAGCCATATTTTCTTAAAACCAAACCATACATTGATTCCATCTAAAAATCTCTCTCCTTTTGCTTTAAAGATTCTTTCCATCAGAATTGGTCACTGGACTCACTGAAGTTCTTAATTCTTTCAAGGTTACCATTTTTACTTTACTTTACTTTACTTTACTTTATATTATTCATATTATTCATATTATTTATGAATTGGTCTCCTACGTTATACTCTGTTTTTCATCAGTTTATAGAAGTCTTCACTGATTTCTCTGTATCTGTTCCTTTAGCCATTTCTTAAAGCACAATATTTTATTATTTCATGTCACAATATATTCACAATTTCTTTATTAATGGATACCCCTTTTTCCTTCCAATTTATTAAAAGAAAAAAAGAGCTTCTATAAAATATTTTGTACACAAATGATTCCTTTCTCTATTCTTTAATCTTTTAGGTTGAGTCTTAATGATGATATTTTGGGTAAGCATGCTATCAACTTTAGTTACTCTTTATATTCAGTTCCAATTTTCCAGAGTGACTGGAGCGATTCATAATTCTAGCAACAGTACATTTGTCTGCCTCCAACACCTCCCACATTTGTAATCATTCTTATTTTTTGTCATTTTTGACAAATGAAGGCTCTGAGATAGAACCTGAGTTGTTTGAATTTGCATTTCTTCATTTATAGGACCTGGAATATGTGTTTCATATGGTTATTGAGAAAGGCCTCTTTGTACCCTTTGGCTACTTTTGAAGGAATGTTTTTGGTTTTCATAAATATTTTAATATATCTTTTTATAACTGAGTTAGTTATCAGTTAATTATATAACTGTGATACTCATATAATTTAGCAGTACTTATTTCCATCATGCAGGAACTTTTTAAAGATTTTATATATTGAAATTGTCCATATTATTTTCTCTGAGTTTCATATCTTGTTTAGCCATGAACTCTTTCCCTTTTCCTATACATAAGAGGTGTTTCCTTCCTTTGCTTCTCCTTTGTTTATTATGACTTTTTATATAAAAATGATACATTAGTTTGGAATTTATCTTAACATATGCTGTTTGAGGAATTGGGGGAGAGAAACGGTGAAAGACTGAAAAACAGAGAGAGAGAGAGAGAGAGAGAGAGAGAGAGAGAGAGAGAGAGAATGAACCATGATATTAGTATGGTTTTTTTCCTGTATATTGTATACTTTTTCCTTTGATCATTTTTAAAAATCAGTACCAAATAGTTTTGATGATGGCAATTTTTAATTTTACTTTGAGATTTACTACTTCTGGAGGCCCTTTCCTTTCTACTATGAGATTCTTGATCTCTTTTTTTTTCCCTCTGGATAAATTTTATTATTTTTTCCTTTATGTAAAAGATAGGTGTAGTTTGATTCACATGGCCCCAAGTAAATATACTAATTTGAATAGTATTTTCATTTTATTTATATTAACATAGCCCAACCATAAGGAAAAATGTCTTAATTATAATTTGTCTTTATTACCGTAAATAGTTTTGATAGTATATTCATATCATATCTAAGTTTCTTGATGATAAATATAGTCCTAAATATTTTATCCATTCTATAGTTATTTAGAAATTTATCCTAATTCTGTCTCTACCTAATGAATTTTATTAGCAAGGTTGAGAAAAGTTGATGATTCATATGGCTTTTATATTGTATTTACTACTTTGCAGAGACCATTATTTCACTTTTTTAGTTAACTTTTTAATATTGTATAAGTAATCTATTATATCATCCTCAAATTTTGATAATTGTTTTTCTTTGCTTTTATTTCTTCAATTTATTTCTTCATTTTCTCTTATTGCTCTGGATTGCATTTTCAACACTATATTAAGTAGAAGTAGTGATAATAGAAAATCTTTGGTTTACCCATAATTTTATTTTTTTAAATCCCAAGGTTTTTTGTGTGTATAATGTTAACTATTGGTTTTTAGATAATTGTATTTATTATATTAAGGAAATATACATTTCCTGATGCTTTTTAATAGAAATTAGTTCTATATTTTATTCAAAGCTTTTTCTGCACAAGTTGATATCATTATTAATATGGACTATTATCTTTATAGTTTCCCTAAATATTGTACTTCTGGTAGAAATATAATCTAGTCATAGTCTCCAATCTCTTTGATATATCACTGTATTTCATTTAACAATTTTGTTTAATGTCATGTCATTATTCAATAGGCATATTGACTTCTTTTTCTTTTGGTCTCTTATTTTGTATCAAAGAAAGAATTTGATAGATTCTCTTTTTCATTATGTCAACCTGGGGTTCACAAGTACAAAGATCAAGCGTACCATAATCAAACATGTGTACTGGACTATGAAGGCAGATCTGTAATTTTTCAGAGAAAAGAGTAAAATATTGTAGATAGGTTGTAAGAAAAAAAAATGAAATTCTAGGTATGCCCCTGCAGCTGTTCTAAGGAAGGAAGAAAACAATTAGCCAATGTAGAGAAAACAATGCAGTGTGTTTATTGAGCTCATATTTCATGGGAAGGTTCAGAAAGGGAAGATTTTGAAACCCCTTGATATCATAGATTCTATACAAAATCATAGAACGAATTGTTAAATAGAAAGTTGATAAATTATTGCAAAAGAAAGTTCAGATCATAGATTACTATGAATTAGCATGATTTGAGAGTCATTATGACATAAAGAATTTAGACATTATAGGAGGTATAGTGTTAAAATGAGTAAACCCTAGACTGAAATAACATTTCTAAGGCTAACTTTTTTTCTGTGACGATGGGCTAATAACTTAACTCCTGTGTGTCTCAGAGGATTCTCAGATACTTGTAAAAGTTCTAAATGGGTTGGTTTACTTTGATATGAGGCTTCTCCATTTAGGTTCCTGCACTAATGAAACTTTAGAGCCTTCATCTACTTGTACATATGCAAAGCACTCTTATGGCTTCTAGAGATTCCTGAATTGTCAGTTACAGAATGATTTTTCTTTTTTCTTTTTTTTAAATAATAATAATAGTTTTTTTTTTATTTACCAGATATTTGCATGGGTAATTTTAATTGCCAAAACTTTTTTCCCCCAATTTTCCCCTCCCCCCCAGATGGCAGGTCAACCAATACATGTTAAATATGTTAGAGTATAAATTAAATACAATATATTTATACACAAACAGTTGTTTTGCTGAACAAAAAGAATCAGACTTTGAAACAGTGTACATTTAGCCTGTGAAGGAAATCCAAAATGCAGGCGGACAAAATTAGAGGGATTGGAAATTCTATGTAGTGGCTCATAGTCATCTCCCAGAGTTCTTTCTCTGGGTGCAGCTGGTTCAGTTCATTACTGCTCTAATGGAACTGATTTGGTTCATCTCATTGTTGAAAAGAGCCACGTCCATCGCAATTGATCCTCGTACATTATCATTGTTGAAGTATACAATGATCTCCTGGTTCTGCTCATTTCACTCAGCATCAGTTCCTGTAAGTCTCTCCAGGACTTTCTGAAATCATCCTGTTGGTCATTTCTTACAGAAAAATAATATCCCATAACATTCATATACCAAAATTTATTCAGCCAATCTACAATTGATGGGCATCCATGTAGTTTCCAATTTCTGGCCACCACAAAGAGGGCTGCCACAAACATTCTTGCACATATAAGTCCCTTTCCCTTCTTCAATATCTCTTTGGGATACAAACCCAGTAGCAACGCAGTTGGGTCAAAGGGTATGCACAGTTTGACAACATTTTGAGCATAGTTCCAAATGAGCAGAATGATTTTTCAAAATTAAAAATAATATCCAATGCAAAACATATTTAAGGTAAATTAAAAATCACTGCAAATTGCAAATATCAATAACACATAAGTAGTGTTATAAAAGTTCCTGTTGACAACACGATCAGAAAAGGAGTTGGATTTGTCAAAGAGAAGGAAAGAAAACATATGTAGAATGGTAGATTGGTACCAAAAAATACCAAAATAAGAGAATGAATTCTTTCTTCTTAGAGGTTTACAAAAAAAGGCATTATTAAGAGGTACACAGTAAGTGGGTGTTGGGGAGGAGTTGTAATCTGTATATGTAAAGAGAGTACCAAATCATCAGAGTACCAAATTTATATAGCTCAAGGGAAAGATTTCCTCTTATTTCATCAATTGCAGTAATACTTTTTGCTTAAATTTATAAAATATAATTTTGTTTTTTTTAATACCTTGCTAGTCATCCTATGAGTTGAGTAGTACAATTAGAGACTTTAAGGTGATTTACAGATAATCACATATTCAGTAATAAGATAGGTTGGATTTTTGAATATGGGTCATTCTTCCTTCAAGTCCAGCCTTTTATCCACTTCAGCATGTTCTTTCTTGTCTTGATTTGATAGACAAGGAAACTGAAGCTCAAAGATTTTTAACAGTCACATAGCTCTTCACAACCTAGTTCTAAAATTGGAGCAGAGATCATTGATCCAATTCTCATTTTACATAGAATTCAGATTTAGGGATATTCCATCACCTAGACTAGGAAACACAGTATAGACAAAGGCAGACAATAAACGAAGACATTTGAACTCAAGTCCTTTGACTTCAAAGACATTGCACACCCTTCTGTGAATATTCCCAACAAAATACTTCCATTCCACTGTGCTTTCCTATTTTCCTTTTGCAATTATGACTGAAACCCAAGGTTTTCCTAAATCCAAATTCTATGATCTTTTTGATTTATTTATCTCAAAAAATTATTATGGTAATATATATAAATAACACTTTGAATAATATAATTGATTATATTCAGAGAAGGGGGATTCCCTGGTTAAAGAGCTGATAAGAAAGAAACTTGTGTTCACAGCTAAAATGTTATTTAGTTAGAAGAGATTATAAGATTAGGACATGGGGACTTTGCTTATTCCTTTATCACATATGTCACAGCTCAGTGACATTGGAATGAGCATTTAAGGTCCATGGCGTGATGAAGAGGGCAGCTCATCTAGTATCATGAGCCTTTTGCTCCTAAAATCTCTGTAGCCTCTTCCTTATCTATCAATTGATAGCCTTATCCATTTTAGTGGACTTTCAGATTCCATTTTTTGCCTACTCAGCGAAGAACTCTCTCTAGTGTCTGCTGTCAGTATTTTTTTCTGTCCCCTTCCTCCCATTTACCCTTCCCCCTGGACAGATTTCTACTCCCCACATATTCTTTAGGAGTACATTGGTCTTGGAATCAGAAAAACTAGCCTCTAGTACCAAACAGTAGTATTTTAACCTCTTAGAGCCTCATCTATAAAATGAGGTTCTAAATCCGTGACCCTATGAAACTTTAAGATTTCTGGAGCAATGCTTCCTGTCTCTGTTCTTAGTCCAGACTCATTTGACATCTTATTAGAGAATTGGATGAAGAGACAAAGACAGCTACTCACTAATTTACACAAAATTAGAAATTATACTTAAAAGAAGAGGTGATAAAATATATTTTGAAATAATCTCAATAGAGTTAGAATAATGAATTGATCCCAAATAAAAATTAATAATGACTTTTTAAAAAACCCATCATTTCCTTTACAAAAGGATAGCCAGGAATCTACATCATATATATATATATATATATATATATATATATATATATATATATATATATATATATATATATATATATATGTATATATATATATATAGGATTTTTTGAATGGTGTTTTATTTTTTCCAATTACATGTAAAGATAATTTTCAACTTCATTTTTTATAATGAATTCCAACCTCTCTCAACCCCACCTCCCCAAGACAGCAAGCAATCTGATATAGATTATACATTTGCAGTCATGGAAACATATTTCCATGTTAATTATATTGTGAAAGAATTATCAGAACAAAAGAGACATGGGAAACAAAAACAAGAAACAAAAAATATAAAAATGAATATGTTTTGATTTGCATTCAGACTCCATAGTTCTTTCTCAGGTTTTACATAGCATTTTCTATCAAATATATTTCTATCAATTGTAATTGTCTTGGATCATTGTATTGCTGAGAAAAGCTAAGTCTATCATAATGGATCTGATAAATTATTTGCACATAAGTATGAATGTGTCAATGTGATACTTCCTTTACATGTATTTGTGTTTTAAACTTTAATTCTAATTATAGGCTGAGAGGCATTTATGCTTAACTGCCTTGTATTAAGAAGCTACTAAAGGAAATACTGGAATAGACATGACAACCTTTTTAAAATATAAAATTTCACAAGAGAAAAATGACACCATCAATTCTGCATGCATGTAAGACTGAGCATGAAGTATATATCTATAATGAAATTACTATACACAATATCCTGGAATCATCCTACCTATTCATGCAAGCAAAATATGATTAGATTTTCCCTGAAGATATTTCCAAATCTGCCTGAAACAATTAGTTAACTTTGGCACATTTCTAGATGGCTCCTTGCCCACACACTGTACACATTGTCAGGAAAGAATATTGGAATGACCAATGGCATTACTGTTAGAAAACCCAAATTCAAATCCAACCTTTTGGGGACCTTACATACTACTTTTTCCCCTGAACTTTGATTTTCTCATTTTTCAAAAAAGAAAAAAGGAGGTATATGATCATAAATTTTGTCCAATCTCTTATTCTTATTCTAAACATAGTTTTGCTGTTACATCACTATCTTGATGTCATCAAGCACATTTATGAAGGTTTCTTGTTAGCCTTGGAAATGAAGTCTCTCTCTCTCTCTCTCTCTCTCTCTCTCTCTCTCTCTCTCTCTCACTCTTTATATATATATATATATATATATATATATATATATATATATATGTATATATATATATATGTATATATATATATATGTATATATATATGTATATATACATATATATATATATGTATGTATTCTCAAATTATCTTTTACTGACTTATAATGGATGAGATTGTGGGAACTTCGTGGAACCAGGATTTATTTTTTTAAAGCACCATTTTTAATGAAGTACAGCATATGGCCATGTTTATTTCTATACATGTGAACAGAACTGAAAAAGTGTTACAATTTCCATCAGATCCTTCCCTCAAAAGTAGTGAGTATGAGCAAGTTCTGCAGAAGAGAGATAACATACTGTGAAGAAGGCTCTTTCTAAATACTATAGAATTTCCACCAAAGTTTATGAAATAAGCCAATGAGAACACGCTTTTCGTTGTCTACAGACTGGAAGGAAACAGATAGTCAGACAATCACTATTGTACCTCCAATCTCCTGTAGTTATTTTTGTCAAAATAAAAAAAAAAGTGAACTTTTAAAGTCACATATATTCTTTCCTTGTTCCACTCCCTAAATGTAGGACTCCTATGAATCATAAATGTATATAATTAATCAGAGAATTTTAATGGTAAACAGATGGACTTTTGAGATAGTAAACATTTTGAGGTCAGTAAAGTATTTACCATAAGTCAAGGATGCAACTTAAGGGTCATTTTATTGTCCATTTTCAATCCCTACTCAGTATAATTTCAGAGTGATGATAAAATTAGTTTCTTTTTTCTTTCCTATTGTCAAATAGGACTTTTCCTTATGCAATGATCACATCCACTTTTTTTTTTCATTTAGAAAAGCTTCTTTTATATCATTTAGTCCTCAGTAATCTTTTGTACTTTTACACTCCTATAGCCCTTATTATTTGAACCTCTTGATCCTTAAATATACTACTTTCCATGGTAATTTATCATTTTAGGTATGTGTTTTGCTTTCCCAATTATACCATGATTCATTTATGGGTATGAGCTGTGTTCTTTACTTCTTTGAATTCCTAATACTTGATAAAACTCCATATTTTACTATATATTTACAGTGTTTGCTCTTGAAGATGATCACAAGATTTCTCTTATAAGCTTATCAACAAAGCAAACTACTATTTTATATTGTATCTATAGGAAAATACATTTGAAGTTTCAAAGAACTGATTAAGGAAAAAAATCAATTATAGCAAACTGGCCACTGTTTGTTTAGGAAAAGTAGCTTGAGTAAAAAAATCAAATCACATTCAATATAAGGGGTATTTGTCTATTTTGGTAAATGAGAGATTGTGACTTGAGAATTTGTCTGTCATAAGAAGATCCACAGAGAGTGATTCAACTTGTATTATTTTGTTCAGGAATTAATTTAAAATTAGATTCCTACGGTTCAAATTTTAAAAACTGGTAGATCAATCTGTGAAGAATTTCTGATTATATCCAAATGGGAATTTCTTCTATCAGCACAGATATAATCAGTCTATAATTTAAGAGAAAAAATTATGGAGTATCCCTAAATTCAGTACTGTCAATACTATGACACAGAGCTGCAATTTTATAAAATTTATTAAAACATTTTATTATTTTTATTTATTAAACAATTTATTAAAACATCTCATTCCTAGTTAGTTTTCAATTAAGAGTCCAGGTAGAATACAAAATTGAGCACTGGAATTGCAGTCAGAAACATGTAGATTTGAGGCCTGCCTCAGATATTTCCTAGCCAAATCATTTAATTTTTCTGCTCCTCAGTTTTTTTCATCTGCACTTGATGACCTCAGAGCTAATTTGCAGGCCTAAGCTGCAAATCTATAGTTTTGCACTATATCTATAGTTCTAAGATCCTACAATTATAAAAGTATGTAGACCTAATAAAGACATCTTTATAAAGATATGTTTTTTTTTTGTCATTTATAAATGTCCTGTAAAAACTGAAAAAAAATCCAAATATCCCTTTGCTTTTCAATGAACTACATAGGTAATTAAAATACATTTTTTTTCAGCAGCAGCAATAAAGAGGGTCACTGCCCTATCCCCTTTTCCTCCTTGGGACATGAACATCCATTGTTGATGGGAAAACAAAAAGTTCTAAACTGCAAAGTCTATTGTTAGAGATGTATTGCTCCAACTCAAATGACTCTCCAAAAATTTGAGCCTGCAAAAGTGATGTAATATCAGGACAAGGTTACTCTTGTTTTATTTTTTCCTATTTTAACAGAGGCATAAAACAACACAGAAGTTATTTTTACCACCTAAGATTACCGCTTCTCTTAACTCGTTGTGCCTTGAGATTGAAGCAATTGTATTTTCCTTCATTGTTCAGTGTCCTGAGACCTCTCTGATTTCTTTAGGGATGACTTAAAAGTATACTTGCAGGCTTAGTTCTCAAGGTTTTTATTCTAATTCATTTCTTACAATATCGCTAGCATCTTAATTTTTAAAAAATATTTAATAATAGGAAAATTGGCTCTCCTAGACCCATTTCCTACTGGAATTTCAGTGGCTTTTCTGAAGAAAATATATAGTAATTTTGCATATAGTTCTACAATACCACAACTTTCCCTAAAGAGAAAAAATAAATAAGACATCAACTAGAAACAAGAGTAACACCACTATATAACTCTTAAAGTTTAAAAGCAAATACTTAAAAGTTAAATACACTTACACTAGAATCAATTTACATGACACCTCAGGGCATAATCCCTCAGAAGATTCAAAATAAACTGTTAAATCATCTGTGGCTCTTTTGTAAAATTTTAAACATCTTTATTCACACACATCAAGATTAAAATATTAATATATTTTCACATTATTGGCTAATTTTGCAAGCGAGAAAATGGAAAATTGCCCAGGATTAGTTATTGTGACATAGTTAATATCTGACAGGCATTTCGAGCTCTATTATTCCTCTCCATATGATTTAGGCCCATACCTCTCCACACTTCCAGCAGGGATTCATTTTCCCAAAAGAGAGAATAAAATTTGACTTGGGGACTTGATTGGCCTCTGCATCCTCTGATATAGGTTGCTCTAGCTGTATTAACATGATTTCTTGGTTACTAAAAGATATAAAATATCTTATACACTTGGATTCATGGCCTCTTAGATTTGGAGAATTGCCTAAGACCTGCTAGTCACTGTGGTTTGTCCAACTGACCACAGAATAAATAAGAAATCAGTAGATAAAAATATTTTTTTAATAGAAGTGAGGTATGAAAGATCTCTGAGAAAACTGAATGGGAATAGAAAGGAATATACCTTTTTTTTCTCAGAGCTATAAGACACCTATACAAAAGTTGACCATATATTAGGGCTTAAAACCCTTATAATCAACTGCAGAAAGGCAAAACATAACATTAAATGCATTCTTTTCAGATCATAAGTGCAATAAAGTGCCATGTAAAGATAGACTAAAAACCAATTGGAAATTAAACAATCTAATCCTAAGGAATAAGTAGCTCAGACAACAAACCATAGAAACAATAAAAAAATTTAATCAAAGGGAATGACAATAACGAGATAATATACCAAAACTTGTTAGATGCAGCCAAAGTAGTTCTTAGGGGAAATTTTATATCTTTAACTGCTTACATGAATAAAATAAAGAGGAAATAAAAAAAAATTGGGCATGTAACTAAAAATCTAGAAAAAGAAGAAATTAAATATCTAATAAATACCAAATAAAAATTATATAAAGCAAAAGAAGGATTAATAAAATTGAAAGCATGGAAACTATTGAGCTAATAAATAAAACTAAGCTCATTTAATGAAAAAATATATATAAAATAGATAATCTTTGGTTAATTTAATTAGGAAAAGGAAAGAAGAAAACCAAATTACGGTATCCAAAATGAAAAGGATGAATTCACCACTAATGAAGAGGAAACTAAAGCAATAATTAGGAAATACTTTGCCCATCTGCCAAAAAATCTGACAATCTAAGTGAACCAGATAAATATTTACATACTCATGAATTCTCCTGATTAACAGACGAAGAAATAAAGTAAATTGAACAATCCATCAATAAACTCTTAAAGAAGAAATATCTTTCTGATGAATGTACAAATTAATTCTACCAAACATTTAAAGAACAATTCAAATTACAAACTATTTAGAAAAACAGGAGTCCTACCAAATTTCTTCTATGATACAAATATAATGTTGATACATAAACAAGGAAGACCAAAACACAGAAAATTATAGACCAATTCTCTTAATGAATAATGATGTAAAATTTTAAAATTAAAAGCAAATAAATTAGAATGGTTTATTATCAGAATAATACACTATGACCAGATACTTTATACCAGGAATTCAGGGCTGGTTCAATATTAGGAAAACTACTTGTATATGACCATATCAATAATAGATATAACAGAAATCATAAAAATCATTTCAATAGCTACAGAAAAAGCTTTTAAAAAACACAGCACCAATTCCTATTAAACCACTAGAAAGCATAGGAATAAATGCATTATTCCTTAAAATAATAAGCAGGATCTATCTCAAATCATCAGTAACAATCATCTGTAATGAGAATAAGCTAAAAGAATTCCCAATTACATAGGGGCAAAACAAGGATGCCATCATCACCACTATAAATATTTTACTAGAAATGTTAGCTTTAGCAATAAGAGACGAAAAAAGAAATTAAAGGAATTAGAAAAGGTAATCAGAAAATAAAACAGTCATTCTGCAAATTACATGGTAGCATACTTAAAGAGTCATAAACAATCCACCAAAAATCACTTGAAACAATTAACAACTTTAGCAACATTTCAGGATATAAAATAAACCCACATAAATCAACAGCATTTTTCTATGACCAACAAAAACCACAAAAAAAACAAAACAAACAAAAAAAAAAAAAAAAAAAACAAAGAGATAGAGGAATTCATTTTATATAACTGTAGACAATCTAAAATATTTTGGAGGTTATCTGCCAAGATAAACCCAGAAATATATGAATACAATTGTAAAACATTTTTCACACAAAGTCATACATAAGTAATTGGAAAAACATAAATTTCTCCTGGGTATGCTGAGCTCTTATAACAAAAATGACAATTTTATCTAAATTAATTTACTTATTTTATGATGTAACAATCAAACTACCAAAATTATTTTAAAGAACTGGAAAAAATGAACAAAATTCATCTGGAAGAACACAAGATCAATAATATCAAGGTAATTAGTAAAAAAATGCAAAGTAAAATAATATATAAAATAAGTAATTTTTTAAAAACATTAAAAAGTTTTGCATAAACAAAATCAATCCAACCTAGATTAGAACAGATGGGAAACAATTTTTATACCCACTGTTTCCGACAAATATCTCATTTCTCCATTATATAGAGAACTGAATCAAATTTATAAGAATACAAAACATTCACAAATTGATAAATTGTCAAATAATTTGAACAGACAATTTTCAGATGAAGAAATTAAAGCTATGCATAGTAATATGAAAAAAGTTCTAAATCACTATTAGAGAAATTCAAATTCAAACATCGCTGAAATATCACCTCATATGTAAAAGATTGGCTAAGATGACATAAAAGCAAAGTTATATTTGTTGGAGAAGATTGGAACATGAATCCATTGTTGATAGAGTTTGCAGAGCAATTTGGAACTATGTATAAAAGGCTATAAAGCTGTGGATGTCTTTTGATCCATTTATATCATTACTAGGTCTTTATCTCAAAGACATCATAAAAATTGGAAAAGGACCCACTTATACAAAATATTTATAATAGCTATTTTTGTGGTACTAAAGAATTGGAATTTGAGAGGATGCGCATCAATTGTGAAGTGGCTAAACAAGTTATAATATGTGAATGAAATGGAATATTATTGCTCTGTAAGAAATGATGAGCAAGTATTTTTCACAAAAACCTGGAAAAGTATATTTGAACTACACTGAGTGATTTGAGAAGAAGCAGTAGGACAATGTACATAATAACAGCAACATTATGCTATGATCAGCTATGATTGACTTTGTTCTTATCACTAACACAATGACCCAAAAAAAAATGTATGAAGAATTCAGGAAGGAAAATATTATCCCTATTCAGAGAAAGAATCACAGACTCTAAATGCAGAAGGAAGCATATTTTTTTCTCTTTTAAAAAATACTAATTTATAATCTATATCAAATTGCTTGCAGATTGGGGAGGAAGGGAAAGAAAAAAATTGGAATTTAAAATCTTACAAAAATAAATATTGGGGAAAATATACAGAATCAACATTTAGTTTCTAGAATCCAAGTTTTTCACTCTTTCACCTTGGATTGTTCGACAATCTTAGATTAGTTCAATAACACTTTGGATTGGTTCTAAGATTTAAAGAAAGAAAAAGTTCTCTAAGATTTAAAGAAAAAAAAGAGTTCTCATGAATCACAATATGAAAGCCACTCTTTTATATTTAATTTTTCATTTATGCTGTTTGCTTTCCCTCTACCCCTTCATTATATAGTGCCTCAACATGAAATAAAGATGGCAATAATGGACATTTCAAAAAAGTTGAATGCTACAAGCAAATTTTTCTCATTAGTTCTATGTTATAAATTGGGGAATAGACTTCTGAAGGTGGTTTCCTTGTCAAATCTTCTCTGTGATTCATACTTTGACAGTAAATTAAAGATTAGTTTTTGTAATGTTGTGAACTAGAAAATCATCAACATTGAAGAAGAATCAAGGAGAGTAGGTACATGGAAGTTGTACATAGAAACAAAGGAGAATGTAAAAATTCACATGTGGACAAAAACAAGCAGAGTAAGGTTAGTATTACAGGATCAGATTTCATGAATATTTAAAATAACACTTATATATATATATTTAGATAGATATAGATAGATAGATAGATAGATAAGAATTCATGTACAATCCTCATTTACTTGCCTTTGTTTATGGAACTGTTGATATTTGTTGGAATCATGTATTTTTTGTACCTTTTAATTAATTATCTATCTATAAAGATAAGGTCTATAAGTAGAATCTTGTTAATGAAGACCCCTCTTTTCTCAACTCATCCTTTCATCTAGCATTCCCTTTACACATGCACATATTGTTTTCTTAAAGATTTTATACCTATTCATATTTCAAGTTATATCTGGGCTCTGTGGGACACAGGTTGGGGCTCAGTAAATTAATTTAGTATAATTCTCTATCAGCCAGAAGAAGTCTTTTCTTCCATGAAGCTTGAAAGTCTAATGTGAAAGGGAATACCAGATATCAGCCCTCTGTTTTATGATTCCTTCCTTCTTGTTTGATAGCATCCAAAATTTGGACAGAAGAAATGCTTCCTTTGACAACTGGAATTTGTGATTGATTAAACATTAATACAATTTTGTCAGCAATTACACTTACCTCCTGGCTCTTCTGATTCTTGTAAAGGGATCCAAATCTCTAAGAAAACAAGGGGCAAAATGAAAATTGGCAGTCCTATTAATCAATAACATTAATGGTGATCTCCATTATCCCATCATTCAAAGAAGTGACTGTATCTACCTCATGGCCTAATCTTTCTGAGTTGATCCAGTTTTAGAAGTGGAATCTTGGATTTGATAGTAGCTTTTTCTTGTCTTCTTCACACTTTTCAAGTCCAAGCCTTGATAGCAGGATCTCTTTTTAATATGTTTTTGTAAATAGCCCTGAGGTTCTGGAATGGGTGCATTTCTTGAATTCAATAATTAATGAATCAATTTGGCAAAGGAGAAAATATTTTACTGTTGTTTGGATATGTACCAAGAAGTCCAGCTCTGGGCACATTTTATTAATCGGTGATCTTAGAAGAGCTTCTGTTAAAATAAAAGAAAATAAAATAAATCAAATCTCAAGTGACTTTGGGCAAAGGTTTTCCTGTGTTTGTTGTTGGATACAGTGTCTGGGAAAAAAAAATCAAGTCTTTTCTTTTTAATTGTTTTGAAACAATTTGGGAAGATTCTGCCATTTAGTCATTGGCTATAGAGCCATTGGTCCTGCTTTTTTTTTTTTTTGTTAATTGCTGATGTTTAGGCTGTTTCCTACAGCACAGAAAACAAATTTGCCATGGAAATACCCCATTAATCACATTGATCCTAAGTCATTAGCAAGTGTTAATTACACAACAACCAAAAGTCTTTAAAATATCCGATAACTAATCATAAAAAAAAAAACTACAGTGTACCTCTGCAAGCCTATTTCCAGACTTTGGAAACTTGGCTTGTTCTATAGTTATAAAGATGTCCCATAGCTCATCGGGAGACATAATTTAAGCTCAGATCACAGCTTCTATAAAACAATAACTCAGGCTCTACGGAGATAAATTGCTCCTGTTTCTCTTGTGTGCTCTAGTCTCAGATCATTTTCCTTTTGCATTTGGCTATTAGCACCACACAAGTTGGAGACAATTCTTTCCCTAGCAAAACAAATTGTTATTCTAATCAAGGAAGCTTCTTTCCATAGGGAGAGCATGATTAATTACTTGATTTTTTTTAATGGGCAGCTCCCTTTTCTTAGTTTCTCAACTTGAGAAAGTGCAATGAATATTAACTTTAACTTTTTCATTGAAAATCCCTGTAACATTCCCTTTCACTCACTCTACATCCAAACACATTCTATCTTTTTTCTTTGTTGCTGTACCCCAGGCCTAGAATGCACTCTTCTTTAGCTCTGTTTTTTAAATCCCTAATTTATTCAGAGCTCAACTCTAGAGCTACCATTTTTATCTTCCCAGTGTTAATGGCTTCATCCCTCACATTACTTGAATGCATATTTTGTCTATAATTATCAATATATAAATAAAAACCCTTTCCCAATAACCCCCTCCCAATCTTGCAAGCTCCTCAAAAGCAAGAAGTGATTTTCTTGAGTATCCCCAGTACCTACAACACAATAGCTACTTAGTAAATGTTGGTTGAATGAAGGAATGAAGGAATGAAAATCTATATCCAAATAATTATCTTAAATATACACCCACATTTAGGATAATTATTAGATTCATAGTAAAAAGTGATCTTAAAGATTATGTAGTTTTTCATATATATTTTTAAGATAAAGTCATCAAAACCCAAGAGGTAAAGTAATTGGTTCAATGTCATCCAGATAGTGAATTTTTTAGCTGGAATTTGCCCTCAACTCCTGTGACTCCAAAACTCCTATTTTTTCTAGTACACCTCCATGCCACCAATTAATGTAAAAGGACTAACTTTTTAATGAAAATTTTAGTTTTCTCAATTCTATTTAAGAATTTCTAAATGTTCAGAGAAGCTAAGGTTATTTGGATATTTATTCATGTAAAATGGGTGACCTAGTTTTATTCTTTTCTTATTTTAGCTTTCTCTATTCCTTCCTTTTTCCTCCCATTTTCTTCCTTTTTTCTTTTTTTTTCCTTTTCCAGTTCTTCACAACCATGCTTATTTTCTCCTGTATTTCTCTCTTCTGCTGATCTTTCCTTTTTAATCTCTTTTCTTTACTCTTTCTTATCTCTTTATTTCTTCTAAGTTTCTATCACGTTGCCTGTCCTGTCTTATTCTTTCTTTTTCTGCCTTTTTTTTTCCATTTTATCTTTTTCCCTCTCTCCAGTTCTTTGGTTTCCTACTCCTTTTCATTTTTTTCCTGTAAATCACAGTCCCTGCCTCTCAACAATCATTTTGTGGTTTTTGTGAAGTTGTTTTTCAGTCATGTGGGACTTTCTTGATTCCATTTGGGATGTTCTTGGCAGAGATAGCAGAATGGTACCATCTATGCTATGTTTCTACATTGTACAGATCAAAAAATCTTTTCTTCTGACTCGGAGCTTGAAACCTTAGCTATTGTCTTCCAGATTAAAATATGAGCTCCTTGAAATCAGATATTATCTTGTTTTTTCTATTTTTTAACCTCGATGTTTAACACATTTTTTTGTAGATAGTAAATACTGAATAATCCCTGTCTTCAGTCATTCAGAATGACATAATCCCTGCCTTAAAGGATTTGATATTCTACCTGGAGAAGACATGAACACAAGAAAAACAAATACATAATATATCCAAAATCATTTCAAGAGAGTATTAATCATGGGAGAAGGGAGTCAAGAAAGACCTACTGTAGAAGGTATCACTTTATCTGTGATTTGCTCTACAAGTTTCAAAGAGGAAGCGATGGACTAAGCATTTCAGAAGTGGATATTTGGAGAATAAAGGGAGATAAGGGATCAAAGGAAACTTCTCTAATCAAAGAAAAAGATAAAATTTAGTAGAAAGTTTTTTTTTTCCTAGTTTTCATTTTATATCCAGAATTCACCTTGGGAAAGAAACATGTAAAATCCTTCTTTGATTTTCCTTTTCTCTGCTTTATGAACCATGTAATGACAAAATAAAAAATTCGAAGCGTTTATAACATTTCAAGTATCAGGTTTCCTCACAAATAGCAAAACTAAGTCAATTTAGAATGACAAATCAGTGTCTTTAGTGGAGTAGAGAATTAAATATTTTGCTAAATGCCAAATTTTTTAATTCTGACATCAAATAATTACAGATATTCCTCATAAAGAAAAATATACTTAATATTTTATCAAAATATGAAAAAAACTATTATTTGCTGAATTGCTGGATTTATGGGAATGAACAAGGATTTATTTAGTACTTACTATATACCAGTCACTGTATTATATGCTTTACATATATTTCATTTGTTCCTGAAAGATCATATTCTAAGATAGAAAGAATAAAATTTGCTAGAAGTAACTTTCCCTTAT
Organism: Sminthopsis crassicaudata; assembly: GCF_048593235.1. Taxonomy (NCBI): domain Eukaryota; kingdom Metazoa; phylum Chordata; class Mammalia; order Dasyuromorphia; family Dasyuridae; genus Sminthopsis; species Sminthopsis crassicaudata. The sequence goes on from NC_133622.1 coordinate 33,692,634, forward strand.
ATGTTTTCCCCTACCCATAATTCTTATTTTAAACCACTTGTACTTGCCATTGGAACTCCTATTTACCCAGTGCTCCATATTCATAGATTTCTAATTATCTTTTATTCTCTACTTTTTCTCATTTCATATTCAATCAGTTTAGAAGTTTTCTTGCTTCCTCCACAATAAGTCATTTCTCCTCTATGAATTTTCTTCTCATTTCCAACAATATACATAGCCTTAATTTCTGCCTATATCAGTTTTCCATTCAAAAATCCATAGTGTTTTTTCTACTACCTAAAAAATACCTGACTAATATTGAAGACCCTGCATATTGTTTAAACTTTCTTATGACAAATGACAAAAAAAATATCTTTTTTTCTACCTATTTACAATTTGTCAATGTCAACAGATAATTTAAACAAGTCAGGAAGTTACCTAAATTTCATGCTGTATTTTCTCATTTCCATTCTCCTAGATTTTTCTTTACTTTTCTATTTGAACACACAAACAGGGTTGACTTGAAATTAGACCTGGAAGCTTTAGAGAGATTTATTTTATACTGAGATGCTGAAGGCCTTAGTAGTTAATACTTACATCTATTTTGGGGATATTTTCATGATGTTTGTACTTTGTTACTTCATCTTTACCATCTTTCCTCTGAAACTTGGATTATATCTAAGACTTTGGCTTCTGAATGAAGAATTTTCAGATTACACAGAAATGGGCCTTCAGACTACTTGACAACTTATTCCAACTATATAATATAATATAATATTATATATATATATGTATATACATATATATATATATATATATATATAAAATATTGATGTATATTTCCTCTACTATATCTAACCATCCTTTCTCTCAAGTTGTGAATCCCATTTAGGGCAAGAATTATTGTTTTTGCTTTTTAAAATTTCAATACTTAGTACAATGTCTGGCACATAGTAAGCATTGTGTTCATGATTACTTTGTTCACTGATTACTTTAAAAAAAAAATTGTTCATTCACCATTAGATCATTCATGCTTACTCTAATAAGTCAGTGGTTTGATGATACCTAGGTAATTTCTAAAAAGAGCAACTACATGAACATTCATTTCTTGTCTATTAAAATAGAATTGCTTTTCATTTTTGGGATATTTAGTCCCCAAAACGTAAGGGGAGGATTATGTGAAAGCTTTCCTATCAAAGGCCAAGATCCCAGGGATGATTCATGTTCAAATGGAAATGTAGGAATATGTAGGAAAATGAGGAATAAATTGGAGATAAGCTCAAAGAGAAGGGACTAGATTACGTTGTATCAGAATAGTTTCTTGCATATTTTAGAATGCTACCTGAGACTTGAAAAAATCCAGAGAAGTGGGAGATTATTTCAGCTATATTGGATAGTTAGTAAAAAACCTCAACTTCAGGAGATGAAGTGTCACAGAATATATAAGAAAAGGATGGAAAAATTGAGAAAGGCACAGAATTTTGTAAATTACTTGGAGGTAATAGGGAATTACAGAAGTTTATTAAACACAGCTGTGCTTTAGGAAGATCAGTGGTAGAAGTCTGAGAGGAGATTAGGGAAGAATATATATATATATATATATATATATATATATATATATATATATATATAAAATCTCTTAATTTCTGTATAAAAGATGTAATGCTTTAGAAAAAGTCTATCCCAGTGTAATTAAATTGTTTAATGACCAAGAATGCTTGTAGCAAGATACAAACTATTCTCTAAAGTTGATCAGCTAAAAAAAAAATTGATGTCAATTCACAAAACAAATTAATGCTAATACAAGAAAGATTAATTTATGATAAAAAATAATGTAAAATATAGGTATTTCCCCAAATTCATATTCTTATCTAGTTCAAATTTTTATGTAATTTAGGCTGCATGGTACAGGGATTTTTACATATTATAAATTTATTTTTACTACTTTATCATTTCATAAAAATGTAAAGCTAGAAAATGTAAGCATCTTATTCTAAGAAAAATGAATTTCCCCTACCCAATCACGAATGAATTCTAAGCAAATGAATTTTCTTTTCTTATAAAGGCAGTTTTTTTTTTTCTTTTTCAAAATAGTCTAAAATTTTATTAATACTTTATATCACAATAATGTCTGTTTTCCCCTTTTCTTGCCCCAGAGACCTTCCAGTGTAAGAAATAACAGTCAAGTGAAATTAATCATCATTGTAGTCACTTTCAACAATTTAAGACAAATTCTTAATCTGTTGTCTCCTGCTGTTGTAGAGAAAGGAGGGAAATGCCCTTTCTTTTCTGTTCTTCAAAGCTAGGGTTAAGCATTACAGTTATAGATACCAATATCTGCACAACTGTAATGGAATTTTTTTTGTTCAAAGTCCAAACATTGTCATTAATCACTAATTCCATCACAGTAGCATATTAATTTTGGATATGCCCCAATCTCTTTTTCTTTTGAGAATATCATACTCTCATCTGTTCTTTGAATTCTCATAGATGAAGAGCAATATTGGGATAAATCAATTGATTTTGCTTCTCAGCTGAAGACCTCTGAAGACATTCTGGCTATTTAAAAACATTATATATAGATATATAGATATATATGTATGTATATGTATATATGTAAAAGTTAGGTGCTGACATTATAGAATTTGATAAATTTGGGAAAAATCTATATTTTGCTTTAATTTTTGATCATAAATTAATCTTTCTTGTATTTTTTATATAGTGGTAATCAAGACATACAAAAGACCATACAAGTGATATATCAGTTCTGTCTAATTCTACCTTTTTGGAAAGTTTCAAGTATAAGATAATGCATTTGTTATCCGAGTCAGCCTGGGAATACCAAAATACATATATGATTGTATATATGCATGTCTGCACATATGTATATATGTAAAAGTTAGGTACTGAAATATGGAATTTGATAACTGTGAGCCTTGAAGTTTGAAGCTTAATATTTGTTCGCTATTGGTAATCTACCGATTCTAATAGTTAATATGTTAGATTTTTTCAAAACATTTTATAGTTAGGATAAGTTAATTTGGCTTTTAGATCATTCATATGATCTCTTAAATAAAATCTTTTAAATCTTTTTTGCTTTTCTTCTGGAAGATTTGATTTGGCTTTAGAATTTTTTCCTTTCATATGTTTCATTCTCCTTTTTTCCTCTATAACTTCTGCTACTTTTGAGAGATTTGTCATTTCATGCTATAAATTATATACTTTATTTTTTCTTTATGAGCTTTGAATTCTTACCTAATTGTAATACTATTTCCTTTAAAAATTTTTGTTTCTCTTTTATATAATTGTAAAGATTTTTGATCTAGTACCATAGACTCTGGATTCAGAAGACCTATAATTAAATGTCATCTTGGGTGGGTCATTTAACCTTCAAATCTGAAATCTTTCAAACTCTAAATCTGTATTCCTATGTTTTCTGGAGAATCTTCAGAGTTTATTGTCTTGCCTGCTTTTTATGATGTATAAGGGGATCTGAAAGAGAAAGAGAAATGGTTTAGTACAATTACTTTTAAGCCATTAAAAATATATATATGTATATATATATATATATATATATATATATATATATATATATATATATATATATATATATATATATATATATACTTACTGTGTTGTCCTTTTGATAATTGTCATTAATTTTTAACTTATAATTTTGTCCATCTTACTGTCATGTTATTTACTTGGGATTTATGGTTATGCTCTAGTCTTTTTTTTTTCCTTTTTGTCTTCCTGTTTTCTTCTTCTATCTCCCTCTTTAGATTTCTTCCTCATTATTTGATGCATCATTCATTGTTCTTCTTGACACATTTTCTCCTGTGCAGATTTTCCCCATATATACCACACACATATATGCCCAAGACTGGATGGCCCAAGTTCCTTCAAGTTTGGGAACTTTAGTACCTGGTAATACCCCAATTCTGTGCACTCCCATAGAAAGCAAGTTCCAGCTAAATTCTATTCCCTTCTTCTTCATTCTGTCCTTTTCCTCCTTCCCCAATTAGATCCTCTTCCTTTTTCAAAAGTAGATAGGGAAATGCTTTTCTGTTTGTTTTTTTACTCTTATGACACTTGAAGGAGTCCTCTCAGAGGAGAGCAACAGATAAATGCCTCCATAGCTAGAGTGATAAATATAGTCTTTCTAGATTGGTTTTTTTGATTGTATCCAAAGTGTGAGGGGAATTGGTGGCTAAGGGAATGAAAGCTTTCAGTAATTTCCTCGTATTGGTATTTCAGAAAACTTTTTTTTTTCTTTGTGGAGTTTTTTAGTCATTTCCTCCTGTTTGTGTAGCATGAATATAGATTTTATTAATTTCTTTTTGTATTCTCTGTCATCTTTTGATCATCTACTTCTTCCTTTAAAAAAACATATATTCGGCTGGTTTCTTTGAGACTATAGTCTCATTTAGCCCTGGGACCAACCATGGATCCATTGGTCCCAGTAAATCTCTCCAATTAATAAATTCTGTATTAATATACTCTCTAATCTCTGTCTTTCTCAGTATCTCCAGCATTACATTTTGGAAGCCCCATCAAGATGTTAAAAAATGGGCAGATTTAGAGATAAGAGACTTTCCAGCCTCTATCTTGGGCCTGAGTAGCTGCAGATCTGAATTCTTGGCCTCAAGAGGCCGAAAGTAGCCTGATGGTAGACATCCCCATTTTGGCCATAGGAAAATTTGGTCAAATTACAGATACCGACTTGCTTCTGAGACCTAGATTGAGCTTTGATTGTCAGCATACCACATTACACCCATCCCCCTCCCTGTACTGAGCATCTCCGCCTATCTTCAGCAGAAAGCAGTTTTTGAGAAAACCATCGCCCCTGCTCCTGATGTAATTTGGACTGATATGGGGGAGTGGGAAAGTGGCTGAATTGTTAAAACTCTTACTGTGTTTAAGACTTGAGATGGAAATTGTTAGACTTGTGTAACTATTGCTGTTATGTTTGAAGGATTTTTAGTCTATTATGTTTGAAGGATTTTTAGTCTGTTATGTATACATATGTATAGGAATTTTGATTTGCTCTTGGGATTTATATGTGGAATGGTTATTTGATAATTCATTTTTGTAAAAAAAAAAAAAAAAAAAAAAAGGAGGAAGGCATAGGAAATTGGGGAAACTAGTGTATTTTCTTAGGCACTTCTGCCCTACCCCGTATTTCACTAGTTCAGATTGAATTTAAATTTACTGGACTATGATTTGCTGGCTATGCTTTAACTTTGAAATCTCTTATTCTGTCGAATTGCCCTGGCAGATTCAGTTTTTTTCAGAAACAACCAGAAGTCAGACACCTGGCAGTATCTTTGATATGTTTTTCCACTCCTGTAACCCCAATTCCTTAATTCTCAAAGAATCTTTCCGCAGTTTGATATTGGGCCTCTAAAAATTTGGGGTTGCTTGCCTTGGTCTAATTATGCATACATTGCTCAGAAATCTGGATCCTAGTAGCAGCTCCTGTTCCATTGAGGGGACAAGAGGAGCTACTCCAGGCCCCACTTTTCCCCCTAGGACTTGGGGTTCCCATCTTAGGATGGGTAGCAAATTTAGGATTAATTTGAGCCCTGCTGCTCTATAAGCAGAGGCTGAGTTAAATGCCCAAATGACCACAGACATAACTCACAATGAATTGTCCATGTGCTCCCCAGCTGCACAGGACCTGATATGATTACAATGAGGAACTTTGTATTGCTGATTAACTCTGAGATTATTAGGGAGAGACTTGTCTTTGCCATAAGTCCTTGCATTGTTCTAGCTTTATTTTGTTTTTTATTTGGTTTATTTGCTTTACATAGGGTTGGTCAAAATTATGGAGCTAAGACTTTCTAGAGGAAGGTAATTCAAAGATTTGAATAGTTAGAGAGAGTGTGGAATGTTGTGCCACAGTTTTCTTTTAATGTCCTGACCCAGTTTCCCTAATTGTCCTTTTCAGCTACTCTACCTCAGGTTATAACCATTCCCTTTTAATTAGGATAAAGGTGTTATATCTTAGACCTTAGGCTATACTTATTCCCTCTTATTGTTTAATGGGATAAAGGTCTTTAGGAGCCTCTCCAGTATCTCCCTCCACTGTGACATCCTAGGTGTCTTCCCCCAATTAGGTCATTGTTCTGGTTACCCTATAAAGAATCTTGTGTATCTGACATTGGGGCTGGATTCTTTGAGACTATAGTCTCATTGAGACCTGGGATCAACCATGCATCCATTGGTCCCAGTAAATCTATCCATTTAATAAATTCTGTATTGAATACTCTCTAAAAAAACAAACAAACAACAACAAAAACATATATTCTACTTAGAATTCTTGTGTATGTGTTTCTTTTGGAAGATCTAACTAAATATAAATAGGCTTACTTTTACTCAAAATCTACCAATTTTGATATAGGTTATGCAGATATCAGTAATTAATTGAATGCCCAATTTAACAAAAATTTTAACAATTTTTAAAAATTTAACAAAATTAACAAAAGGCTTGATGGTCCCTTCAGAAAGAAATTAAGACTAAAGACCATTTTGTTATTCATAAAAGATGATCATTGTCTAATTTTTCCCCCATTTTACCAATTATTCGACAGTTATAGTGTGGAAAGGGCACAGTCTTGATCCTTATTTATTAAAAAAAAAATGGCCCACAATTATCACTTCCTTTAAATTCCATAAAATCACTTTTAGGGAATTAGAGGAAGTAGTTCTAATGAAATTACCTAATACAGTTTGGGTAGCTCATTAAAAGAAAAAGATATTACTTACTTATAACCATAATGCTGAGTTCCTTTTAGTGTCCCAGAATACTATGTCTAAAAATCTTTGTCTCAACAAAAATATAAAATCAAGTTGGAATGATAAATGGGATTTCATTAAAAATTAGAGATACAGAGAAGTTGACCAGGCATGTGATGTGAGAGGGAAGAGTTATTGACTGTGAAATACAGATCACAGAAGGAGATAGATTAAAAGAAAATTAAATGGAAAGCATTGCTGATAAATACTGTGGCTGTCTGCATTTTATGTATTTACAAATAAATGCTAAAAAAGGAAATCATTACCTCAATGGAATTATGTCATTAAAATAAAATAGCAATTTAAAATATTGCTTAGTTTTCAGATGTCTTTCAAAGAATATTTCAATCAAATTGACAAAGTAATGACAATTCAAAACTCCCCACTATATGTACATTTTTGAAAAAATAATGAATCTATGTGGGGTAAATTCTTATTTTGAGAATTCTCTCTAACAATGGATATCATATCTGGTAAATAAAGTGTAATTAATTCATTGGAGCACATACCTAAGGAGTATTAGGTTTAAGGGGTGGGATGTTAAACTAGATTTTTATATATAAAATCCATTCATTTTCCTATGTACATTAAAAGAAGTCCAACCTTTTTGAATCTCTTTGTCTACCTCCCTCTCCTCCTCCATATGTATATTATATAGGTCTATGTATATAAAAATACATGTAAAATAGATATATTTTAATCTTAAAGTGTTAGGCAAATTATCTTTCATATTACCCTGAGTAACAAAAGGAGTCACAAATTCTAAACCAAAATCTTTATCTTTGAACAACAAGCAATTTAAAGACAAATAAAAAGACATTATCAATATTAGAAGAGAGTCCTTTAGAAGTGGAGGTAATGTGAATCTAGGACAATTGACCAGTAAGTAAATCAATCATTGCCTGTGACACTAGCTATAAATGTATTTATTACATACACACACACATATTCTATGTCCCTCTTTTCTTTTATCCCTTTTCTGTCTCCCTTCTCTTTCTCCATATTCTCATCCTCTTCCTCTCTCTCTTCTCCTTCCCTCTCATTGGCAAATATGATCAACATCCTAAAGCTATTATTGCTATGGTACAAAATTACTCTCATTCTCTGAAAATTGGTATTTTTAAATAATGTGTGCATCAGCAAAAAGTCAACATCAATAATTCTGTGAGGAAATTAAATCGATCTGTTACTCAAGGAAGAGTTGGATACAAAATTCAGGGACTTGTTTGCTTATATCTGATGATTAAACTTATGTAAGCAAATCAAAATTCATCAAAATTGAGGATGTAGAGAAAGGGGGAGAATCCACAGCAAAACTTCCTAATAATTAGAATGCTGCAAAAGTAGAATGAGCTTCTTAGATGTATGATTCATTCTTCTTCAATGGAAGTCTTCAAACAGAGGTGTATGAGCACTGATGGTATATTCAAACATTTATTAAGCACTTATAATATTCCAGAAATTGTGCTAAACATTGGGGATACTAAAAAGATCAAAATCCAGTCCCTGACCTTAACAGGCCCAGACAACAAACAAACAAATATCCATCACCAAATTAGGTACAACACAAATAGAAAATAGTTAACAGAAGTGAGGTACTACTATTAAATTTGGGAAGACTTCCTATAGAAGATGAGTTTTTAGTTGCTATTTAAAAGAAGTCAGAGAATCTAGGAAGCGGAAATAAGTTTGGAGGAAATGACAGGCAAAGGGAAGACAGCCATCAAAAATATCAAGGAATAGTGTGTCACTACTTTGAAGAATAAAATGAAATTATAAGGTTGAAGAACAGCTGAAAGGTGTACAGGGAGGGACAAAGCTATAAAGGACTTTGAATTTGGTGAGAATTTTTTTGTGACAACACAGATTTTTGTATTTGATATTGAAGAAAATAAGGAGCCATCGGGATTAGAGAATGGGGTAAGATGGTCAGAATGTATGTCATTGTGGGGAATACCTTTTGCATATGAATTGACATAGATGTTTGCTGAAATTTCTTCAAACTCAGATTTGGAATTCTATGGGATTAAGAAAGAGCTGTGGAGCAGACCTACATTAGGGAATGAGATATGGACAGCAATCCTACAAAGAAAACTGAAACTTTGGTCAAACTGGTAGGAAGAGAACCAAGAGAGCCATATCATAAAAGGTCAGGGAGGAGAATGTATTTGAAAGGAAGAGGTAAAGGCTGTAGATATCAGAAAGGATAAAAACTGGGGGAGAAAAAACATTAGACAGCCTTTTTTAAAGAGATCATTAGTCACCTTAAGAGTTATTTCACTTCAGAGGTGACATCATAAGTCAGATTTCGAGGGAAAGGGAATAAAAAAATGGAGACAACTCATATAAACTATTATTGTTATATTTTAGTATATTTTACTATTTATTATTTTTCATATTTTTATTTAGCTTTGGAAGAGAGAAAATAATTAAACAAAATATTTTCTTTCTTTCTCTGCTTTGGGGAACTGAAAATACTCACTAAAAAAACTAGCAAAATACACACTGAAAACTAGCAAATAACCAGAAGGCGTCCTAGGACATCCTGAATTCATGACATCCAAGACTAATATCCCTTATTTATTTAGTCAGAGTCAGTAGTCTACAATTTGCTAATTTTCCTAGGATTCCTTTATATTGTTACTATTTACAAAGCCTTGGGAATATGAATCTCATCAATGCTACTGGTGATTTACTCTTGCCCTCCCTCACAGAGAGGGCAATTTTTCAAGATGATTCATGGGCTTGAGCTAATTATGAAGGTAAGTAAAGCAGTTATTTCTCTGGGCCCACTCTATATTCCAATCATGCCCCCCCAAAAAACAAAACAAAACAAAACAACTCTCCAGATCTAATATAGAATTTCTTCTATAAATGATTTTTTCCCCTTTGTGGCCCAGGGAGTTTTGAAATCAAACCTCTCAGGATCAACCAATTATGCTAATAACCCAGAGAGAAGTGCTTGGGTTCAGAGCACCTTGCTGAGTCTTGCCAGCACTGGCAATAAACATTGAGGAATTTCAGCACAGGAGGCGTGAATGGGTTCAGGGAATTAGGTTCTTAATTGTTGCCCACAGTAGAAGCATGAATCTACCCCTATCAAAACAGAAACCCCAGGGATACTGCCGCCGTATCTGCTTTTTTTGTGGGTCTTCACAAGGTCTGTTGGAACTTCGAGATGTGTCGTGATTTATCTCTGAGGTTGGCTCCTCTGCACTAAAGGCACAAATGGCTGCTCCTCTTGCAGGCTGTAAACCATAGATGCTTCCCATTTTGCTCAAAGAAATGTCTCCGATATAGTGGTCACTGGAGACGGTCAAGTTCAGCAGAGTACTCCCTCTTCCCAGGCTTTACAGTCGCTTCAGTCCATAGTCCTGAGAACTGGGAGAATGATCCCATGGAGAATCATTGGCTCCTGAATCACCTCATCCTTCACTGATTCATGATTCCTGTCCATTCCACTCTCGTATCTACCATAAATATATATATATATATATATATATATATATATATATATATATATATATATATATATATATATATATATATATATATTTGATTTTTGTCCTTGGGTATCCTCAATATTCAAGTGTCCATCCTTCTCACATAGTAACAACTGACACTTCTGGTGGACTTCTTTTAATGGCTGATCTTCTAAGGTATTGACTTTGATCTTGCCAATTTTAACCAAAGCGAGAAAAAAGAATCAAATTCTACGATGTCACTTTACAGGGATAGATCCTTGTTCACATGGATCCCTGATAGCTGTGCTAATAACACAAAGACAAGCTTTGGTATCTTGGCAGATTGTAGCAAAGTCCCAGAAATATTAGTCACAGCTTAGGTGAGAGTATTAACTAAAATAAATGGCTTCTCATTTCTAGTCATATGAAAAAAATGCTCTACATCATTTGGCAATCGTTTCTTTGACCTGTATCTCTTCTTGATAAGTTTTCTCAACAGGGATACGGGGCCTGTTTTTTACAAAACTATAGCTTTATAAATAATAATGCGACCCCTCAGAACCCCTTAAGCATCCAAATAAGTTTGACCTGGTCCATGTATTCAGAGATCGCTGCACTTTACTTCTTGCTGTACCTTTTTTATAACAGTCCTATATTGCTGGACACATTTCTCCTTCTCTAGAGCTGTAGTTAGGAAGACAACTTGAAGGTCTTTAACGCTTTCCATACCCCCCAAATGATTATGCTGTGCCTTCAGGCATTTGTGCACTATAACAGATGAGTTTTCCATTTTTAATGTACACAACACAGGAAATGTCAGACTTCTGAGGCTCTCTAACAGTCATCTTTACTCTCTGTGTCTTGACACCTGCCACTCAGTATCATGTGCCAGTCAAAATTCGAATTGCTCTTTTTCTAGAGTAACAGCCTAACCTTACAATAATGGCAGCTCCCTAGAGGGAATTCAGGTAGGGAACAATTGCAATAACTGTCTAAAGATGGTGTCACAACCATATTTGAGGCTGCAGGGAGAATCTCCTGCTCTCAGCATTGTTTTCTTTTACATTAGCATTATTCTAGCTTCCTTTATTGAACAGAATTCCTTTGACATTAAGATCCATCTTTTCTTTTGAAAATTAAATTCTATTTTTTTTTCAGTTAACAAAGATTTATTTTATTAAGATTCCATACCTTTCCTATGAAAAAAGAATAACAAATTGTAATTGTGAAATTGTGAAATTGTGGTCAGGCAAAAAAAAAAGAAATCGACCTTAACCATATAAAAATAAAAATGATCTTCACAACAAGGATTTTTTGTGAGCACTCTTGTGACAATCTGATTTCAAGGAATTTTCAGACGTGTGAACTGCTCCACTTCCCAGAAAATTTACACATGACAAAATTTGCATTCTTTTTCCTAGCAGGTATTTTATCTAATAAGCCTATACTATCCCCAAGACACCAATGTAATTTGCAGTTTTTTTTCAGTATTGCCCTCATTATAATTTAGCTATATTGCCACAGCCAACAGTAACATTGTGTAATTTTACTTTCCCTAAAATGTACCAGAACTCCTATAAGTAAGAAGCCATTTTTAAAATGTGAAAATACCATGCTTTTTGATCCACAGTCTCCAAAGTTTTCACTCTGGATATAAAGGGCATTTTCCAACACAAGTCAATTGGAATTGCCTTGAATCAGCTCATTGTTGAAAAGAGCCAAGTCTATCACAATTGCTCATCACATACTCTTGTTGTGTACATTGTTTTCTTGGCTTTGTTCACTTCACTCAGCATCAGTTCATGTAAGAGTTTCCAGATGTTTTTTTTTTCCTGAAATCAGCCTGCTCATCATTTTTTATAAAACAATAATATTCCATAACATTCATATACCATAATTTATTCAGCCATCCTCCAACTGATGGGCATCCACTCAGTTTCCAGTTTCTTGCCACTACAAAAAGGGCTGCCACAAACATTTTTACACATGTGGGTCCCTTTCCCTCCTTTATATCTCTTTGGGGCACAATCCCAGTAGAGAAACTCCTTTTCATGTATGAGCATAGTTCCAAATTGCTCTCCAGAATGGTTGGATCATTTTATGAGTCCACCAACAACATATTAGTGTCCCAGTTTTCCTACATCCCTTCCAACATTAATCATTGTCTTTTCCTATCCTCTTAACCAATCTAAGAGATGAGAAGTGTTACCTCACAGTTGTCTTAATTAACATTTCTCTTCTCAATAGTGATTTAGAGAATTTTCTCATATGACTAAAAAAGAAGAGACATCTTTTTTAGTTTATACTCTCACCTGAGCTGTGATGAATATTTCTGGGGCTTTGCCACAAGATAGCCAAGCATGCTTTCTTCCCCCCTTTGGTAGAAATGATGTGAACTTCCATCTTCTTCCATCTTTCTGTTTCCTCCTCCCTCTTCATGGGTCAGGATTAGGACACTACAAAAACTGCCTCTGAATGGGGCATCCTATACTAAGCTTAGTCAACTGAATTTTCCCTGCCTGGCAGTAGAGCTTTGTATCATAGTCAAAAAACATTTTCCTCCGAGGTCTATTCTATTATACTGCTTTTGGCTTTTTCTGTAAAAGATATGGATAATTAAGATCTCACATCATGTGTTGTCCATTCAATTGGACAACAGGGATTCTTTATCTGAGTTTTGTTATGTTAATAGGTCCATGTCTTTTGTATTATGATAGGGCTCATTTAGGAGGCTCTGTCATATTTTGGGGCTGGATACAGTCAGATCTCATATAAGCAATGGGAATAGGATTAGATAACCTATTTCAAGCCCTAGATCAATGACCCTGTGTTCTTCTAATCTATATACAACAACCCTTAAAAGATTTAAAAATATGTAGAGAATCTCTCTTTTGTTTGAATGTTACCCTGGATATTCTGCATGAATGGATAATACTTTTGCAAGCTTTTAAATAATAATATAATGCAATAAATAATGCAAGCTAATGTTGTCTTTTTATGTCTCACTTGATAATACTAATCATAGGGTTGTTGAGCCACTTTTAAGAAAGTCTATGTTGTTTGTATATGTTTATGTAAATGTTTATTCCTGGTTGGAGTAGAACTTTTAAGAACACATTTTCCTGTATGAGATTATTTTTTGGTAGACAACAAATAATAAATTTAATTACATTGTCTTCACATCTCACAATTTTTTGTGACTGCAAAGATTTATATTATTGAAAAAAAACCTCATTTTTAATAATCTACTTATTCCCATCTCATAATTATATCATTAAGTATAGGACTAGAGTAAACAGAGCAGTGTATGTTCCATACATCCTGAGTAGAATAGGACAGGTGAACTTATATTATGAATGACAATTTTTTAATTAGCATCCTCCTGGGTGCTATGGTGAAGAATTGTTAATAATGGATTCATTAAAGCTGATGTTAATCATAGCCTAGGAATAAGGAAGACAAGGTACAAACTTCTCCAAAATACTTGGATGAGATTTCCTTTCTTAAAACTATCAGTGGAACAAGAACAAGACTAACAAAGAGCCTTGTAGCAAAACTCCTAGGCCTGCTTAATAATACCCTCTATAAATCTGCTTGGAAATAAAATGAGAACAATGTATGACATTACTGTAAACTATCCTGAGGTGATAGGCCAACTGAAGAAGGTATTAAATCTAGCCTGGGTGGGCTAGCCAGGATAGGAGAGAGATGAAGAAATGACAAATGAGAGTGGATTAGCTCCATAGCAGGGATTGTCTGCTGAGGAGGCAGGGCAGCTGAAGAATTAAGCTTTTGTAACTGTGTGGAGGCAGATATTTTGAGAATTATGAGGATCACAGATGACCCCTAGAAAGACTGAGCATAAACAACAGCCATTCTTGGGGCTCCCAGCCTCTGAGTCCCCATTTTAATTTTTCTCCATTCATTTCCTTTTACTTCTCCCCAACTAGGCTGAGTTATACAGTCTTCTGATCATATGCATTCTCCTTTAAAGGAAAAAAATCGGATCATAGATAAGTCCCTAATACCTTAGGATAAATTATTGTAATTATATATTATCTCTGCTAAGATTATTTTCTTTCAAAAGAGGTTGTTCTAGTCAAGTGGTTGTTATAAACCAATGAGAATACTCTGTCATAGTCAGAAGTTAATATCTACCAATAAATGAGCAAAATGCCTAAGGATAACATCTTGGGATGTATTTTTCCAAAGGGTGAAAATAACAAGATTGAAAAAAAAAATGTTATATATGCTCCTAAGCCTAGTAGTTCGGACTTATTTTACATTATGAGTGACAATTCTTAAAAATGTGTTCTCCAAAAGACTATGTGGGAAATTACAAATAATGGATGAATGTCTCTGAAGAATGAATTCTTCTTATGTAAAGACTGGACCAATGACTTCATGACTGGGGGAATTCCCAGGTAAAGAAATTCCCACTACAAAAGGCAATTCAGTATCCTCTGTGGCACTTCAAGCCTTGGGCTATTCCCTAGATCACCAAGAAGTTAGGGTCACACAGCCAGCACCTCTTTGACTCCAACCTAGACAGACTCTGAGGTCTGATCCCTGAGCACTATGCTACGTTACCTTCCCTTTATAGTCAATGCGCAATAGAATTATTTTGATATATTGAGGAATAGCTGAACCAGGAAACAATGGGCTCAGAGAATAGATGATGAAAAATAAGAGAAAAGGGATGGGCAGTGGGCATGGATTATAGCACATTCCAGCAGACATAGTTAGAGTTGTAGTCATTATGTGGGTTTGATCTGCTTAACACATTTTTCAGTTGCAGATAGAGCACCAGGGACTCGGTGTGGACTCAGACACTAAAGACCATGTGTAAGTCACTTAACCCCACTTGTCTCAACAAAATAATACTATTTTCAATTAAAAGAGAGGGTGCATTTGTGTGTGTGTGAGAGAGAGTGTGTGTGTGAATACTAGAAAATGGTAGTAGCACAAGCAGAAAACACAATAAAAGAACAAATCTCTCCCATGATGCAATATTGGATATAATTGGTTCAACTCTATGGAGGGAATATCTTTGTATAGCAGTGCCTTCTCTATTGCCTTCTGTGGACAACTACCCTCTTAACCTAAATTTTGGGCTAGCTTTGACTGTTTTAGACAGAGATCATCTGAAATTGGGAATGAATTAGAGGGATGAAAAGGAAAAAGTTATCAGTGGTACTTATCCTAACAAATAGATACTAAACTATCATCTTCCAAAATTGTAGATTTCTAAAGAAAAGTTCTTTTCATCCTGTTCAGGGAGGCAATCAGTCAGTCAGTCAACAAGCATTTATTAATTGCCTATTATATGCCAAGTGCTGTTCTAAGTGCTAAAGATGCAAAGCAAAAAAGGGGGAAAAAAAGAAAATGAAGGAAGGAAGCAATAAAAAGTCTTTTATCTCAAGGATAGCATAGTATATTGGAGGAGCTATCATATAAACACGTATGCTGAAACAAGATAGTGGGGATAAATTGAAGACAATCAAGAGAGCAAAGGTACTAGAAATGAAAGGGATCAGGAAAGGCTTCCTGTAAAAGGTAAGATTTTATCTGGTACCTGATGAAGTCAGAGAGGGCAAGAGAAGATAATTCACAGCCTGGGGGAGTCAACTAAACCCCCTTTCTGGAAAAAAAAAAGAAGACATTCTTACAGTTTCTTTCTTTCAAGAACACTGATTCTCTGTAGTGACCCTGAAGCACAAGAGAGTTCAAAGTCACTTCTGACAACTGGATCCTGTTAAGACAGAAAAACAGGCTATTGCACTCTAGTAATAGCTCCAATAATGATTGAGACCAAAAATAAATTTTTGATTAACCATATTCCCCCAAACATCCTAATTGAGTGAATTTTTATTATCCTCTGTTTCCCGAAGTACCCATTAGATACACCCAGAAATACTTTGATTTTTTTGCAAGAAAACTGCATTTCTATATCCAAGTCAGCATTCATCTGTAAACAGAATCAGAAAGTATTTCGAGTAATGAAAATTAGCCTTATAGATACTAAATTGTATTACACGCCCAAAACATTTGAACCTAAATAAAAGCAGTCAAGAAATAGAGTACCAGTGTGCTACCACTTGGGCTATTAGGCCCTGTTTGTGTCCTGGGCAGCAGTTTTTTAACCATTTCCACTACTTATAGATTAGGCCAACAAAGCCTAGTGTAGAGAATAAAAGGATGTGGCCAGATGGACTAAAGGTGACCATGAATAATGGAACAATGTCAAGCAGAGAGACGGAATAAATGTTGGGAAATCATCTCAGGTGCCTGAAACAACATGAATTGTTGTAATTTAGGATCAAAGATATCTGTTACCTTTAACTGGTTCTTTGAATATGTGACTAATGGTCAAAGCCAAAAAAATAGATCCCTCTCAAGAAATAAGTAGAAATGTTGGCAATAAAACAAATGATAGGACCCCGTACACAATTAAGCCTGCTTGACATAGCTAAATGTTTCTCTTTCCCTCTGAAAAAGCTTCCATTTGGATAAATTCTTTTTTTTTTTTTTTTTTTTTTTTTTTTTATTTTTTTTTTATTATATATATATATATTTTATAATATTATCCCTTGTATTCATTTTTCCAAATTACCCCCCCTCCCTTATTCCCTCCCCCCGACGACAGGCAATACCATACATTTTACATGTGTTACAATATAGTCTAAGTACAATACATGTGTGTGAATATCATTTTCTTGTTGCACAATAAACATTAGAATCCGAAGGTACATGCAACCTGGGCAGACAGATATTAGTGCTAACAATTTACATTCCCCTCCCAGTGTTTCTTCTCTGGGTGTATCTACCTCTGTCCATCATTGATCAACTGGAAGTGAGTTGGATCTTCTTTATGTTGAAGATTTCCACTTCCATCAGAATACATCCTCATACAGTATCGTTGTTGAAGTATACAGTGATCTTCTGGTTCTGCTCATTTCACTCAGCATCAGTTGATTTAAGTCTCTCCAACCCTCTCTGTATTCCTCCTGCTGGTCATTTCTTACAGAGCAATAATATTCCATAACCTTCATATACCACAATTTACCCAACCATTCTCCAACTGATGGACATCCATTCATCTTCCAGTTTCTAGCTACAACAAAAAGAGCTGCCACAAACATTTTGGCACATATATGTCTCTTTCCGCTCTTTAGTATTTCTTTGGGATATAATCCCAGTAGTAGCGCTGCTGGGTCAAAGGGTATGCACAGTTTGATAACTTTTTGGGCATAATTCCAGATTGCTCTCCAGAATGGCTGGATTCTTTCACAACTCCACCAGCAATGTATTAGTGTCCCAATTTCCCCACATCCCCTCCAACATTTGTCATTATTTATTCCTGTCATCTTAGCCAATCTGACAGGTGTGTAGTGGTATCTCAGAGTGGTCTTAATTTGCATTTCTCTGATCAGTAGTGATTTGGAACACTCTTTCATGTGAGTGGATATAGTTTCAATTTCTTCCTCTGAGAATTGTCTGTTCATATCCTTTGACCATTTATCAATTGGAGAATGGTTTGGTTTCTTATAAATTATGGTCAGTTCTCTATATATTTTGGAAATGAGACCTTTGTCAGAACCTTTGTTTTTAAAAATATTTTCCCAATTTGTTACTTCCCTTCTAATCTTGTTTGCATTAGTATTATTTGTACAGAAACTTTTTAGTTTGATGTAATCAAAATCTTCTATTTTGTGATCAATAATGATCTCTAGTTCTCCTCTGGTCATAAATTCCTTCCTCCTCCACAAGTCTGAGAGGTAGATTATCCTCTGTTCCTCTAATCTATTTATTATCTCCCTCTTTATGCCTAAATCATGGACCCATTTTGATCTTATCTTGGTATATGGTGTTAAGTGTGGATCCATATCTAATTTCTGCCATACTAATTTCCAGTTTTCCCAACAGTTTTTTCCGAATAATGAATTTTTATCCCTAATGTTGGAATCTTTGGGTTTGTCAAAGATTAGATTGCTATAGATGTACCCTTTTTTGTCCTTTGTATCTAATCTGTTCCACTGATCTTCCGGTCTATTTCTTAGCCAATACCAAATGGTTTTGGTGACTGCTGCTATATAATATAGCTTTAGATCAGGTACACTTAGACCACCTTCCTCTGAGTTTTTTTTCATTAGTTCCCTTGCAATTCTTGACCTTTTATTCTTCCATATGAATTTTGTTGTTATTTTTTCTAGGTCATTGAAATAGTTTCTTGGGAGTCTGATTGGTATAGCACTAAATAAATAGATTAGTTTGGGGACATTTGGATAAATTCTAAGAAAACCAAGGAATCCAAAAATGATGTCTTGATACAAAGAGATTCCTGTGAGCTGTTAGAGAGAAATAGAATTTTTTGTAATCAGTGGCAACAAGATTTGAAATCAGTATCATGTCTTTAGGTGACTTCTTGATTTAAAGGCAGAAACATGAAAATTTGCCCCAGAATTGGTATGTGCTTTTAATTTAGAGACAATTGTAGTTTTATTCAGTCCATAGTTGCAAACAATATAATCTTATTAAGCAACAACAAGGTGGAAAAGAGAGATTATCAAATCCCTATTAAATCACATGATTGCCTAGGAAAAGAAGGGAATTTCAGCCTGTTGCAACTGGTATCTTTGTGGGCAAACAGAACAGTGTTTAACTATTTGGCAGCATTGAAAAGTAAAACTTAGAAAAATAAAATTTTTTTGGCATCCTAAAGAATAGCTAAAAAGATGTTACTGTTTTAGGAGCTGTCACTTCAATCCAACAAAAATTTATTAAGCACTGACATGTGCCGGGAAATAAACAAGGTATTAGGGATATAACAGTCCCTGCCCTCAAGGAGCTTACGCTCTAACTAGGAGATGGGAAGATTGGAGTTGGGATTACAACATGTGTATGAGTAATGTCTTTGTGCCTATAAATTCTATGAAATTTATATTTTAGAACATTGGCTTTGGATTACAGGACCTGGATTCAAAGCCTTAATTCTAAAGTTTCCTATGTGTGTGACAATATAATCTCTCAGGGGCTCAGTTGTTTTATTTGTTAAAATGAAGAAGGTTGAATTCAATGACCTTTAAGGTACTTCAGTGTTCTCTGATCCTACAAATAATGTTGTGTGTGTGTATTATATATATCTATATCTATATCTATATATCTATATCTATATATATGTATGTATATGTATGTATATATATATGTATGTATATGTATGTATGTATATATATACACACTCTAGATTGCAATAGAAATCAATTTTTAGCATAGAGCCAACAGGACTGGTTACTGGAGATTGACACCCCAATTAAAATTCAAATATTCTTAGGCTTAAGGTAACACCATAGAATCATAACGTCATATAATATTAGAACTAGAACAGACCCCTAAAAAAAGATTCTTCAACCAGAGACTTAAAATTGAAAGCAATTTTAGAGATGATATGTTTCAACTTCTCATTTTACAGATAAAGAAACTGAGTTCCAGAGAGGTTCAATTTTTTCTAGATATTATGCATTATAACAGAAAAAAATATATATTTGTATTAGTTCTTCTAATACTTTTAGATCATTTTTAATCCAATGGTCAGAAATCTACTGCCTGGTCTAGTTTTCTAGGACCTAGAAGTTAATTTTTTAACTTCTTTAAATTTAGCAAAATTACATATATATTTCTTAACTTCATAGACCATATAAAAAACTGGTAATGGGACCAGTGGGGCCACTGGAAATATTTGGTTAACTTCTGATTTGGCCCATCCTTCTTTTTACAGATGGAGAAACTGAGACTCACCAAGGTACCTATGTATAAAATGAGAAGGGCAGATTAAGTGTACTCTGAGGTCCCTTCCATCTTTGATAAACTACGAATAAATAGTATGTTATTGAAGCATGATTCCAATTCTCACATACACTAATAAATTGAGTCTTCAATTGGCAACTTCTACATCTCTCCTCAGTGTTATAGGTGACAATGAAGACTTGAGAGAGGTGTAACTTTCTAGAACTATCATGCATGTCTATCCCCATCCATTATCAGTTGATAATGAATTAGACTTAATTATCTTTTAGAAGACACATCCACAATAGTCTAAGACACTCTTTCCTACATGTACATACAGAGTTTAGGGGAAAAGTGGGCTCAGATTGAGGGCTCTCTTCCTCTCTGTGGAGTAGATTTGAACTTCCCATTAGCACTGGAAGGAACGTCCTGTTAGGTATGTTGTGAATGTCTTTTTTTTAAATAGCATTTTATTTTTTCAAATACATGTAAGGATAGTTTTCAAAATGTTTTTCATAAAATTATGTCTTCAGATTGTTCTCCCTCCGTCTCCCCAAGGTAGCAAGAAACCTGATATAGGTTAAATATGTGTAATTCTTTTAAACATATTTCCATATTCGTCATATTGTGCAAGAAAACATCAGATCAAAAGAGAAAAAAAACATGAGAAAGAAAAAACAAACAACAAAAACATAAAAAGGTGAAAATACTTTGATGTATAGTGAGTCTTCATAGTTCTCTGTCTGAATTTGGAAGTATTTTCCATCTCAATTCTGTTGGAATTGCTTTGAATCTCCACAGTCTTGGGAAGAGCCAAGTCCATCACAATTGATCATAGCATAATCTTGTTACTGTGTACAATGTTCTCTTGGTTCTGCTCACTTCACTGAGCAATTCATGTACGTCTTTAGATTTCTATTCCTAAATGAGTCTGTCTTCTAATACTCATTTCCAGCTGAAAATTTGATCCAAAACATGAAGAAAATTGACTTTTAAGATAATCTTTATTGAAAAAAATTATTTATTTCATTGCCCAATTACATGGACAAACATTGCCGATGATTTAGAGGGTCTTTTGAGTTTTCTGAAAACTCGTATGGTGTGAATTTTTGTGGAGTCTTTGATTAATCCTGCATTGATTTTTCTTTGGTATTTCATGTTTGAAATCAGTTCAAAATGTAGACATTTCAACCAGTTACTGTCACTGCAGCAGAACGGATATAACATAGATGGGAAAACAGGACTTTTCTTCTTATCTTCCTATCCCCTGCAAGAGGTTGGCCACCAACTGATAAATTATTTTGACTGCAAACCATGTCTAGTGCTTGGAGGGAAATATCTCTGAATCATGTCTAAATCATAGCTCCTTAAACAGCTGAACATGTAAAAACAGTTGAAAGCAAAACCCTGAGGGAATGGAACACAACTAAGACTGAGAATTTTCTTCCTTCTCAACTTTGCCTAAGGTCAGACCTATTTATGTATTAGTCTGTATCATTTCTATCTCCACCTCTATAGATATTATATATGTAAAAATGAAAATTAAATCATGATGATAAGACCAGTAAGCCAGAAGTGAAAGTGTCTAATTTCTCTTTATTATTATTATTACTACCATTTATCGAGTTTCTATCAGAATGTAAAAGCAGAATATTGCCTGTCATCTAGTATCTTACACTTAAATGAGAAGATAAATTCCGATTTACAGAACTTAAGAAAGACTATTCATATCACATATATTTTAATAGGATTGATCCATTTTCAACAGAAAAGAGAATATTCTTATAATAGAGAGAATTTTTCCTTTGCCCAGCTCTTCTGATTCTTTGTCAGATATACTAGGTTCTTTGGTCTTCTGGGTACCCTTCTGGAGTTCTAAGAATGAAGATTACTAAATTTAAACCTAAACTTCAAGGGTTAGAGATAATGCCTCGAGCAGTTGACTGACTTCTCAGTGAGAAATCGGCAGGTCTCAAGTTCTGAGAGTTATAAATCTTGTTAAAAATCTCCCACATGGCAAGTGTTCAGGACCACAGTGGAAAACTTCTGTCATCACTGTGCTTTGGTGTGACTATATAAGAAACATATGGTATACATTTAGCAGATTAATAGTAAACTCATGTAGTGAATAGGCAGAATGCATATAAATACCAGGTATATATATACTAGATAAAGACACATAATGTATGTAATATAAGTTCTGTGAGACTATTCCAGGGTCATATTTTCAACTGATTCCTACTCATATAGTTCAACATTCACTGTCATAAGTCATATGTCAGCATGAATACAGGCTACTGCTAAATGTGAAAGTGGAAGATTTCTATTTCAAAATGGATCTGTCTTCTAATACTCATTTCCAGCTGAAAATTTGACCCAAAACATCAAGTAAAATTGACTTTTAAGATAATATTTTTGAAAAAAAGTATCTAATTATTATCTAATTACATGTACAAAAAATTCCAATAATTTTTATCTTTTTGAGTTGCAAATTTTCTTATTCCTTCCTCTTCCCCATCCTTGAGAAGGCAAGCAATGTGACACTGATGATATCTGTGAAGTTATGCAAAATATGTTTCTTTATTAGCCATGTTTCAAAAGAAAACACAAACAAAATAAAAATACAGAGATTTTTTTAAAGTATGTCAATTTATCCTAAGTGTTCATCATTTCTCTCTATGGAAGTGGATAGCATTTTTTAATCACAGGTGCTTCAGAATTTTCTCAGATCATTGAATGAATCAGAGTAGTTATATCTTTCACAATTAGTCACAGTCAACACCATCCCAATGTTCTTGTTCTGCTCACTTCATTTTGCATGAGTTCATTTAAGACTTAATAGGTTTTTCTGAAATTAGCCTGCTCATTATTTCTTATGGCACAATAGTATTCTATCACAACCGCAACTTGTTCAGCTATTTCCCATTTGATGGGCATTCCCTCATTTTCCAAGTCTTTGCCACTTCTGAAAGAACTGCTGTAAATAGTTTTGTATTATCGGTCCTTTGCTCTTTTTTAATCTATTTGGAATATAGACCTTCTATTGCTGGGTTAAAGGATATGCACAATTTTATATCTTTTGAGGTACACTTTCTAATTGTTCTCCACAGTGATTAGATCGGTTAACAACTATAACAACAAAATTGGTGTCCCAATTTTTCCATATCCATAATTTGTCATTTTCCTTTCATGTCAATGTAGCCAGTCTGATAGATGTAAAGCATTATCTCAGAGTTACTGTAATTTGTATTTCTCTAATCAATAATTAGGTCATTTTTCCCCACATGACTATTAAAAACTTTAATTACTTGTTCTAAAAAATGCCTGTTTGTATCCTTTGACTATTTATCAACAAAGAAATGACTTATTTTTATAAATATGGTAAGTTATCTATATAATTGAGAAATGAGGCCTTTATAAAAAAATAAACTTATAAATATTTCCCCCTTTCAATTTTCCTTCTAATTTAGGCTACATTAGTTTTATTTGTGTAAAAGCTTTTAAATTTCATGTAATCAAAATCATCCATTTTACTTCTTGCAATACTTACTATCTCTTATTTTGTCATAAAGTCCTCCTTTATCCATAGATCTGACAGGTCCATTTTTTCAATGCTCCTCTAATTTACTTATGATCATCTTCATTTACATCTAAATCATCTATCCATTTTGCCATATTGGTATGAGTGGGAGGTGTTCCTCTATGCTATTTCTGCTGAACTGCTTTCCAGTTTTCCCAACAATTTTTGTCAAATATTGAATTCATATCTCAAAAGTTTGATCTTTAGATTTGTAAAACAGTAGACTTCTGTGGTCATTTATTACTGTGTATTAAGTACCTAATCTATTCCTCTGATCCACCTCTCCAGTTCTTAGTTAGAACCAGATTGTTTGGATGATTACTGATTAGTAATATAATTTGAAATCTGAAATGATATTCCTTGACATTTTTTGGACAATTCTGCCAATATTTTTGGCTTTTTATATTTTCAGATGAATTTTTTCTTTCTATTTTTTCTATCCCTATAAAATAATCCCTTGGTAATTTGATGAATATAACAATGAAAAAATAAATTAAGTTGAATAGAGTCACCACTTTTATTATATTGTTTTGGCCCATTCTTGAGCAATTACTATTTCTCCAATTATTTAGATATCTTGATTTCTGTGAGAAGTATTTACTAAATTTTTTTTCCCACATAGTCAATGGGTTTTGAAAACTCTCAAGTATTTTGTTTTATCTGTAGTTATTTTTAATAGAATTTCTCTTTGTATCTATTGTTGCTGATTTTGTTAGTAGTATATAAAAATGCTGATGATTTGTGTGTATTTTATATCCTGCAACTTTGCTAAAAATGTTAATTATTTCAAGTAATTTTAGTTATTTCCCAGAAATCTCTTATGTATATTAGCATCTCATTTTCAGAGTGAACTTTTTTATTTCTTCATTGCCTATTTTTCTTCTATTATTGCTATAGTTGTCATATCTAGTACTATACTGAATGACAGTGATGATAATAGACTTCCTTGCTTCACTCCTTATTTTATTGGAAAGGTTTAATATTTGTCCTTGGTGTTAACTACAAGTTAGCATGTTAAGAAAGAATTCACTGATTTCTAAATTTTCTAGTAAGCTTAATAATAATGGGTATTGTATTTTTCAAGTGCTTTTTTATATATCTAGTGATACAATTATATTATTTTTGTTGTTTTTGTTTTTATATGATCAATTATACTGGTAGTTTTCCTAACATTGAATCAGCCTTGAATTTCTAGTCATAAGTCATATATATCATAGTTTATGATTTTTGTGATATAGTACTGGAATCTCCTTGGATTTTATTTTAGGATTTATTATGTAATGTATATTATATGATACATATATAATATAAAATAATATATTTAGGATTTATTATATAAAATATAAAGGATTTTATTTTAAAATTTGCATCAATATCCATTAAGGAAATTGTTCCCTAGTTTTCTTCCTCTGTTTTTGCTTTTCTTAGTTTAAATCTCAATACATTTTGTCATAAAAGGAATTTGGTATATCTTTGCCTGTTTTTCTCAAATAGCTTATATAGTATTGGGACTGATTATTTCTTAAATGTTTGCTTGAATTCACTTGTAAACCCATCTGGCGCTAGAGATTTATTCTTAGACAAGCTCCGTGATGCTTGTTCAATCTCTCTCTCTATAAAGTGGGACAATTTAAATATTCCATTTCCTCTTCTGTCAACCTAGACAGTTTATATTTTTGTAAATATTTATTATTTTTCTATAGACTATCAGTTTCATTTGCATATAATTAGACAAAATAGCTTCTGATAATGTGGAGGCTGCTAAATCTTTTGTGATGCTAACTGTGGCTCTATGATAGCTAAATGGTTTCTTTTTGACTACTTATTTTCTCTTTGTTCTGGGAGCTCTGTAATTTGGCTATAATTTTTCTAGGAGTTTACATTTTAGGATTTCTTGCAATTTGTTATTGGGAAGTTCTTTCATTTTCTATTTTAAACTCTGGTTTTAGGATTGGGGCAGTTTCCTTTAATAGTTCTTGAAATATGTTTTCTAGACTTTCTTCTATCATGGTTTCAAGATTTTCGACCATTGTTTTTTTTCTATTTTCTTTCTTTTGATTTTGTTTTGTTGCTTTTCAATATCTAATTAGCTTCTGCTTGCCTACCTTAATTTTAAAGGATTTTTTTTTCTTCATTGAGCTTTTGTGCCTCTTTTTCCATCTGTCTAAAAGTTATTTCATTTGTGTGTATGTGTCTGATTGTCTGTCTTTAACCAAGCTGTTAATTGTATTTTAAAAACTTTTTTTTTTTTACTTTCATTTCTTTGCCTAAATTTTTCTTTCCTACTCTTGATTCCTGTTGGGTTTGTGTCCAATTTTCATTTTCCTTTGTGAATATGCTTGTAGTTATTTTGAATTTATTGTCTGAGTTTTTGTCTTTATTGTCTCTGTCACCATATAAAAATCATCAGATTTTTATCCTCTTTTAATTTTGTTTTATTGGAATTTTATGTTAATGCTCCCAGTAGGAATAGGAAGGAGAACATGAGATGGGTACTGTCTCCAGTTTTAAACTTTTTTTGTATTGTTGTTTTCAGGTTTGAAAATTTTAAGTGCTTCCTAAGTGCTGTGACTTAGGGAGAGATGTGTTCACTTTTCTTCTGATCTGCTTGATGGTCTTTACCCAGGAAGGACCCTTGATCCTTGGGATTGCCATCAGTATTGTTCCTCAGGCCCCTTGCTCCCTTGGGAACACAAACAATACTGTTCCTGAGGGTCCCTGATATCTTCTGACCTCAACTAATACAGCTTCTTGGGGTTCCTGCCCCTTCTTAACCAAAAATGTTCCTCTCTGCCCTTGAACTAGAAATGTTCAATGGATTTGACAAACACCACCTGATCCTGCATCTAGTGTGAGCGCAAGAATTGAACAATCACTATCTTGTTATTATCATTTTGTTTATATGAAGCTGCCCCTTTATTTCCTCTCACCTCACCTCATTGAAGAAGCAAGAGAAATGTAACCCCTTTTGCAAATATGCAAATTTGGGCAAAATAAATTCCCACATGAGCAGTGTCCAAACTATATATCTCAATCTGCAATTTGAATATATCCTTTCTTCCAGGGAGTAGATAGCTTATTTCAGACAAGATCTCTGTTTGGCCTTTTGTTTATTCGAGTTTATGGCATGGTAAAAGTTGATTGTCTTTATAAGCAATTTTAAGATGCTCATTCTTTTTTAAAATATATTTTTCCATAAATTTTTTAAACTTAAATTTAAATTTAAAATTTTTCTTATGTCATTTTTATTTATTATTCATTTAACATTTTGCTTAAAAAAAACTCTTGAATTGCTTTTCAGTAATTCTAGGTAGACTTTTGCCCAAGCTGAATTTTTCATTGTGACTTAGCCTAATGATGTTTTGCAGTCATTCCTTCTGAGTTTGTGCCTTGATTGACCCTGTCACCATATTAGTTCTTAATATAGATTTCTGTGTTTGTGTGTGTGTATTTTCTAGCTGACTTTCTGGATTTATATTTGCATCATACCTTCTGAAGGGAATGGCTTAACAATTTTGGGGGTGACTTTTGAATTATTCTGCTTCTTTCTTGGGCTTTTGAATGACATATTATTCTGGGAATATCAGGGATATTTTTGGCTGAGGAGCTGCAAGTTTTCAGTACTGCTGAAACAATCTGATCTAGGCAAAGCCTAATCACTGCTTTCCTGATCAGATTTGTGTGATATTTTGACTTGTCTTTGTACGTGTATAATCTCATATAATACATTAAGCATAATATGTAGACATAAATATATAAACTATTATATAATATAATGTGATATAATATATAAATATCATTTGATTCTGCATCTAACTGGTTTACTCTTGATTGGAAGTTGTAGTTAATTGTTGGTAGGTAGGGTTAGATATCTGGAAAGCTCTGCAGGTTCCAAGTAACAACTATAGGTCACTTCTATTTTACCACCTCTGTTCTTATCTCAGATGCATAATTTTGTGTGTGCAAAAGCTTTTCAAGTTCATGTGATCAAAATTATCATTTTGACTTTTTCATTTGTCTTTATCCCTTGTTTGGTTAAAAATAAATCTCCTACCCATATTTGTAAAAGGTGTATAATCTGCTTTTCTCATTTTTTCATGGCCTTTTTGATATTGAAGGTTTTATACTTATTTTTAATTTCCAGTGGAATATGGCATAACTGGTCATCTTTAGTAATGAATATGTGTTGACATTACAATAAAAATTTGTGCAGACGTCTTATTGTAGGACAATGTTTGAGGTGACTTTTTCCTCTGTTACTTAAGTTATTTTTGCCTGAGAAGCAAATGAAAAAGAAACGTATGTTTGGTGCATTTTTTGGTCTGTTGCATAGTTCTTTAGTTGTAATTTTGCTATATAACATTATTTTAGGAAGTATTCCTGTTTTGTTCTATCTAATTGATAGATTTTTTGGATATGGAGACTATTATCTTTTATATAGGCTGAGGCTATCATTTGTGCTATTTCAATCCCCTTTGTTGTGAGAAGACATACATATATATACATATATATATACATGTATGTATGTATGTTCATATGTATGTCTTTGTCTCCTTCCTCCTGCCACTCAGAAATAATTAAAAAATACAAAACTTTCAATAAATAACATAAGCATATTCAAGCCAATAAACTTCCATATTTGCTACATTCAAAAATATGTTTCTTGTTCTTCATATTAATCTATTATCTCTTTGATATGAGGTAGACAGCATTCTTCAGCATCTTTTCTCTAGAATTGTGCTAATTGTTACACTGATAAAGCCTTTAGAACAAAAATCTTTCACAGTGGTTAATTTTTTCCCAATATTGATCCTAACGTATAAGTTGTTCTCCTGGTTCTGTTTTCTTTACTTTGCATCAGTTCATTTATAACTTAGTGATAAAGGCTCCTAAACTTTATTGATAGGTAAATAATCTGGCATATTCTTAGACCTTACTTCATTCTAGAGTCAATAATGTTTCTCTAATTGGGGCAGCTAGGTGGTGCAGTAGATAGAGCACCAGCCTTGAATTCAGGAGGACCTGAGTTCAAATGTGATCTCAGACACTTAACACTTCCTAGCTGTGTGACCCTGGGCAAGTCACTTAACCCCAATTGCCTCAGAAAAATTAATAATTTTTTAAAGGCACTACTGAATTGATACATTTTCATTGGCACTGGGTTTATTGGGATTTTTTTCTTTTCTCAATTCTAGTTGCCAGTTTCTGAAACTTCTTTAACTCTTAGCAAAAATCCTACTGTCCACAAGAGGCCCTTCTCCATATTCTTTACCATCAATGCATTTCATCTCCGATTGTCTAATATATCCTATTGTGTAGATAGCTGTCCAATGTTATTTGCATACCATTGATCCCATTACATTGTAAGTTTCACAAGGACAGAAGTTTTATTTTTAATGGTCTTTGTATCTCCAACAATAATTAGAGTTCTTGAGAAATAGTAAGAATTTAATAAATACTCTTTTTGCTTAGTTTAACTTAACTATAAAACACTTTATTTATGCTAGGATTGTGCTAGACATTGTTATTCAGACAAGTGAGAGCATCCCTGTCTTCAAGAAGCTTACATTTATCACTTAATTTTGGAATTTTTAGAAAGGAAATGACAACTAAAATGGATCTTTCCCAAAAATTCAAGTAAAAGCTATATTTTGGTTATTATATTTGGTTATTTTGGTTTCATATTTTTATATGTTTTATATTTATTTTGGTTATATATATTTGGTCATACAGACAAGTGAGACCATCCCCACCTTCAAGAAGCATACATTTATCACTTAATTTTGGAACTTCTGGAAAGGGGATGACAACTAAAGTGGATCTTTACCAGAAATTCAAGTAAAATCTATATATTTTTTCTAAACTGTAGTATCATTTAAAATTAATTTTCTTCTTTCCTGGGGTAATGATAGTGGGTGACAGAAGCAGTATGGCTTACCTATGAATGAATATTAAAATTGGACTCCCCACAATTTAGGGTCCAAA
The DNA here is from genome assembly GCF_048593235.1 of Sminthopsis crassicaudata. Taxonomy (NCBI): domain Eukaryota; kingdom Metazoa; phylum Chordata; class Mammalia; order Dasyuromorphia; family Dasyuridae; genus Sminthopsis; species Sminthopsis crassicaudata. The sequence continues at coordinate 33,722,226 of NC_133622.1, forward strand.
TTCTAGATAGTAGTGTCTATATGACAAGTCACTTAATCTTCCTCATACAATTCCTTGTCTATAAAATTGGGGTAAAATCCTGCATTGTAGGGTGCAAGTACCATGCTTGATGGCTTGATTATAAATGTCAGTTATTATTCTTAGATAAATGTCATTGACTGTTTTAAAGGCTTTCATTTTTAGCTATATCAAAAGTCATCAATTTTCCCATCTATATTATATACAGAACTTCTAGCATTAGTCTTTAGTTGCCACGCTCTGCTCTTCTAAATCACAATGTCTGCAGTTCAAGACTATGAGACCACATCTGAGTAGGTTGCAGAGACAATAAAGAGAAGTTATGAACTATCCAACATGACAAAGATGGGAATCTGTTTCCTTGGAGCACTGCATTCATGTTTCAGATTGAAAAATAAAAGCCCTTCAAGGATGTCGCAAAGGAGCTTGTGTTACCCCCTTACTAGCCACCTATAAAGTAAAGCCACCTGCTGTTTTTTTTTTTTTTTTAAGGTGAACACAGTCTCTCCCCTCCCCACTTCTTCCATTGATGATATTAGTTCTCAGAGTGAATTTTAGCAAAATTATACTCCACTGACAAATTTTCTGAGAAAGGTGAATATTTCAGGCAGCAAACTTGATACTCCAGCTTGATTCAATCAAGACTTGGATCCAGGATATTTTGAAGGTGATTGAACTTATTACACGGTATCACAGCTTCAGCTTGTCCTCTATCAGCAAAGGCACTTAACTTCCAAGTAATCAGGAATATGTTTATATGCTATTTAGGACACACTGAGCGGGAGAGAGAGCTGACAGTAGTGGAGTCAGGAAATAACAGGTTCAGGTTTTCTTCCTGATACATATGGGAGCAAGGGTAAACTCACTGAATCAGTGTCCCCCTAAAACTTTTTAACACACTAAATTACAGAGTAATTGCTAATTTTCATGGCTAGAGGGAGTTTCTATCTCAAGAGTATTTCGAGTTTCTATCCCATCAAACTAGTGAAATCACAGCTCCAGGAGTGGGGAGGTGGAGAATTCTAGAAAATTGAAACAATGGATTTTTATTGATATTCTTTTCAAGAAAAATCTTGAAGCAGAAGCTGTTTTATTATCCCTAAAACAAAAGGTATTTTCACATTTTAAAAATGCATCTCTTTGTGTTTAGCAAATTTAGTTTGGTATTTCTAGTATTTTTGTTATAATTTCCCATATTTTTGGTTATAATATAATCTTGAAACAATTAGGTTGCAAAAATGCAAATAAGAGACTTTTTATTCATTGTCTATGAAAGAAGAACTTGAACTTGTATAGAAATTGTTGGGAACGAGAAAGACGAGGCAACAAGCATTGATTAAGTCAGGTACTGTTCTGATAGCTGGAGTCACAATTAGAACCTAAAAGAAAGACAGGCTCCTCAGAGAGTATATATATAAAAAGGAAATGAAAAGTAGGAATGGAGTGGGAAGGATTTGGCCTTGTGGGATTCAGGATAGATGTTACATATAAACTAAAAGCATCTTGGAGTTTAAATGAGAGGTTTTCAGAACCCTGATCCAACACAGAAAATCTCTGATTTATTATTTATTTATGAAGGGGTTTTACTGAGCAGCAAACAAACATAGGATTATATAACTTGACAGAGAAGATTAAATTTATTCTGTGAAGAAGGAAAAAATTGTCTTTGAGGTAACTTTTAAATGTAAATTCAAAATGATTAGTAATCACCAGACATATCATCATGTAATAAAAATATGACTATATTTCTCTTTCTTAAAAGCTCTTAAGCTTATTTATACACTTCTTAGGCTTCAATTTTCATTAGATAGACACTAATAAAGCCAGGATTTCAGAGACTTCATGCAAATCCTAAGTGATAAAATACATAAAACGCTACCATGGATCTGCTCTTGTCTATTTCTAGGCAAACAAAAATATGTCTATAAAGATAAGTCATATTTACAAAACCTCTTTGGAGTTAATTTCTGTTTAGTTCTATTTCAGCAAGAGTTGAGGAAGCACCTCTCCTGTCCCATATACTGGAGAGAGAGTGACAACAAGGAAATAATATCAGTTTTCAGAGAATTTTCTTTCTCATACATAAAAGCTCTTAAAAAGAACAACCCAAAATGTTAAACATCAGGCTAATCTAAAATCAGATTCAGTTTATTGGAAAGGAAAAAAAAAAGTTTACATAATGCAAAATTAGGAGTCTTGGTCCTGATGTTTGAATGGATGTCCCAAATCATATTTTAGGACATGTGAAATTGTGGTGTCTATCTGAAAAGGCAATTAATACAAAAAAATATATATATGAGAATAGACTTAACTTACTTTTTTCTTCTAAAATTTCTCAAAACCCCCTTACATATCAATGGTACTTCCACATCATAGGATCCCACAGAAGTAGAACATAGAGGTCATTTGATCCACTTCTTCTTGCCCCATTTCAGAACTGAGGAGCTGAAGCTCAAAAGAGATACAGTTACTTGCCCAGGATCATATAGGAGGTAACAGTCAGTATGTCTTCTAATTTCAAAGTTGCTGTTCTATTCTAAGAGTCAGGGGAACTAACTTTTCATTTTGATTCTGGCACTTACTAATTGTGTGACACTCTACAAGGCACTTATTATTTCTGGACCTTTGTGGTCACATTTGGAGAAAAGAAATCAGACTAATCTCTATTTCCTTTCAATTTATAAAGTTAAATTTTTGGATTCTGTTTTAGAGATTAGAGATGGGAGCCAGGAAAGACTAGTGACTTTATTGGTAGGAGAAATTATATTATCTGAGTCCCAGAAAGGAGCCTGGGAACTGGAGATGTTTAGGGAATTGATTAAGGTCCCATAGCCAGTTATATGTTAGATGTGGGCCTTGAAATCAGGTCTTACTGAGCCCTGAAGTTAACTCTAAATATTACTCTATGCTCTCACACACAGATGTGGGAAATGATAGAGAGCATAGACAATATGGTGCTGTGAAAAGGGGATTAGATATTGAATGAGAAGACCCGGCTTTCACGTCTCATAATACTGCTGTGACTTTGATCAGCTCCCCAACAGTGGTTAGCGCCTCAGCTTCATCTGTGGAACCTGAGTCTGGTACCTGTGTGGAGCACCTAGGATGGGCTCCCCCCTCATGAAAAAGGTGGAAAACTTGCTTTTTTGAGAGTTATGATAACATAGTGTAGAATTACCATGGAAAGATGGGGAGCAGGCATTCTGTATTCTGTAACTGGTTTAGCTAGTTAATTATATTGGGAAGAGGGGGGACTCTTTGCCTCAGGAATTCAGAAAGGCATGTCAACTCATCCTAGCACCTTTTCTCATGCTCTCCCTCCCTCTCTCTCTCCCCTGGTGTCCCTCTTTCTCTCTCCTGGCATCCCTCTGTCTCCCTGTCTCCTTCCCTGTCTATTTTTTTTTTTTGTTTCTCTGTCCCTTCCTCTTATCTCCTTATTTCTTTTCCTCCCTCCCTCCCTCCCTCCCTCCTTCCCTCCCTCCCTCTCTCTTTTCCTTCCTTCCCTCCCTCCCTCCCTCCCTCCCTCCTTTCCTTCCTTCTTTCCTTCCTTCCTTCCTTCCTTCCTTCCTTCCTTCCTTCCTTCCTTCCTTCCTTCCTTCCTTCCTTCCTTCCTTCCTTCCTTCCTTCCTTCCTTCCTTCCTTCCTTCCTTCCTTCCTTCCTTCCTTCCTTCCTTCCTTCCTTCCTTCCTTCCTTCCTTCCTTCCTTCCTTCCTTCCTTCCTTCCTTCCTTCCTTCCTTCCTTCCTTCCTTCCTTCCCCTCTCTTTCCCTTCCCCCCTCTCTCTTTTCTCCTTTCTGTCTCTGTCTTTCTCTATGTCTCTGTCTCTTTCTGTGTGTGCATGTCTCTCTCTCTTAGCCATCCTTTCTCTCTCTGTTTCTCTTTCTCTGTCTCTCTCTCTCTTTGTATGTGTGTCTCTGTCCTCTCTCTAATTTTCTCCCTTCCTCCTCCTCCTCTTCTCTCTCTCTCTCTCTCTCTCTCTCTCTCTCTCTCTCTCTCTCTCTCTCTGTCTCTGTCTCTGTCTCTGTCTCTGTCTCTGTCTCTGTCTCTGTCTCTGTCTCTGTCTCTGTCTCTGTCTCTGTCTCTGTCTCTGTCTCTGTCTCTGTCTCTGTCTCTCTCTCTCTGTCTCTGTCTCTGTCTCTCTCTCCCCTTCTCAATCCCCTCACATCCCCTTCGTCCCTCTCCCTGAAAGGTGTTATGGCATTCTCCCATCTGAGCCCTATTGGCCCTGTAAAAGGGCCTTTATCCTTGGACCATGTGGGATTTCTTCCTCCTTTTAGATGAATGAAATTAATCTGGAGATCAAGAGAGAAAGCCACAAGAATCTGGAAGTTCCAGATGAGCTTGGTTGGTGAGCCAGCTCAGAACTCCTGCCCGGAGATGGAAGAAATCACCTGGGGGAATCTGCTTTTGGGCCAGAGTCAGTTGAAGCCGAAAGAATTTAGCCCTCGGGTCACATCTTAAGATGAACTTGTCAAGTCCAAAGTTATGGCCCAGTTTCCAAAGTGATGTAGAAAGGAGTGAGTGATCCTAAAGTCTTAGGAGGAATAGTTAATCGGAAAAAAAATATTTAAAAACATGTTTAAATTTTCATTATAATCTATTCAAATCAAGTATAATTTTTTAAAATAGATAAAACTCCCAAATATGGAATTCTTAGGTAATAGGTAAAAGCAGTCTTTTATTAGTGTTTCAGTGGATGTTATTAGCATCATTTTTGCTCAGTCATTTCTGACTTTTTATGATCACATGTGAGTTTTGTTTGGGGGTGGGAAGTTGGCAGAGATACTGAAGTGGTCCGCCATTTCCTTCTCCAGATCATTTTACAAATGAGGAAACTGAGACAGAGTGAAGTGACTTGCTCAAGGTCACACAGGTAGTAGCTAAGACCACATTAAAATTCAGGAAGATCAGTCTTCTTGACTCTGGGCCCAGTGCTCTTTCTACTGTGCCTCATTACAGTCATTTCTCTGGTTATATCCCACTTTTCAGGGGAGATAAATGAGTCCCAGAGAGACGAGGTGACTTTCTCAAAGTTCAGTGTTGGTTCGTTACAATCCTAGTAAGGCATTTGAATCTATGTATGCTGAACCTGAGGTGGCTGCTCTTTCCACAGCACTAGAACTTCCACGAAAGTATCCCCAAAGTATTAATGATTTAAAGAACATAAAGGAGGGGAAATATAGCAGTGGGCTATTAATAATTAGGAAATGTTTCTTGGCTCTTGAACTAGAAATTGAAGGTACCATAGTAGTGGTGGTGGTAGTGTTAATAATAGTCGTAGTAGTAATTTATAGAATTGATTGTTTGAGAATCTGAGAAGCGGGAGACTAATTTAGGACATGGCTGCAGTAATTCAAGCATGCAATGGATTGTAATGTCTTTTTACAAGAACAATTAATATGGGTAGATTTTGTTTCCAAAATTAGTTCTGCGTGATGGCTCATTCATGGATAACCGTGGAAATGCAGGAAAGCTGTGTGCCTTAGCTGTTACCATCTCAAATTTTAAAAAGATATACAATGATATAAATAAAAAACATAATATTAACATATAAATATCATGTATGCAGCATTAATGTATACAATATATTAATATATTTAAAATATTAAAAATGTCATAGAACTATAAACAAAGTAGGATATTGTTCAAAGGGCTAAATGCCAAAAGGAGATTATAGTCTTAAAAAATAGTAACCACTTGGACCTCCTCCAATTTCCTTACCCACCAAAAAAGGAAAAGAAAAGGAAAAAAGACTTTTATTCAGAATGAGCTCCTTGAAAGCAAACACTACTTTTTGACTTTGTATTATGCCATTCTTTGTATTTTACAGTATGTAGTGGAATGTTTGGCACATAATAGACAAGGCAGAATTGCTTAGCTCTTAATTTTTGTTTGTTTTTTCCCCTTTTGGTCTTTTCTGATAAACAGAATATATAAAAACTGGAAAAATATGTAGATTAAATACTATAGCTTACAATGGGTAAGGTGGTGGATAGCAAAGCGTGCATATCGTCTTTAAATTTCACATCTCCAAACTGTAGACAAATTCCATCCCTGGATAACAAAAACAAACAAACAAACAAACAAAAAAACTTGTATTTGTGTTCCCAGAAACAATATTAGTAATTGTTGAGAAATTTCAAAAATTAGGAACAGGGCAGTAAGAACACAGACAATTGTTTTTCTTTCTTTCTTTAAATAAAGTGATAAAATTATATTTGGATTTGTAGTTCTCTCTCTGGAGGCAGATAGATTTTTGCATTATGATTCCATTAGAATTTTCTAAGACCATACTATTGATCAGAGTAAACTAAGTATTTTATAGTCAATCATTGTTATAATATTGTGGTTACTGTTCATAAAATACTGTGGTTGCTGATTCTGTTTACTTCATTTTTTTGTCAATCCCTATATCTTCCTAGGTTTTTCTAAAACCATCCCCTTCAATGTCTCTTATAATGCAATAGTATCCCATCACAATTTTATACCATAAATTTCCAGATTGATAAGCATCATCTTCAATTTCTGTTTCTTTAACACAATATAGAGCACCTTTAAAAAATTTTGTTTTGTTTTCCTTTGATATCGTTGGGTTACAGATCCAGTAGTAGTATTGCTGAGTTCAAAGCATATGCCATTTTATAGTGCTTTGGGAGTAGTTCCAAATTGTTCTCTAGAATATTTGGACCACTTCACAACTCCACTAAGAGATCATCAGTATATCTGTTTTCCCCATTTTTTCCAGCATTTATTATTTCTGATAGCTATGAAGTAGTAACTCAGAATTGTCTTAATTTCATTTCTCTAATCAATAGTGATTTAGAGAATTATTTCATTTGACTATAATTAACTGTAATTTCTTCTTCTAAAAACTGCCTATTTATATCCTTTAACCATTTGTCATTCGGGGAATCATTCTTCTTTATGTGTTTTGCAAATTTTATTCAGCTATGTACATATTTGATAAATGAGGCCTTTATCAGAAAAAACTTGGTATAAAGTGTTTTGACATTACTTTAGTGTCTATGGAACCTTGTTTCCTTTATTATCTCTTGTAATTAGGTTTATTTTTGCTTTTTGTTTGTCTGAGATAATGAATATTATCCCTGTGTTTTTTTTTTTTTTTTACTTCAGTTGAAGCATAATACATTCTGCTGTAATCCCTTATTTTAACTCGGCATGTATCTCTTTCTGTTTCAAGTATGTCTCATAAACAATATGTTGGATCCTGATTCCTCATTCATTGTGCTATCTGCTTCAGTTTTATGGGTGAGTTATTCCCATTGCCATTCACAGTTGTGATTATTACATATTTTTCCTTCCTGTTTTCTTCTATTTAAATCCTCTTTTCTTCTATTTATCCTTCTTCTCTCTTTTTATCCTGTCCTTCCCCAAAAGTCTATTTTGGTTCTGACCATTACTTCATTTAATCTGCCCTCCTTTTGTTATTCTCCCATAAATACCTTTCTCTTATCCACTTCCCAGTGCCTCCTTGGAAAAGATAAATTTCTATACTCTTCTAATGTGTGTATGTGTGTGTGTGTGTGTGTGTGTGTGTGTGTGTGTGTGTGTTCTTCCCTCTTTGAATAAATTCCAATGAGAATAAGCTTCAAATGTTATCTACTAAACTCTCACTTTCTCCTTGTGCATCTCTCTTATGTGAGGTCATTACCTCCATTTTTCTTCTCCATCTTCCTCTCTCCAAGTACATCTTTTTAAATCACCTTTTCATGATCATCACAACTCACATTCATGTCTTCTTTCTATTTACACTCCTCCTAACTGCCCTAATAATGATAAAGTCCTTGGGAATTATATATTTTCAGTCTGGGAAGTTTTTGGTGCTTCCAGCCTCATGAGATCCAGAGAAACGTGGGCAACTGCCTTCCTTTTCTGCACTCTGGTTTTTACCCAAGAAGGCCTCTGATCCCTGTAGTAACAAGCGTTAGTCAAGGAACTACAACAAGGTCTTCCACTTACCTGCAATCACATGCCCCAATATAGTTTTCTGCCTTAGAACTGTACCAGGGCCCATGCTCCCTTGGGAGCAGAGCTCTCTTCTCCATCCTGGAACTGAGGTCCAGAACTGCCTATAGGAAATAAAGTTGCTTTGTATGTCTTGCATCCACTGCCAGGAAAGAGTCCCCTGCAATCTTTTTCTAATCCGTTGTTCAATTCCTTTCTCATCTTTGGGCTGAATGTTTTAGAACATTTCACCAGAGCTGTCACAACTTTAAGGCTCCTCACTGGTTTTGGTGCTTCATTGGTACCCCCCACTCAGGCATAATACATTTTTCTTGCCAGCCTCTTAGGTTATCTTAGACTGGGAAAAAGTCTTTCCCCTATATTTTGTAGGGTCTGTAACTGCAAAACTCAATTTGATGCATTATTGTAAATTTATTTATACTGGAAAAAAGTCTTTCCCCTATATTTTGTTGGGTCTGCAACTCCAAAAATTGCTTTGATGCATCATTGTAAAATTTATTTAAATTTATTTAGCAATGTTGATAGAGTTGAGCTGGGTTGTTGCCTTTGCTCTGCCATCTTAGCTCTTCTTACTATATGTTCCAATGGTTATTACTTAAGAGAATTCAGCCCTCCACAAAAGTCTGTGTTTTCCTTTTAAAAAACTACAAGCTATAAACTAGGTGAACTTATCATTAACACCCTTAGCAAAATTTGAGAAGACCTTATTAAACAATGGATCAAAAAATGGATATCACCGGGAGCTAAAATAGATTCATTGTGCTAAAATAGTTTCCTTTTTTCCGGTGGGTTTATTGGGTTTGAGTATAATTCTCATGGAATTAATGAATCACCATTTTGAAAAATATTTGATAAAGTTTTACATGAAATCATTTTGGGAAAGATGACCGAATATTAGTTGAATAATCATGATATTAAATGCATTAATAGCTGATTGAAACATTATATTTGAATATTATTGATTAGAGATTTGAAAAAATATATATATTATATAAAAATGTTATATTCATAATATATATGATCATATGCTTCCCTTAGTCAAATCAAATGATTTCCTATTTCTTTAATCATGAAATTTAAATGTCTCTGTTTAGTTTTTAAAGCTCTATCCAAGCATATCCTGGTTTCATCTTTCCATTTGTTTGCATATGACTTTTCTCCTCAAACTTTGTGTTCTAGTCAAAGTGACTTTTTCTCTGTTCCTCACATGACATTCCATCTCCTTTTGCTAAGCCTTTGTGATCATTGTCCCACCTTCCTGAAATGTGGTTCTTTATCTTCTGGAGAACTTCCCTTTCTTTAAGACACAGCCCAACCATTATCTTCTGCAAGAAGGCTTTTCTAATCTATTAACTGTCCTCCCTCCCAAACTACTTTGAATTTATTTATTTTGAACATATTTACATTTATTAACTTTAAAGTTTTTTTTAACTTAAAGTGTTTTTAATATATTGATTTATTTCCCCAATGAGCATTTAAGTTCTTTTGAACAAGTTTTTTTTCATTTTTTGTACTTGTATTTTCAGCATCTAGTGCAGTGCCTGGAAATTAATAAATACTTCTTGAGTAATTCCTGGAAACATAGCAGACAGTGTTAAGAAAAATGACATAGCTCTCATGTTGACCGTGTCTTTTTCATTATTTTTATCAGTAACATATTAATATTAAATTTAAATATGGTATCAAAACGAGAGGGATGGTAAATATGGAATATACCAGATTTATTATGATCTAGTAGGAAAAAATTCTACTTGAGCTTAGGTACTATTGGTTCATGTTTGGCTCTAATGCTTATTAGCTAAGTGAGCACATGCTGGCTAACTACTCATGTCTCTGAGCACTGGTTCCTCATCTGTAAAAAAGTGAAAGATAAATCATAAATTATTTCCCTCTCATGTTTTTTTTTGGGAGAAAAGTGGTTTGTGAACTTCAGATTACTAAGGAAATGTGAGTCCTTATTAATGATGCTAATGATCATCATCATAATTCAAAATCATCTTGGATTGCTGAAACCAACAAGGCAAAATTTAATGTGGATAATATAAAGGATGGTGTGAAAATCTGTTGTAAAAGTCTAATCACTGGAAGAACAATATTAGCAGTATTTACATGTAAAAAAGCTGAGAATTTTAGACCACAAGGTTAATGTAGGTCAACAATGTATTGAGTTTAATAATGATGATAAAAAATTATAGTTAATCAGTAGCAACAGATTATCTAATACCTAGAAAGTAATATTTCACATGAATTATATGTTCAAGAATTCAGAAAAAAGTTCTCCTTAAAATGTTCTCTGTCTCATGAGATACAATGAAGAGCTTTACAAAATGAAAGGCTTTCTGTCGGAGGAGTTAGTATCTTTTAGTGAAACAGCTACAAGTTATGCTGTAGAGTCACAGAATGATATTTAGTTATCCTTAGGGATATTCTTCAAAAAGCTCCCTCCCAGGATAGAAACACTTTCTGCAGCAACCCTAAAATTTGACCAGCAATAAAGAAAAAAAAAATCAGTAACTCACTTAGCCTAGTTGTACCTTAAAGACATGTTCTTACCTGCTTGTTAAAACTTTTATTGTCCCTTACAGAAGGGAAATCTTTTTGTGTCTCATCGGCAAGTCTCAGGAGATTGCAGAAGGGATACCTGGTGTAAGGGAACTAGAGAACTTAAAAGGTCCCTTCCAACATGAAGATTCTGTGATTTTATAGCTACAAGAAGAAATATGGATACATAGCTTTTGGCAGAGATATAGATTAATGTGGAGACTGAAATAGAAATAGAGATGTATCTATATTAATGATGATATTGCTGTTGCTCTCAATGACAGGATAATCCTCCCCTTTGAGTAGGTCTGAGAGGATCCACACCTCTTGTTTTCAGTCAGTATCTTACCTGAAAAGTTATTTGCGATTTAAAAAAATATTGATGTCCTGAAGAGTTTCACTCTCCCTGGGTAATGATGAAATTATTGTTCAAGATAACATTTCACTCCATAGAAATTCAAGCAGGATTATTGCACTTTTGCTATATGAAGCACTTAGGAACAACAATTCTATCCTGTCTTTCCCAAAGCGGGTATACTTTTCCATGGCACAGACTGCCATACATAGCCAGAGACTTTCCCATTCCTCTCTATTTTTTATAATTTGATATAGAATTAAATAGAAGATGGATATTTTAGGGCTGCTTGGGCCAGCCTTGGTGTTTGGGTTGAGAAGGGATTAGCACCAGTATGACTGATTGTACCTGCTCCTGGAGACTTGGGCCTGATAGGAGGCCGTTCCTGATATGGGGGATTTTAGAGGCCTCTCAAAGAGCAGGGTATGAAACCTTTCTCCTGCTGTAAATCCGTCAAGGGATGGGTCAAATTTAATGCCCTCTCGGTTTCTAATAAGAATTATTTGTGGAGAGAGAAGAATTTTTTTTTAGGCAATAAGGGAATTTCCACTTGAAGAGCTGCCTCAGGTAGAACAGGTCAAGAAAATCAAGGGAATGAATGGGGGGAAATGCATAGAAAGGTTGCCTAGCAATAGCAGATATCAGATTATATGTTAATCAGATTATATGTTAAACCAATAATCATCAAAATGATAAATACTAAAAAAATAGACTGGAATTACAAAGCACAGTAGCCGATTATAAGAGTAACCTAGTATTTGATAAACCCAAAGGCCCCAGCTTTGGGGATAAAAATACAGTATTTGACAAAAAAATTGCTGGCAAAATTCGAAAATAATAGGACATAAACTAGTTATAGACCAACATCCCACACTGTGTATCAAGATAAGATCAAAATGGATACATGATTTAGAGGTAAAAGGTGATATAAAGTAGAATAACAAGGTCTGCCTCTCAGATCTAAGAGGAGGCTAAGAATTCATGTCAAACAAGATAGCATTATAAAATGCAAAATGCATCATTTTACTAAGTAAAAGAAGAAGAAATGGTTAGACTACAGTTCATTTGAGAAATATGGAGGAAATTGTCATGGAGGGCAAGATCAATATGTCAATGTCACTGTCAGCAGTTAATAAAAGCTACTGGAAAATTATAGATTATATTAAAAGAGTCCCCTGTTACAGGACCAGGAAAGTGGTAGCTTGCTTCCTGGTTTGTGGTCAGAACACATCTAGAGCATTGCATTCACTTCTGCCATCTATATTTAAAGAAAATTATTGAAAAACCAGATTGTGTCCAGAGAAGGCTCTGGGATTTTGAAGGGCTATGAGATAATAGCAACACTATTATTTGAGGGAACAAGACATATTTAGCCTAGAGAGGAAAATACTTAGTGAGGCATGTGATCAATAATGAATAAATGAATTTTTGTTATTTACTCAACAACAACATAGTGGGTACCATACACTTAAAGTTCTGGCAACATAAAGCCAGAACCAAAATAATCTGCCTTGTAGAAATACTTAAGTTCTAAAGGATAGTATTTTTCAAATATTTCAAAGGCTATCACATAATGAAGGAATCAGACCTGATCTGTTTGTTCTCAGAGGTCAGAATTGAGAGAAATAGTGGAAGTTTTTAAAGGAGTAAACTTAAACATAATATGAGAATAACAATTGGAAATTATTAGAAATCAGTTCTAACAAATATAAACATCCAAAAGTGGAACAGGTTGCCTCTAAAGGTAGTGAGTTTTCCATCACAGTGGAGGTATTCAAGGTACTAGGGGATGATTGTTCAGAATGAAAGTGGACTACATAATGTCTAGGATCCCAACTTTGAGATTCTGCAAATCTATAAAGAATTATATGCCCCTTGGAAACTTACTTTTACTGAAGATTTGGTGATTTAAGGGGAAATCCAGAAGAAAGGAACACTGAGATTTTAATTTATTTATATAAAATAAGTACAAAAAGGATAGGTCAAAGATGTGAAGAATATAATAGTAAAGTGTGATATCATAATGAGGGGGACTAGACCCATAATTTCATTACCATAAGGAAATCCTTGGTGAAGAAACTCTTGCTATTGCTGATTGTTTCCTTCTTTGCAACTTAGAGTCTTGAGAGCCGCTTACAGCATTGAGAAGTTTAAAGGGGGAAGAAAGGAGAATACATATTTATGTAATTCCTACTATGTGCTAGGTACTATGCTAAGGATTTTTTTTTGCAAATATCTCATTTGAGGTTTACAACCCTCTGAGAAAGTGGTTATTATTACCTTTCATTTTGCAGGTAAAGGAATCGAGTCAGAGGTGAAATGAAATGGCTAGAATCACACAGTGTAATCTGAGGCTGTATTCAAACTCAGATTGTCCTTACTCCATGTTCAGCATTCAATGCACATCACTAGCTGGTGCCTCTGTACATCTGAAGTTTGTTCAAAGTCACACGTTTTATAAAGGGAGGACTTAAATTCAGGTCTTCTAGGATTCAAAGCTAGCTCTTTATCCACTGTTTCATAATACCCTCATTTGATGTAACTGTCTTGAAATTTTCAACATCTTACTGTGGATGAGGCTGATCGATTTTATTTATATCAGAAGACTTCAGACTAATAAAAACAAAAATGTTTCTATTCCAGCAAAACAAGTTTAGGTAGAGAAATGAAAAAAAAAATCTGAAATGTAGTTAGTGAAATAAATTGTCATGAGAAAATGGAAGTATTTGGCCTGGAGATACTATCAAGTATCATTGATAATCAATTACCATCTATGATTTAAACATTCTCTTGCCTTACAAGCAAGTAGATTCCTTTCAGATCCATGATTCTCAAATTTATATTTATTCTCAAGTAACCTGCAAAGAGGGAAAAATAAAGCTTGTTGTAGATCACAACATAACATTCTGCCTTTTTGTTGTTGTTCACTGGCATTTTGTTTTCTTGCTCATTTACTTCCCTTTTTGATCCGATTTTTCTTGTGCAGCAAGAGAATTGTATAAATATGTTTTCACATTGATTTTAACATATATTTTAACATATAAAAAAAGAAAATAAAGATTCTCCTTTAGTGGAAAATATAAACTTAAGTTACTTGACTCTCACAACCCACTGAGATTCATCAACAGAAAAGAGTATGGTCCAGTGGAAGGAGCAATGAATTTGAAGTCAGCAATTTGAGTTTGAATAGTGACTTTTACAACTAACTATTCTTGCGACTCTGTGGAAGGCAGTTAACAGTCCTTGACCATAGTTTCCTCAACTAGACAGACATCCCTTCCAGCTCTAGGTCTCTGATGATTTGATATTCTGGTGTATCCAGAAAAATGTTAGCATAATTGGCTAAGGAGGGAAAGTACAGTGTTGAAAATGGTTTCACTCCCAGTTTACTGACATCTCTTTATTGTGATTCTTTGTTCAACATCATTACGTATCTGGGGTTTCTTCGCAATTTCTTTCCTGCTGTTCACTATTGTTCATTTGCAATTCAAGTTCCAGCACTGAGTAATTTTTACCATGTGCCCCCATATAAATATATCTTATTCTCTGGAAAAACTGGCTTGGATAGTTCTCTTAAGAAAATTCAGTCTTTTAAAGAAGGAAGCCATTTGTAATAATGAATTGGCTAAAGAAACAGACTATTGGATGTGAGCATCGCAACAGCAGGGATCATAGTACATGGGCTGTGAAGTCAGTGGGGAAAAGAAGCTGGGGACATTCTGAGGTGGCCATTAAGGGAGAAGGGTCCACATTCAATAGGCCATCAAACACCGTGCTTTAGGAAATATCTTAATTCTTTCAGGCCAATAAAATAGGTCAGTGCTCTAAGGAAATAGTGAATTTCTTGAAGAAGTCAATAATTAGGTAGTGTGACATGGAGCCAGGATATAAGGCTCCAATTTTTCCTCTGGCACAAACTAGCTGTGTGATCATAAGCAAGAAACTTAGGCGAACAGCACCAGAAAGGATTGGCCGAGGCCATAAATTATAGATGAGCTGTCAATCAGGGGAAATAGTTTCTGTATTTGTATGCGACTCATGTCAATGAAGTCTCAAGTCTAGACCATCCCACTAACTTAAACAAATTGGTCAGTAAAAAGATATGAGGAAGAGAGAGAGGGAGAGAGAAGGAGAGGAGGGGGAGAGAAGGAGAAAGAAAATGGGAGACAGACAGAGACACGGGAGGGGAGAGATAGTTTAGTGACTGCCTTAATGTCCATTAAAATACAGTTAGGTCCATATCCACTTTCATCCAAATTTCACTGTTTGCCTGGGTAGTTGAATATACTCCAAACTTTGGGAAGAAATTAGATGAACTTCTCTAGTGTTCTCCTTTTGATTTTTTGCTTTAATCAATTTGTTGAACAAAAGACAATATGGGATTTTATGGTTCACTCAATCAATCAAAAAGCACTTACTAAGAACCTCCTTAATGTGGGACATTGTGCTAGGTACTAATTTTCCAACAACAAAAATGCATAAAAATTAGTGGGCATTTAGATGGCACTTGAAAGTTTGAAAAGCATTTCTCTTATCTCTTTTGGTCCTCACACCAATTTTGTGAGGAAGGGTGTGCTGTTATTCCTGGGTACACCTGAGGAAAGAGCTGAAAGAGGTTAAATGAGGCTCCCAGACTGCTAGGGCTAGTATGTGTACAAAAAAATGAAACAATCTCTTCTCAGGAGTTTGCATTCTGATGTAGAATAGTTTTTAGGTATCATTCAATACATGTTTTAATATCAACTTTTCTGACCTCTTAAAGGGTGACCCAATCACATGCCCAGTCAGTTGACAAGATCAACACTAGAGTTCATCTCTCCTGACTACCAATTTAATTGAGTGTTGGTTTATTTTTCTCATTTCTCTGAGGATTTCTCAATTGAATGGAGCTAAATCATAATTTGAAAAGCAATATATTCACAAGACCTCCAGGAAATTATTTTCTAAAAATTTAAATAATTAACAAAATCAGAAGAAAATAACAAAATCATATTTAAAGTGATCCTCACTGAAATTTGTTAAACTAATATTTTAAGAGCTATTTTTCACAACAAAATAATATTTCTGTTATTTTTACTTTGGTTAAGTGAAATAATCTCTACAGAACTCACACACACAGAATAACCCTGCAGATTGGGAAGGGAAAATAGCTTTAAAGAAATTGGGCCAAAAATTCCCTCAGGAATTTATAATAAACAATACTTTGTAAAAGCAAAATTATTCTCCTACTAAAAAAAATTGATAGTTTCAAATGCATTGCTTCCCAGACTCCCATCAACATCATCTTTCAATCAGTCAAATGTTTGATTTATTCTCTGCTAGTGTCATGAGGGACATTTTAAGTACTAACTTGGGTAGGCCAAAGTAGAGATGCTATTGCAATTTAACACCAGCCAGTGACATAAAAAGACCTTCAGTGCCCATCCGTAGTTTTGTTTCCAGTCTCAGGTAACACATTTAAGGACAAACATTGACAAGCAGGGGAGCACCTGGAGAAGTGATTCAGATGGTGAGGGGACTGGAAACAATAGCTCGAAGCACCTGAGGATATATAGGCTGTATGAGAAAAGACTTAAGGGACATGGTAACTACTTTCAAGTCTCTGAAGTGCTGTCAGGAAGAAGAAGAATTAGACTTATTTTCTACAGCCCCAGAAGGCAGAGTAAGGAGTGATGGGTGGAAATGGTATAAAGGCAGATTTTGAATTGATGGAAAGAAAAAAATCCTACTACACTGCTGAGATAGATGATTTTAATTACAACCCTGTTTTACTCCAATCAGTATTATTCAGGTTAGTATGATTCCATGGGACCAATGATTATGGTGATAAGCTCATCTATTAATATATATTTAGTAAATTGAGTCAACTAGTATTAGCATAAGAATTATTTATATTAATACATATTTTACCTTTATTTGGGGATTAGATGAGAAAGATTATTTCTTTTTACTAAGCTCCAAATCTTTTAACTATAAATTATAAATTCACTGTTCGCTAACTTCTTGTTAAGTAAGTTCGTTTGCCAAAGCCCAGAATGCTGACTAGAGGTCATCCAGCCTTTGGGCCTGACGGATGCATGATTAAAGTCAACATGGGTGAGAGGACCTGTGCCCTCTTTGGCTTAATCACCGTGACCAAACCCATTGTGAGTGAGATGTCTTAACGTGATATAAAAAGTCCCCTCAATTATTTTTGTACTTGTGGAACACTCTTTCTAGTCCAATAAGGGGAGGGGAACCATCTTATGAGCACGATCTCAGCAGAGATGACCCTTGCCCTGCCCATCCTGTGACCATCCGCACTGATTTACCATGTCTGACCCTTCTAGATAGAGAAAGCTAGGTCTATCAACCAGTGAGACTCTTGATTTTATTTTGCCTCTTTTGTCTATCTGGATATTAAGTAGTATAAAAGCAGAGTCCTTGGGATAAGAGCTGTCTCAGACAGTGAAGAAAATATGAGTTTCATTTCATTAGTGGAGGCTATGGACCCTTTAATAAATTACTATTGACTTATTCTTTTGTTATAGTATTTATAATATAATTTATTATAGGTTAGATAAATTACACCTAAGGTAAGTGAATTCCCATCATTAGATTCTTTCTTAAATAGTAGCTATATGACCACTAGTCAGGAAGAAATAATCATACCTGGCATATAGATTGGACTGATAGACCTCAAAAGTCTAACTCCGAAATCTCATTCTACCAAATACAATACAGAAGCTATTTGATTTTTGCATTTGAAAATATATGACATTTTATTATTCTCTAATTTTTTTCACCTTGAGAAAATGAATCTTCTAAGCCAAATGTTAGTGATTTGTTTTCAGAAACAGTTTTTTTTTTCAATTTCCTTTGAGTCATCTTCCATTTTTGAGTCTGTAAAAACTATTCAATGAACACCTGAGGATCTGTTCATCTTTTATTCCAATATTCTGGGCTTTCATTTTCCACATGTAAAGAAACTAAATGAGTGAACTAGTTGGGGTGGAGTTGACATTATGACACATGACCTACATACCATTTCTGTGATATTTGAAAACAGAATGGATTGAAAAATGTGTCTTATTTATTGTACTCCTGATATTTGAAGTAATCTGGAGCATTAGTTTTGAAAATAGCCAAACCCTTAAGAAGAGCCAGAAAACAGCTAGTAAAATTGGAAAAACATGAGCCATGTAAAGCATTTTGGGGATCCTGTGAATCAGTTAAGTCAATGTAACTAAGAGATGGTGGGATCTAATAAGGTCTCCATCTGTATCATATGCTCCTTTCTCACACATTTTCTTTAACACTATCTTGTTCCAATTAATATTAGTCTTTGCTCTCTTAGTCTCAAAATCTGTTGGAATCATATGGTTTCATAGATCATGGATTTAGAATAGGAAGAGAGCTCTGAAGTGACTGAATCCAACCCCCTCCTTTTACAGATGGAGAAACTAAGGTACAGGAAGGTGAATTGATTTTCCCAGAGTCTCATGGCTACTAAATGTCTCACTTCTAGAATTCCCAAGATCTTTGAGTTCATTGGTGTGGGTAGTCTCTATTCTGGGGCACAACATCTATATTCTTTAGGAAGCATGGGGTTTTATGAGTTCTTTGTATCATGAATATTTCTATACTCAATTTTCAGATACTGTGTCTGTCACTGGGCCTGCATTTCTCAAAAGCTGAAAATAAATGCCAGTAGAAATCACTAACAATATTCTAAATTTTATTTGTGTATTTACAAACCCAACACAATTTAATTCAAATCATTTACTAAGCAATTACTATAGACCCTGTGAAGGAAAAAAAGTGGCAATGAATTGAGAGCTGGTCTTCAAGTTAGAAAGACAGGCTCATCCCTTCCTTTTTTAATGCATACTATCAGAATACTTACTTGGATGCCTACAAGAATAAGTAATTTAACCTTTTAGTGTCTCCAAGCAAATAACACTATAAAATATATAGGGGAGATATTGAGAGGATTCATTTTACCAGGTAGATGAGATCATAAGAGTATAATAAAAAAATTTGTCAGTAACTGATTACAGTCACTCATTCTACTCTCAAGTTTTTCTTCCACAGTAAAGAAAGGAGGATAAACCAATACATGAATGACAGAAAGATGACCTTACAAATAGTAAGTTAATTGAATTGAAAAAGCTGTCTTTGAAATCCTGCTAACCTTCATAAGAAACAACCTGGTATAGTAGAAAAAGCCTTGAATTTGGAATCAGGATTTTGGTTCAAATTACAGATAGCTCTAATATTTACTCCCTGGTATCAAATGAGAAGACTCTACTTATCAAGCTCTTAGCAAGGTGTCATGTACTTGATAAGTACTTATTAAATTCCTATTTTGTTCTTCTATTTTGATTTTGGTCAGGTTATTTAATTTGGGGGGCTTCAGTTGTCTCTTGAGTCCCAATCTATGATTCAGTATTTTTATTCATTGCTATAATTGGAATCGTTACCATTATAAGAATTGTATTTTCTTAGTTATGACTATATGGATTTAGCTTTACTAGAATATTTGAACTTAAAGATTAGGAAAATTCTTTCTCCCCCTTTTCTGACTTAAACTTGGATATTTCCTGTTTAAAAAGGGGCAAATGGAGATTTATGTTGGCCTAAATTTCATATCATAAAATTATAGATCTTATATTTAGAAAAGCCCTCAGCATATTATGTATTCTAGTCTTGTTTTCTGATGGTGAGGGTATCAGTATTCATATTGATGAGTAATTAAGGCATCTTAAGGCTTAGCTTTTCATCATCTTTTCCAAATTCTCACAGTTTCTAATTTTTAGCTAAGAAACAAAAACACAACCTCCTACTTCCTTGTATTGTGCTCTTCCTGCTTTAGCAAGTTTGTGGAATTGAATAGTAGGAATATCAGATGAAAAGCAATATCATGGTGAACACTGGAAAGGGAATCAAAAGAGCTGATTCCACCCCCAGATCTATCAATTTCTTGATGTGCAACTTTGGGCATCTGAGAACTGTAATGGGCTTAGATTGGACTAGATATTCCTCATAGATTTTATATAAATATATATATATATATATATATAAATATATATATATATAATGATTTTAATGGCATGACATTATAAAATAGACACTGGCTATGATATTGTAGCCTTTTTTTTTTCTTTCAGCATTTGAGTGAGCTGTGTAATTTACCTCTCTATTTTTCTATTTCATTGTATTATTCTGAAAAAGTAACTTATCACAATTGCCACTCAAAGTTTTATCTACTACCCACACAGGATATTAATATTTTATTGAAAAAAAAATCCCTACTCTTCCACGCTTATTCTCTAACCTGTTCAAGATTTTTAGTAGCAATATGAATGCATGAGTATTTTAATGTAAGAATCACTTCTGATAAATTGAGGCCATAATTTGTCTTTGACTAAATAGAAATAACCTATTCATCCTGGCATTTTGGTTGGCTATTGATTTCTGGACTATTGATTTACAACAGTTGTTCAGTCGTGTACAATTCCTCGTGACCCATATGGGGTTTTCTCAGCAAAAGTACTGGAATGGTTTGCCATTTCCTTCTCTAGTGAATCAAGACAAATAAAGAATTACAGGGTCACATGATTACTGCCTCTCTGAGATTGGATTTGAACTCAGGTCTTCCTAGATGCCTCTTTATAAGAAAGACCTTCCCAAAGCTTTCTACAGCCACTTCTGATATGTTTGTCAGATTGATTAAAATCTTAGTGCATTTTCGATGAGGTTTTGTTATGTTGTAATTATGAACAAAGATGGATTTTCTCTGTCCAAACCTGAATCTTCATTTTGACCTCTGATTAATCTCTAATGTCATGGCTCTACTGAGTCCTAACGGTTAGAGCAAATTGGTTTTATCCTAAGGCATTACAATTAGGGGGTGCTAGTAATAAACACTTAGATTCCTTTAACAGAATGATCTTCCTGACTAGTTGTCAGGATCAATTAGTCAAAATAGGAATGTCCCAGATACTTGCCTCCACCCCTGATTACCTTCCCCCAGCTGAGCTCTGTCTCACATCAATATAGCACATAAAGGCTGATGCCCCAGGATTGCTGCTTCTCACCATGATCAACTGAACTTGTCATAAAAAAGTTGATTTGAGAGTGTTTTTCAAGCTGTCAGCTTCGGTCCTGCATTATGAATCTTGCCCCAGACATCGAAAGTTCTGGCTCTATTTTGATCTGGAATTTGGGAATGGATTAGAAATAATTTAGCGATTGGATGAGTAATCACAAAGATGAGGCCGTGGACATCAAATCATTCTATCACATGTTCCTTTTTAATAGACACATTAAGATGTTTTTCCATTTGTCCAATGTCATTGACTAGCATGATAAACAGGAACTTTCAGAGTACCATCAGACCAATTTTCACAATCTGCTGCAATGTTTGCATTTCACAGAAATAATCCTGACGAGCACTAATAGATGAATGTTGGTGCCATAATAAAACAGTATAAGGCATATTTACACCATCTTTACATAGAGAACACCATACACACAGGAAAATCACAGATCTGGAACAAAATAAATTCAATCCCCAACACCCCTTAAATATATCAGTTTGGCCTGAAACAAAAATTTATCCAAACAACCTACCGGTCTTTCCTTTTGCGTGTGTGACTTAATTTTAACATTGTGCTCATGCAAAAGAGAGATTTGCTTTATTGCATTAAACAATGAGACAATTGGGGACTGGGTTCTATAACCATCTTCTAATATTTTATACTTCATGTTGCTTCATCCATATTAAGTCATGTTTATTGGTGACATAACATGGGGTGATACGATGACTGGTATTGGATGGACTATAAAATGACAAGATGTCCAGTTGACTAGAGCTTGAAAAATCAAGATTTCAAGATCATGCACATTTCCACTTCACGCTTACAAACTGCTTTTAGATCAGACACATCATTTTTCATTTTGCATTTGTGTTTGTTTCATTTCGGCTTTTTTTTTTTTCATTTTTTAGAAAAACAAAACAAAACAAAACCAGGTACTGTTCACCATCTACTATTTACGGTAAGAGCAGCAAGGACCACACCGACTGCAGAATAGACCATAAGGAAGACGTCAGTTAGGTACCGATAACTAAATCAACATTGGATGTTTCTTGAACTATTTTGTGAAGTGGACAATTACTATAACCCATACTTCTGTAACAGTTCCGATTGCCACTGGCGTTTGCGTTCTGGAAAATAATCGGGGATGTGGATTTTTTTAAAATCCTGAATGCATTTTTTCATTTCTTCTTCCACACTCAACTTCTCGCACACTTTCTTTTTAGAAAGATTTGTTTCACGAGACTTGCTAATTAGCGTCTGAAAGAGTTCACTGTTCCTGCGTTTGTCTGGAGGAGGCATCCACTGCACTGGTGCCTTTTTGGAGGGACGATCCAATGTCAAAGTATTTGGTTGGTGGGCTGCTGCCTGCTGGGCATTAGCTGGGTTGTCTTGTGGGGTGCTGGCTTCTGAGTGGCTATCACAACTGGACGTAGAGAGCTCATTACAGGAGGTCCCACTTTCACTGCCCTTGTCTGTGACTTTATCGTGCTTCCTATCCTCCCGGTCTTGTTTGGGTGACACAGTTTTCTGGGGTGGTCCTAAAAAAAAAAAAAAAAGAAAAGAAATGGAGGAGAGGGATGGTTAGCCCAAATATAAGCTACATGTTCCCTAGAATTATCTTTAATCTGAGGTAAATCTGTGCTGTTGGGGAAATAAATCTCCAAAATTAAAACCTCCTGCCACTTAATGAAACATGCAGAATGTGGACAATTTTTTGGTACCAGTAAGGCCTTTAGGCGTGTTTAATGAGCTATTTTAGTAATTATCTCTGATCGGATCACTGAAAACAGGATTATTATCCTTGACTAGTCCTGGTTGCCTTTCATAAAGCACTTTAATTAAGTAGTTCTTGCTGCTGTTTTCCCTCACTACTGTACAGTCCATACCTGTCCTGTATCCATTTCACTGCCAGGGAAACAAACCTAAGTCGTAGTGTTCTTGGAGGCTCAGGGGTACAATAGTATTATTTATATTTCAAGGGAGAAGATGGGTTTAAATCTTTTACCTAGTCAATCTTGTTTCCTATTTCCTTTGAGAGATTTAAAAAGTGAAAAAGACAGTTATCTTGGGGGGCCAAATTGTACATTAAAGGGAGATAGAATGAAATACGCCACTTCTTTGAAATACAATACTGCCTTTTGAGCTAAATTACCTACCTATTACGCAAATTTTAAGAAAGTTGCCAAAATAATTATTTAAAACAGCTTATTTCCAGGAGGGCACATATCTTATACCACTTGACTTCATTATAGGATTTAGAATCTATTTCTCAAACCCCAGAAATTACATAAAACTCTAGGAAGCACTTTGATGAACAAAAACCTAATTAGTCGGAAGCTTTAGTCCTCTTGCATTTTTGCTTTTCAGATGGCAAGTTGATTGAAACAAATCTTAAGAAAATAAGTTGACATAGCAATAATAGCTAACATTTATATTATATATCCATATGCATGCATATAAATACACATAGAGACTATATCTCCCCAGTAGAAAATAAAGTAAGAAAGAGCAGGAACTCAGTATGTCTGCATTTCATTGTTTCTTGAGGACTAGGATAGCTATGTCGTAGAAACTCATCAACAGATTGGTAATAGGATGTATTTGTCAGTCTGGAAGATGAAATATGAGGTAATATCACAGTTGTAATTTGGATTGGCAAAGGGGGCAAGAAGGGAATTCTGGATTCTCGAAGTATTGGGAAATAGAAAAAAATATCTGTGCTATTTCAAATTGTGAAAGGAATATCAAACAACTTGTAAGAACTAATAGGAAATTTGAGCAGAGGAAAACAATGTTTAAATTAAATAAGAATAGTAGCCAAGTAAATTTGCTATTTATTTACCGCAGGACTTAAGATCCTTCTCTGAGATTTTCTTGGCATTTTTAACCTGTTAGTAACAAAGTTAACCTCAAGGATATCCTTTATTCCTGTTGTCTCTGATAAAATTTAAGACCTAGAAGAAACCTTAGAGTTCATCTAATTTAACAAACACTTCAGCTAAAGATGAAGATATTGATACCCAAGGAAATTGTGACTTGTTTAGGGTCACAAAACTTAAGTCACTATGGGTATTTATTGGTCTATTTGATACTTATTATGATTAAATGATAAGTCATGGCTGGAATAAACATTCACTTGTAAATGGAAGATGGAGGAACTAGAGAAAGATGTGGAAACCATTTGAACTTTCCTCTGGCTAATTTCCTGGTGGGGTGAGAAATCAAAACTCGAGTAAGTGGAACCCATTCTTATCTTTTTAATCACTCATTTCACTACTCTGCTTAGCTCTCTTCTCCCCAACACAGCCTCCCAAATCGAGTTAAGCAAAGTATTTATTGAGCATGTATTATGCTTAAAACAAGGATCATGGGGAATATAATTGATTTGAAGGAGACCACATGTACACATGAAAAAAAAGCATCTTTTGGGTTGTCAGAGAAGGACGAGCACAAAAAAGGTTGGCTATAAGCTAGATCTTGAAGAACGGTTAGATGTTTAACAAGGAGAAAGGGTACAGATGATGCTGCAACAATGGAGACTGAAGGTAAGCTTACCAGAGCTAGCAACTACATCTGGATATCTTCCCTCCATCAACCACAGCAGAAAACAAGGGAACTTGGTAGTGGGAAAAAGAGAGAGGAGATGATCTCTTCTCTCTTCTCCCCAGCACACTCATACTTAGATTATTAAACTTGAAAAGACCTTAGACATCATTTAATTCAATATCTTCATATGATAGATTAGAAAAGTGATATTCAAAGGAAAAATGATTTGTCCAGTAATATATCAGAATGATGGTGAGATCACTAGAACCTATTTCTCCTCGTTCTTAATCCAGTGTTTCCTCAAACCTTTAGAACTCAATACTTTTTTCCAGAGGCAGTGAGTGCAGTAAATAGGGTGCTGGGCAAGTCAGTGTTTGCTTTAATTTCCTCATCTAGAAAATGAATTGCAGAAGGAAAAGGCCAAGAAAAGCCCAAATGGAGTCTCAAAAAATAAGATAAGACTCAATACTGTTACAGTCTTAAAAAGAAATAAGGACCACCCAAAGAATTTTGTTATATCAACTATCTCATCAATATTTGTCTATTATAAATTAAAACATCTAAAATTGACCTTGCAGATCTTTGAAAATATCTTGAGAACCTCAAGTGGTCCCTGGAGCTAACGTTGAGATCCACTGCTTTAATTAGGCAATGACTAAGACAACTTCAATTTCAGGACAGGCTTTAGTCGTGAGGTGATTTTTAAATATATACCACCTCCTATTCTTTCAACCTCATTCCATCTGCTGAGTCAGGGCTTCTCTTGACAGGT
Source organism: Sminthopsis crassicaudata (assembly GCF_048593235.1). Lineage (NCBI taxonomy): Eukaryota > Metazoa > Chordata > Mammalia > Dasyuromorphia > Dasyuridae > Sminthopsis > Sminthopsis crassicaudata. The sequence goes on from NC_133622.1 coordinate 33,747,525, forward strand.
GACAATGTCTTTTCTTCCCATTAGAGATAGATGGTTTAAAATAAATGGTTGGGAGAAGCAACACCTTAATTAGAAAATAATTTATGCTGGAGTATAAGTAATTGATGGCAGATTTTATCCTGACAAAACAGGAGGATGCTAGGGATACTAGATATCTCAAAGGGTGATGAGGAGGAGATGAAGGATGAATGAATGGGAAATTGGAGGGAGCACAGAAGAGTTTTGGGGGCAATATTGAGTCATTTGAACAAATGTGTATTTACTACCTAAATATGTACAAAGGATCTTAGACCTAAAACTAGAAGGGAACTTTCTCCAGTTCAATTTTCTCTTTTCACAAGTGAAGCTATTGAATATCAGAGAATTTTTTCTTCTCTATCTTCACATAGACAATGAATTGCACAGTTAGAAGTTCAAGTAAAATCCAACTTTCCAAAACACTGGAGTGATGTTAGGAAGTATAAGGAAAATAAACACAACAATAATTCAAGAAAATGAGGAAAACTAAACGACTTCCACAAAAAGAGACTCCATTCTCATCTAGAGAAAAGCTATAATAGAGAATATTTGCTCAAAGTCTGTCCTATCAACAATAAGGGATGGGGAGGGGGGTGGTCTTGGTGTGACCCCACACTTAGGATCAAAGACAGAGCTGGAAAGAACTGTGGATTAAAGGATTATCCTTTTTTAAAGGAAGAAACTCTGTGAAGGGTCAAGAAAGTTGTGCTGTTTAAGTAACTAAGATTCTTAAATAAAAACATTAACATATTATGATATCCTTTCCAGACTTTGAAAATTATGGATAACACAGCTATTATGTTTCAGAAGGAAGATTTGAATCCAGATCATCCTAATTCAGAACCAGTCCTATATCCGGATAATGTATCATTTGTTCCTTTGCCAGATTTTCTGATAAGTATTGATTTTAAATGTGATATTATTATTCCTAGGTCCATTTTCATTTCTTTGGTTGGAGTAAAGGGTAAGTGGTAATGGAGAAAGCAGAGGTATATGTCCTTTATGACAGGAAAAGTAAATCAATTCAGAGGAAATAATGACCCACCTTCAGTTATCTAGTTTATTTGTGGATTTCTGCTAATTGCAAGCTTCCAGGAATAATTTAAAGCTGAAATTTTTATATCATTTCCTTCAGTAGTCCAAAGCCATTCTAATTGCCTTAAGTACAATATGGATAACAACTGAAATAAAATAAATCTCTTCCTATTCATGAATAAGAACAATGTCATAACCTTTCCCCCTATGCTCTTCACACAGTAATAGAAGCAAATAGACAAAACAATGACTTTGTTAAAAACATGTCTTTGGGTCATTCAATCATGGTCAAAAAAAAAAGTAATTTAGAGGTCTCATCAACATCCCTACTAAGCATTATTCATTCTCTTTCTCTCTCCACACACATACACACTCACTGTTGAATTATTATAATTGATTCGTAGAATGGTCTAAATGACTTTTCCCAAAATTTCACAGCAAAGTATAGGTGAATCAGCTTTTGGACATAAACATCAACCACTAAACATGGTTTTATATATTTTAGTTAGCCAACAGTCATTATCTAAATATTTAATGTTTTATTTTTTTATACTGAATAGTCAATTGTACATACCAGGGTTCCCAAAAAAAGCAATCCCAAAATCTCCTTTTAGATTTTGGAAATTCTACCTGGTAGATATGTTTATTGATAGCTGATGGCATCTTTTCCTGCATTTGATAGAGAATCCAATCAGAAGAAGAAAAGTATCTTCCTATTTTGACTGAAAGTCTCTGAGGCAATGAAAAAGCAACCCTTTCTCACAAAAACCAAGAGATCCTTGGAAGAGCCACAGTTACAGGCCCTGCCTTCTTTCCATTAAACCAAACAAGCTCAATGTATAATCAATCACATCTTCAGCCTTCTTCTAAGCCTTAGCAAAATTCCAGAACACCAAAATACAATGATACAATTCCAAAAATAAAAACTGCTTTTCCATATTTGTTAAGCAATTATAAGATCATGTAGGGCCAAGCTTCTTAAACTGAAAGTCACAACTATCCCATATGGGGATTAATAAGTGAACATGGGGGTTACAAAATTATGATTTATTTACTGATAATAATTTGTGCATCTATTTTTATACCTCTCTACCAGAGTCACATAAAAATTTCTCTGGCAAAAAAAGGATCATGGGTGGAAAAAGTTTAAGAAGTTCTGTCTATATGAAAACAAAAGTCCTCCTATTTAGCAGCTTAAAACTGACCAGGCAAGCCATGATATATACATTGTCAAGTTAAGATACATATGACTTTTTGTATTAAGTGTAGACAATGTCTGAGTCAAGGCTACATCATTGCACATAGATTCAACAGGGATAAACAATAGCCATTTTATTACTGAGAAAAAAGACAGAAAAAAATAAAATTTTCTCCCATTTTGAGCTACAAAAATTTGCAGATTAGAAGCAATAATAAAAGCATTACACCAGAGAAAATAAAGGAAATGGAGAGTATCTTTAAAATGGACAAGGGATTATAAAAGCTGGGCAAGATATGATTCTAGATTTATTCCATTAGGTTTTATTATGCTCCAATAAAAAAGACAAAAAGGCTTCCTCTCTACCTTCCTCCTTCCCCTGGATCATTTAGGGAGGGACAGATCCCTACCATATCAGTATGCATAATGCCTTGAAAAGCAACATGTGACCCTTCTAACTGGTGTTAGCCTGTCCTTTTGGATGCTTGTATATTTTGGACGATAATACAGGGTCAATTCCAAATGAAACCTCTTTGTTCAACTGCACACTTGACAAAACCTTTTATTTTAATCTCCTTACCTGCCTAGTGATGATAAAAAGACTCTATGTGGATAATGTGGCTGCAATAGACACAATTCCCAAAGGGGAGATTACCCTTTAATAGTACTAAACTCAATGGCGTGTGAATGGTTATGTGGTGCTTGAATTGAACGAACCAATCCATCTTAAAGATTAGAACCACATGCCTCTAAGTAATAAGTGGCTTATCTCAAATGAAAAAAAAAATTATCAGGTAGAATTTGTGTTCTTGAGGTATGAAGTGGAGAGTAGAGGGATTGTAAGGTTTTCTTTTTTTTTCCTTCTTTTTTTTTTCTCCTTATGTGGCCAATCAGTAAAATTCCAACATTTAAATAGTAATTCTGAAGCAGTATAATCTAGTGGAAAGAACAATGAAATCAGAAGAGCTGGTTTTGAATTTTGGTGCTCCCCTTTATTTCCCATATAAGACACAATCTCCCTCTTTCTGCCTTCTTTGTAAAAAAAAAAAAAAAAAAAAAAAAAAAAAAAGGGTAGAATTGGATAACTTTTTTAAAATCCCTTGTAGGTCTTTATCTTTAATCATATGAATGAGATTTTCTTTCATTTTGGGAAGGGACAGTGAAATTTAAGTTGAGTCTATGAAAGAGAATTTTATAATAAGCACTTTAACATTTGGAACCTCTACTTGGGCAGCCTCTCCAAAACTCATCCTATGCCATTCTTTCCATGTACTCATGTGAGAAAATGTTAAACTCATTCATGCTGCTTTTCTTTTTGTTTTTTTTTTGTTTTTTTTTTCATCTTCACTGGTAATACTCTTGAAGGAGATTTTTGATTTTTAGAAATATGATTTGAGAAGGGGAAATGGTCTCATAATCACAATTTTCTCTTTTGCTCATTGACTCCTAAGATATATTGGCCATTTTCCCCCATTGTGTACACAATCATCCTCTTCTTTTGCTAGAAGCTGATAATAAAATGCAGTCTCCTCTGTGAGATCATCTCTGATAACAATCAATTAGTCTTTTCCTTCCCTGAAATCCCAGAGCACAAATTTTCTGTATCACTCATTTAGCATTTACTGCCGTTTTGTTTATCTTTCCTTAGGTTATCTGTGCAGGTGACTGCCCAACTCATGGACCAAAATAATTCACATTATTTCATATTTTAGCCAATTAACTCAGACAGTTTGTGCCAGAATAGAGAAATGTTAGGTAATGTATGTTCGTTGTCCACCTAGAGCTTATAGTCTAAAAGGCATAAAAGATATAGGTCATTAATGGTTGGGAAGAGCAGGAAGACTTATATAAGAGCTGTGAATTTGAAGATGAGAAGGAATTCAACAGGCAGAAGACAATGGGCATCCCCATCATAGGGAAAACATGAGAAATATATGGAAGTAGGAAAATATGGTCTGTGACTAGTAATTGAGCAGAGTATAGTATAGGTAAAGAGTATTAAATCATGTAAAAACTAGGTAACACATTAATGTACCATTGATGTAATTAAGGATTTTTATCAACTATTTTAGAAAATAATTTGGAATCCTGCAAGAAAATTCATTAGGTTGTTCATGTCTATTGATCTAGAAATTTCCTAATGGGCATGGTGCTATTTTATGACAAAAAAGATGGGACCCACAAAGAAAACATTCAAAGTAGCACTTTTGTGGTAGCAAAAATAAGTGGGGAAAGTGAGTGCCTATTGTTTGGGAAATGATTGAACAACTTATGAAGGAGTCAGAGAAATACACTATGGGTAAAATGATGAAAATGGATGAGCAATAGAATCGGGAAAAGATTTTCAATTTTTGGAATACAAATGAAATTAATTATACGTTGCAACTGAACTCACATTTATGACAAATTCTAGAGGGCAGATAATAATAGGACAAATGACACTTCTTTCATCTCTAGTCAAGTCAATGAGATTTTATTAAAAGCCAACCATGGGACAGGCACTATGCCAAGCATACGAAGAAAGACAAAAGTAGACCCTGTCTTTAAAGAGCTTGAAATCAAATGAACTATGAGTGCCAAATGTGGATGCAGAAATATATGCTTTCTGTGTTGGTTGGATTTGTTCTGATTTTTGTGATTGCAAGGATGGAATTTGAATGCTGGGGAAAGATACTTGATTGTGATGTGATAAAAGATATCTGTACAACTTTTTTTAAAAGATGATAAGATTTCATCAGAAAATTGGGAACCATTGTGGCATGTAACAATGACGTGATAAGATCTGTGCATAAGGAAGGCTTATCTGGCAGCTTTGTGAAGGATGATTTGGAGGAAAAAGGCACTGAGGCAGGAAACTTAGAAAAATCTAAGTAAGTACAAGTGGCAGAAAAAGAGAAATAGGGATGAGAGATATTGTGGACTTGTCTTTTCTGTCAGAGCCATGGAAAACTCTTCTCTCTTCCTTACTTCTTATAATACATTAAGGAACAAGTCCCATCATACTTCCCCCCCCACACTATTATCTGATCTTTATTCCTACAGTTGTTATTTTATTATCTAGCCTGGACTTATTAGAAAAGCTTTCTATTAGGGTTTCCTATCTCTGTGATTTCACCCTCTCATCATTTAATTAACTTATTTAATAATAATTACATTGTGAACAGATCGGATCATTTTATTTCTCTGCTCAAAACCTTCCAATAGCTCTCATTTTTCTGTTTAACAAAATTAAGACAACTTGACCTGGCATCTAATGCTTCTCAATGCTTCTGCATTTTGATACAGTTCTATTTTTGTCTTTATCTTACATCATGCATTCCCCACTCAGAAGGAATACTTGTTGAGTCAAAGGGATTTCTGTATAGATTGGGAGACTCATTCTCTAAGAACACTTTCTCAATCCTGTGGTGATCCTTCTCAACTCTGAACTCCAGCTGAACATAAATGATTGCAACCCACAGCCTGTTTTCTTGACTCCTTGTTATTCATTATGCCTAGAAAACAAAGGCCCTCGTTTCTGCCGATTTAATTCTTACTGCCTTTTCTACAAAGGTTTTTCTTCCCTATCTTTGCTACCCTGTGACACCAGTGGATCTCAAATAGCAATTTGCTTGAACTTCTTCCATGCATTAATTATTATTTTGAATTTTTTGTCAAGAGCCAATAGGAGATAGTAGATAAAGTGAAGGTCTTGTAACTGAGACAACTGGGGCTCAATCCCTGGCTTTGACTCATGTGAGCTTTGTGACTAAGAGCAAGTAACTTAATCACTCTGTGACTTTGTTCAACTCTCCAGCTCTCTAAACTACAGAAAAATTTCTTATGTGCATTAATGGAGGGAGGTCACACATTGTAAATTTAAGTTCCTAAAATTGGCAGATTCAGATTTCTTCCTTTCCTCTCCAAAGTATTGCTACAAGATAAATACTATGAAGGGAGAGTCTCTGTCTTAGCCAATAGTTCCATAACTCCAAGTGCTCTGTAAATAGGAAGTCCTTAATAATGTTTGCTGAATAGAATTGATTTACTAAGAGTAGAATGAGATTGTTTAGAGGTGGTGAGGTCTTATCTCTTCAACTAAAATTTAAGCTTTTGGAGGACAGCCAGGATGTTCTACCTTTTACTGCACATTTCCTATTCTTTAATATCCAATATAACAATATGAAGATCATAGTTGTTACTATAGGAATATTTGTTGTTAGCTTAAAGACAAGTGCAATTTAAAACACCAGAGAGAATTGTGAAAAGAACCTTTGATTGGGTCACTATTCCAGATAAAAAGGATGGAATAATCTGCATGTCACAATACAGTAAAATTTCAAAACAAGAGGGAAATAAAAGGGCTTTGGGGAAAGTGTTACTTAGGAAAAAGAAGATATTTCAGAAGATGGAAAGGAATGAATAACTGACAAAAGCATACCTAACCACTTCGGGAATTAGTACAATGTTAAGGGAACAGTTTTTTTTTTTCTTTTTTCTCTGTCTAGAAGAATGGAGCCAATCATAGCTAATGTCCATAATTGCAACAGGTACATTTATCTTCAGAAGAGCCAGTATAAGAAAGTAAGTGACAAGGGAGAAGGCGAGAATGAATATTAAGGATGTGGCCATTTATCTCATTTTTGAGGCTGCCTCTTAAAATCATTTCTATTGAATGATTTCTACTTGACCTTTCTCTCAGGCTTTACTGATAAAAATAGCTGATTTACTGGGATTCACTATCCCAGAATTCCCTTCTTCTTGATAAGCCAAGTGTTTTAAGCCTCTGTCTCTTTTGATCCTTACAACAACTCACTTAGGTGGCTATCATCAACCACAAAATAAATAGGGAAACCGAGGCTGAGAGAAGGGAGTTGGCTATAGTCACAAACAAAATAAGTATCTGAATCTCTATGTCTTAGGGTTGGAAAGATGTGGGTTGAAGCACTTAATCACTTCCCATCTGCCGTCAACTTTCTTCTTATGTGACTAAAGTGCCAGGTCCTAACTTTCTTCCCAGGGCTTCTTGTCGCCAAGTTCATTTTACTATCCACCAAATCATACTTCTCTCTCTAGAGGAAGAAAAGGTCACTTTATCCCTGTTTATGAAGAGAAGAAAACCTATTTCTTAAATCAATCCTGCGTACCCTAATAGTGCCTGATGGATCCAACTAATCATCTCTGAAAATGATCAACAAACATTGATGATCTCAGCAAATACTTGAATATAAACAAATTATTCAGTATCAAGTAAAGACGATACTTCCAGATGGGACTTATTGTGACACAATCAGACCACTTGGATCTTTTTCATGTCTCATAGGACCAAATGTTAAATCTTATGGGTTTCCAGTGCTACACTTTAAAGGTCTCGCCCCATTTTTTCATTTCTATGGTCTTGAATTTACACTTATTTTCATTAGCAGTATGGTTCCCCCCCACATCATTTGTAAAAAGGATTCACTATCCCAAAATTCCCTTCTTACTCCGAGTCCTATTTGCCATGAGAACCTGATGCTTTATCCAGCTTTCAAGTCTGTGAGTGCAAATTCAGGATTGCTTATTCCCCATCTATAAAATGTTGATACTGATACCTGGATGGAACCAGATGAGGATTAATGAGATGGTGTCTTCTGGAGGAAGAGTACTTTGTAAGTAAGGAGGTGGAGGGGCTATTATAGTATCCTATATAGAACACATTTATACTACCATAAAAACATGCTGGCAGTAAATTATCTGGACCTATTATAAAACACCAACCAACTGCCTGAGGCCAGAATTAAAACCTGGTGACAGCAAAGACAGCAAGGGATAGGGAGGAAACAGTTTGACCAAGCACAGTAGCACTGAGGACTAAGACATTTCTAATATTCAGGAACCTCCACTGCCTGACTTCCTAGTGTTCCCAGCTTTGTCCAACAATTGGATGAGGTGCCTATTAGCTGAAATATTAGTTAATGTAGATATGACTAAGTGATGATTTTACAATTGAAATCCAAAGCAGAGAAATGACTAAGGTCCCACAGGATGGTACTTTCCCCAAGTCTCCTTTTGTGACTTCTAAGAGAATGTAATGATATCATTTGTAATAAAGACAAAACAAACTTTGAAATTAATTTTAGTCAAGAAATCACATTCTATTAGAAATCTGTATCCTTCAATTCATTAACTTTGAGGATAGAAGGATAATCATTCTCTAACAGAATCAGAGAAACCTAAAATTAAGACCTTGCAGAGTAAATTCTGATCAGTGCTAAATTCCTTCTAGGGGATCTTTCCTGTATGTTGTCTAGCTCCTATTTTAGACTTTTATTGGGAAAGCAATACTCATTATTGTGTGGTATGGAGTACAAGACTTGGAGTGAAATTTAAAATTTCTATGACCATACAAAACTTCATCAGTTTCCTTATTTACTAAGTAGGAAAAATCATACTTGTACTCTCATATGCTTACATATTATCATTGCATGGTATGTTATCATAAAATATAATAATATTTTTAGCTTTTTTACTGTGGAATTTTTTTCTTTCTCTATTTGTCCTAATTCTGCCCCAAGCAATTAAAAGAATAAGCTTAATCCTTATCCCATGTGGAAGTTCTATAAATAAAAGAGGACAGAAAATCTTAATCATCTCTGCTTCAGGTAAAATATCTGGTTCCTTCAATCATTCCTCATAGGATATGCTGCCTAGAAACTCACCATCACAATCAACTTTCTGTGTACACAAGCTAATTTGTAAATGTCTCTTAAAATGATACCCCAAACTAATTAATTTTGCAATGATTCTTCTCTAAATTGTCTGAATTCTACCCTTAGTCATTCCATCTACATATAGACAGTAGAGATAACCCAACCATACAAACACTTCTTCTGGCCACATATTTTATACATACATATATACATATACATATTATTTTTGTTAAGGGCTTTCTTTGGAGGTAAGTTTACTTGGGAGATTAGTAGAGGAACTGTTATCGTACTTAGTATTTCAGGAGTGATCTTAAATGTTGCATACTAATCCCATGCTAATAATCAGAAAGAAGAAAGGAAGGAAATAAGCATTTGATTAATTATATATTATGTGCCAGATAGTATACAAATAATCTCTCATTTTATCCTGACAACAAATCTTGGAGGCAAGTGCTATCATCTCCCTTATTTTATAGTTAAGGAAAACTTGAGGTCACCAAGTTTGTAAGGATCTGAGATAAGATTTGAACTGGAGTTTATTTTTTCACTCAAAAGTCCAACACTATTATTCACTGTGCCTCCTAGCTGGCAAGAGAGGCTTTGAATAAATTACTCAGGAAAAGTAGCATCAATAATATTTATTGAAACCTACTATATAAAAGGAATTAGTCTAGTCAAAAGAATTACTTTATAAGTATTGGGAAATGATCACAGAGCTTCAGAAAGACCACTAGTATCCTACTGCTTGGGTGTGAGGGTAATAGAGCAGGGACCTAGTCAAGATATAAGTAGGTTGAGGTCTCTAATCAGGGGAATTAAACAGAGTAGAAGAAACCTAACAAGTGTTTTTTTTTTAATCAAGGTGCCCTGAAACCCATAAACTTTATCAAGGAATCTAAAATATATCCTAGAGACTTCCTTCTAGAAGCAAAAATGTTGAGAATGTGATAAAACAATGGTCTTACTCAAGTTTTAAGAGTTTAGATTCATCAGTAATTGGTAATAATAAAGCATTAGCAAAAATGTACCAAACTTTTCTCATCATTTTTTTCTATGTTTCTTTCCCAGTAAAGAATTCTGCAGGTTTTATTTTTATTCTTACTGATCAAGCAAACCATAATTGGGTAGAAAATCATGTTATTTTCTTTGACTCCATCAACTATACATCTAAGAATTCTATTTGATCCAAGACGCATAAGTATTGAAGCCCAAACCTATGAAAGAGAGTGGAGAATGAGATAAGTGCCATGAGACTGGAGAAAGATGAATGTTGTGATTTTCAAAGGAGAAAAGGAACTAGAGCCTGAAAAGTGTAGATTGGTGGGTTTAACTTTAATCCTTGTCAAAAATTCTGGAATTATTTATTAAAGTGGCTTCTGCTAAGCATCTGTAAAAGGTGATTATGGTAAATAACCTACATGGCTTTGTCAAGTATGGATCCCGTCACAATAAAGTGAGAGGAAAATGGTAGATTTAACCAACGATTATGTGTATATTTGAATAATTTTTAAAAGTTTTTTTGATTTCCACACTATCAGTTATTTCATGTCTCCTTATGTTATACAAAGGCTTTCATTGTTTGTATGTGTGTGTATGTGTGTGTGTGTATATGTGTGTAGTGCAGCTGGACAAAGGCTTGAATACTGAAATAAATACATAAAAATGACATAGGTTCAGGGATATTAAAGATAGTAATCTGGCTTATATTTCACATCTTTTGTTCTGGTTCAAATGTATTTTCATGCAAAGTCTGAAATCCTTGGGAATTGCTAAGGCTAAGTCAAATAGACACCTGGATCAACAGACTAATATCCAATACCAGACTTGGAGAGCTAAAAGGAAACAATTCATCTGCAATCACAATTTCCAGTTTCCTTTTAGGAAAGTAGAGTGACTCATTAGTAGAATATTATGGTTCATTAAAGTATCCTTCTTCTCCTATGGAGATGATCTGTCTGTTATATTTTAGAAGAGTGAATCTATGGCCAACCAACGACTCTGAAGAGATGAAGGCCAGAAGCTTATAGGAAAGAGAAACAATACAGATATTTATGGTGTGGGATGATGATTCCATCTTTTCTTTGTCATACCTTTGGAAGTCTGGCAAAGCCAATGAACTCCATATTGGGGGAGAGAGGGTTTTAACTTCATTAAAGCACATTGTAATGTGAAAGAGAAATTATCTTGATACATGGTTTTCTAAATAAAAGAAAGAAATGAGGAGAGAGGAAGAAAAAGGAAAGGAGGAGCAAAGGAATCATGGGCATTAAGTTCAGAACTTATGATTTAGAGAAATTTTAGAGGATAACAAATGATAAAGTACATCAAATCATGAGGATTTATCAAAGAAATTAGAAATGTTTATTATTGAGCAGACGTAGAAGGGAACATATCTCTTCAGAACCAGAGAAGAGTCCTTAGAGTTCGTCTAGTTTGATGCCCCCCCATCTTACTGATGAGGATATTAAAGCTCAAAAAAGACAAGATTTTTTTTCAGGATCCCACAGCTAGTTCTTTTGTTCTTTCCAAAACATCCTAGATGTGATAATTGTGCCTAAAGAGTTATTATTTGAAGAAGGAGTAACTTTTTGTTTTTACTCAGATGAGGTTGTAAGAAAAATGAATGGCTGCTAAAAGAATCAAATTTATGCTAGATATTAAGAAAATTGTCCTAACAAAGTAGCTCAAAAGCAGAAGAAAATGTCTTAGGAGATAGTGGATCTTCCCTTTTTTGACATCACTCATTGTCTTTAAGCAAAGATAAGTGATCTTTTTCTTAAGATGTTATAAGAGATTCCTGTTAAAATGGATTGGATGCCATGTACTTTAGTTCCTCCCCATTTAGAGATTCTGTTATTCCACAAAATGATTCCCAATTTACATTAAATATGGCAATATTACCTAAGCAAAAGGTAGAATTTAGAGAAACTATCTGAAATTTGGTCTATAATAACTGTTTACATTGTATAGTTCTTATTTATAAGGTATTCCATGTCCAATTTCTCATTCTATCTTTATAATACCTAGCGGGTATCTTTGTAAATAAACTAGGTCCCAATTAGTGCAAATAAAGAATCTCGTGAAATACTCTCATGTATTTGAGTTGATACTGTTGGAAATTATAATCATGCAAAATATAATAATTGGTTCCAGTCCAATGGAAACATAAAATGTAAATTTGACTAACGCCATTACTTTATCCTAATGGGACTTAGCTGTTTCCTCCCCTCCATCCTCATCTCACAGAAAAGAAATTGATGTCATGAAAGGTGAAATGATTTGCCCAACTCCACACAGTTGCCAAGTAATAGTCCTTGGATTCACATCCAGGCTCATGGATCTTTTTAGTGTTGCATCTCGGGTTGCATCTGTATAAAGTGTGTGCATTGAGAACAAAAAGGAAAGTGAACAGGGAGACGTGGAACCCCGGTGGATTCAGGAGCTAAAATCGGTTGCCATTTGCAGAGTACTGAAATTAAATTTGTGACACCTTTAACACTGACCCTTTGAATGACGTGGGCCTCTCCATCAGCGGTGATTCTGTCCTAGGTCCAGGAATTTCTGCTGAGAGCTTTCAATGCCTAATTAAATAATGAGCAAATCTTGTCAGAGCTGGGACGCCTTGAACTTTTCATGTCACCACAGAGTGAACTATAGTCCAAACCTAATATTTCAACAGTGGCAGTAACATCAATCTCCTGTTCTGATGTTATAGTCCTGTGCACTCCATATGAAGAATTGTGATGGGATAGTAATGGGGCCATTATACGATGAAAAGACCTTATCTTATTGGTAAGGTCTTATCTATAGATCAATCAAAATGCCTACTTCAGGGCACAGCTTGAACTTTAAATGTGTTTTTCTGGTAAACTATTCTCAATTACAGGATATAACTTTGATATAAAAAGCACTAATGTAAAAAATACCTGAGGTAATTTAAGCAGCATTCACAATAGAATATGCTGTCAATGTGATGCACCTTCAGTAACTCTACATGTAGTGTTAAGGGCACAGGATGCAAATGAATGAGTCTTTGCCTTTGAGTCCTATGTCGCTCACATAAAAATAGTCTGCATGTGTTCTTGCTGTTAACATTACAAAAGACTTTACAGAACTAGTTGATATTTGGATAAGAAAGTTAAATACAGGGCAGCCTCATGTAATTTAGGGGATTCATTGTATTACTGAGGTATATTGGAGCACTTGACTGGATGAATTGGAATTACTGCCATTGCCTCCAGAAAGGCCATGTCAACCACCCCTGTCCTGTGCCTTCCCAGGCCAAATACAACCAGTATCATTTCCCTTTATCCTCCCCATCCTGTGCACTGGAACATAGAATCCGTGATAATGTGAATATGTCATGGTTTTATATATTTTCACAGAACTGAGTAGGGGAAGAGAAAAGAATAAGCATCCAGGTGGCATCTACTATGTGCTAAACTTTTACAGATATTATCATCACATTTGATCCTCACAACAATCCTGCAAGATAGGGGATCTTATTGCCTCCATTCTGCAGTGGAAAACATTGAGGCAAACAGAAGATAAATAACTTGCCCAGGATCCCACAGCTAGTGAGTATTGGTTACTGCATTCAATTTCATCTTCCTGACTCCAGGCCAAGCTCTTTATTCCCTGTACCATCTAGTTTCCACCTCCACCCTCGTCTGTCTATACATATACACAAACAAGTATGTATGTATGCATGTGTGTATGTGTGTGCGCGCATACACACACACACACACACACACACACACACATATATATATGTATATATATATATATATACAAAGAGAGAGATCTATGAAGAGAAATAGATATCTATAGTTATATAGATCTATATATATAGATATAGGTATATATATATATAGATTATAAATAGAAATATATAGATATATATGCATATATCTAGATCTATATCTCTTTATATATATATATATTTAGATTTATATATATACATATTTATATGTAATGTTATATATGTTACATATATAATATGTATATAAATTTATATATACATATATATATATATAAATCTAGATATATGCACCTATATACATACATGTATATACATAGACAAATATAATTATTGAGCACTTAATAAACTGTATTCATTCCAGGTATTGAAAGATAATAGTTATGCTGTTATATTCTAGAATGGAGAATAGTTTAGAATCTAAGAAATTAGAGAATTTAAATCAATAAAATATGTTTATTTGCAACATGTCATGGTGGTTAAAGAACTGGTCTCAAAGCTAGGGAGACCTGGACCTGGTTTCACCTTTTTTGCATAACTTGAGTAAAGTTTGCCTGGAGAATGTCAGTCCGAAATTGTGAATGGAAATCTCTCCCTGAGACCTCTCCATAGCGATGAAATGAGACTGAGTAAAACCAAGCCTACAAGTACTGAGTGCGGTTCTCTCAGTGACCACGTGCTTTTTCCTCAACAAAGATTTTCTGAAAAAATAGAAGACATTATAGGATGATGAGCCACAGAACAGCCCAGCCCAGAATACTTCCTGCTGGGGAGAACCAGGGTCAGGGAAGAGGGGCAGGTAGCATTCCACTTTGAATAAACAACCATGGAGAAGAGCAAGGACTGGAGTCTGAGTCTTGGGTATAAAATGTCAGGAGACCTAGTGGAGAACTTCTGGCACATTAGAATAGGAGGAAGAATCCCAGTGGGTTTATGTAACAACATGGACAAGAGTCTCAAAGGCACAGCCATATTGGGCTGCACCCCACTGGAGAGAGTAACCCCATTGAAATTGAAGAAGTACAAATCACTATACTAGGCAGTAGAGAGTATCGGGATGAATAAAATCTAATGATCCTATGAGGGTATAGTCAAATAGGAAAGACAAGCCATGGGCATCCACAAATAATGTAATGTAGAGAATTTGTGCAAAAGAGATACCCACAAAAAAAGTGTTATGAGAAAGAACTTCCTGCTGGAGGCTATTCTTGGGAGGAGATGGAATAAAAACTATAACTATTAAGAATTTTCGGATTTATGTAGTGCTTTAAGGCTTGCAAATATGTTAACTCATTTCATCCTCAAAACAACCCTCTGAGATTTGTATTCTTGTCAGCCCATTATACAGATGAGGTAAGTAAGGGCCAGATGTTAATATTACATAGCTACAAAGTGTATGAGGTAAGATTTCAACTCGGTTCATTCTCTCTCATGTCTTGTACTATATTCACGGGACCACTTAAGTGTCTATTTGAGATTGAATTTAAAATGGGTCTTGAAGGAAGGGAAAATCCCTGTAATTATGGGAAAGTGATGATTTATCCTGGCCAGAGAATTTGCCATAGAATAGAAAAACCCTCTGGCTTCTTCTCTTGGCCCATGATTGGGCTACCCCCAGGGAAATATTTGCCTTGCCGATTTATATCCTTCCTGATCCCCTATGAAAGAAAGAGGAGTCAAAAAAAGGTAAGAAACTAAACTTTGCTATTTATTTAAACTTGGCTATTTATTGCCACTTCAAATGAAATGCATAAAATACTAATCTTAAACTTCATTTTTTTTATATTTTTCATTGAATACCCATCTGTAGCAGAAATGGATCCTATCACTTTCTTTAAGAGAGCCCAACCTAAGTTTTACTTTAAAAATTGTGCCCAAAGGTCTATTCTGGCAGACAAGGCTTGGAGTACTATACTAGAGAGAAAAAGAAAAGGCTGAGCCCTTTCTTTGGAATCCACAAAACTAGATCCCTTTGAAAAAGATGCTGTCATAGGGCTTACAATAAAATCAGAGAAAGACCATATCCACTGTGTCAGCTTCCTTCCCCTTGTTTTACAGATGAGAAGCCAAAGTGGAATAAGATAAAGTTCCTTGGCTTTGAAACCTGATTTTCTGACTAAAACCAATATTTTTTCCATTGTACCCATATAAGGCATCGCTGAGGGAAAAAAGAAAGACATAGAATTGAGGAAAGACCATAATTAGTATAATTTGGCTGAAGCATGCAACATAGTAAGAGCAGAAAATACTTGGGATAAATCTAAAAAGATAAGTTAGAGGGCCTTGAATGCCAAACTGAGGAGGCTGTAAGTAATGTTTTTTGGGGGTAACATAATCAGCAGGCTGCATCTGGAAGATTCACTGCAGTGTGAACGATGGAGTGGAGAAGAGAGGGTATTTTTGCCAGTGTAGAGGAAACTAGACATAGAATTGTATGGACTTCCCTTTCTTCCTGATCTTGTCTTTAGTCAGCCCTACCCAAAGATGTTCTTTTTCATAAAGGTTTCAGTGGGAAAGAGATCTGTTTCCCACTATAGAAGAAACAAGCATCTTTACTGAGGTCTTTTGTCCTAGAGAGTGAGGAGCACCTCGAGGACCGTGAGCTTGATAACAGTTTTTCCTTTCAGCACAAGACTCTGCCATGTGAATTTACACTTCAAATTCAGCTCCGAAAAGAGCATCTTCATCTTAACACATCACCTTCCTCAGGTATGCTCCGCCATTTCCTTAGCATAGGTGCAGAATTAAGCTTCTTTAAGGCAAGTTCCATGTCTTATACTGCTAAAACTAGCACAGAGTTTTCTACTGAGGAGATGTTAATAATAGATTAATTGGGAATATAAAGAAAGACAAAAAAAAAACAACAAACAAACAGTCCTTTTTGAGGAAGGCACTAAAATTAATAGGGGATAATAAATGTTTCTTGATGAAAAGGATGATCAGAGAGAAGCTAGTTTGGCCTTCTCTTTTTTTAGGACTTCGGAGGAAGAGAGACACTAAGTGAATACCTCAGGTAATATAGTTCAGGAGTAGAAAACTGAAGACTATAATCCTATATATGTATAATATATATGTATAATATTTATGTATATTAGTATTTATATAAATATTAATATATTAACTATTATGCAATTATATAATTATATAATAATATAATAAACAATAATAGAATATAATATATATTTAATAATATAATATATAATATTATAATATAATAAATATAATATTATAATATTATAATAAATATTATATTTATATAATATTTATAATATATAGAATTGAGGGTTTTTTGTTTTGTTTTTTACTATGTGCATTCTTGCACATAAAGATAAAGTAGATAATGAAACTGGTTGGGAGAGAAGAAGGCTGTGTACATGTGTTTCAAACTAGAAGGGAATGAGTTTGTGAAAAATATGTACATATTAACATATATATGTATAAATGATAAAGGCAAAGAAGTGTGTAATGAAATTTTGAGTTAGTAAGATAAAGAGACTCTATACATAGAACATTTTTTGGTAACAGTCTCATTCATGGTCTTTGGATTCACACTTCCCTCCCTTTTCCTGGAACTTTGAGAGTGCATTTGGTGATTATTAAGCAGTCCATGCAAGGTGGGATGGGGAATAGATGTTTAATTTAGATTTACAGATAATTAAGAAAAAGGAAGTAAATCTGGCTATGTTTGGCTTTTATAGTCCTCCTTGCAGTAAGTCTCTTGAAAATACTATCTGATGATGAACTTATTCAAATATGTTACTGTCCTTGGGGACTGGAGTGAAAAATTAAAGTATGATGTGTCTGTTTAAGGATAGAAATAAAGACTTATGGGATGTCCCAAAAGTCTTAGTGTGATGTTAAGTTTTTAGTAACTTCAGAAGAATAAATATTGCAAAATTTTAAAAAAAATCATTTGAAGTTTAATTATTTCAATTCCCTACATGTATTTAGTTGTTTTTTTTAAAGGAAATTTTAATTTTTAACAAAACAGAGCACTCTGTCATGCATTAAATCTGGGAGTTTCCAGATGATACTTAGAGGGGTACATCCCTTCTTGCTTGGCTAGCTCAGTTACCTGATGCATCTCCATTAGATTTTTTTATGTCTAGTCATATCAAAACTCATTCTAAGCATAATCTTAAGCATAGGACTATGAATCCAATTCTTTGACTCACTGAGCAGCAGCCAATAAAAGTTATTATAAAGTTTAATAAACTACTAGAATTTTGTAAACAGAAGATGGTCGTTAGATTGAATTTTAATAATAAACTCATCAATATTTTAAAAAAACTAAATAATTAACTTTTCAAATGTTTCTGAAAGTTTGTGGCATTTATAGTTCTGAAGTTATTAAAGATTAAAACTGCACTCTAAGATTTTGGAGACATGCTGGCAAGTTACAGATCAAAATTTCATTCCCCAGCCTCCACTCCTATGTGTTATGTCTCCTATCAGAAAGTAAATTCCTTAAGGACAAGGACTTTGCATTTTATTGTATCTCCAGGTCAACAAAGAATTATGTCAAGTACATAGTAGGCACTGTTTTTTCCCAACTAATTTATTCATTTTTTTGGGTATCTTCAGTTTCTCCTGTTTAGATAACTCTTTCCCCTCTATCTACAAACAAGAGCAACTACCCTTCATCTAATATCAAACAAATCATGAGAAACCCTTTCTTATATCCCCAAATCCTGAAAACTGTACCAACCATCTTTCTTCTTTCCATATAGCAATTTTATTAAAATAGCAATATGCCATCATTTTTATTCCTGCTATCCTTATAATCTTTCTTCAGTTCCTATCTTTCTATTGAAACTTTACTATTCAAAATCTACCAGTGTTCTATGTCATCAATGGTTCTTTTTTTTTAGGTTCCATAACTCTTGAACTCTATAGCATTCACTATGTTGCCATCACCTCAAATCTCTTAGGATCCTTAATATCAAATGGTACTATTTCTCTATCAATTTCCAGAAACAGGAAGGGAAGTATCACAGAAGCAAAGAGGTGTTCAATGAGAATAAGACAAAATGAAAATTAATACAAGGAATAATTTCAGCAAATTTTTTCCTAAGATTTTCTGTTCTCTTTCTTTGGTATTTCAAGGATTATTTTGATCAGAAATTATATTAGGTGATCTTTTCATCTATGGAGTCATTTTCTCATTATTTTACCAATTGATGTTTTTCAGTTAATAGCTAAGAATGATGTAGTTGGTGCCAAAATGGAGAAAATACCAGGAAAATACTGAATTTGAATCCTGGTTCCTGGGAGCTAGACATCCTCTAAAAAATCCCAATTTCTCTAGCCCTCCTAATAATAGCTATAATTATATTTGTATGAGCTACTTCACAAAGGTGAGGAAATAATTCTGTAAATTTGAAATTTAGTATACTAGAAATAGAAGTATTGATATTTTCTTATCATTACTACTATTCTTATGAAGCTAGTCATAACAGAATGTTGGAAGAAATAAACAGCACTTCAATTTTTTTAAGCCTGGAATGGTACTCAGTCTCCTTGTTCTTTTCTTAATTTTCCTTCCAGGAAAAATTGGCCATAAAATAAAAAAGTATGGAGAGTCTCATGTACTTTTATTCTTCTTAGCCTTCCTTTGCATCTGGAACTCAGGGCCTTCTTAATCCTCTCTGCCACCCCAGAGGCAGAGTCTGGTATTGGGATATAGCTGTTCTATAATATAGTGGTATTGAAATAAGGAGAGAGCAGCCCCTAACAAGTAACAATACTATTTCCTATCTTAGAAAAAAAATCAGCTAAGTAGCTACAGTAATTATCTCTATACAATTTTCCTCTCTCCCAGAAATGGTGTTTCTAGTTATTATCATTATTGTAATAGTGATTGCATCCATGTTTAACCAAAGGCAGCATCAGAAAGTTGTTTTTTTTTTTTTTTTTAAACTACATCAAGCCTAATTTATCCCCCACCCCCTCTTGTATTTTCCCTGTGTATACTGACACAGTGGAGGACTAGCCAGCAGGTGAAGTAATTATCTGGGAACTCTGCCATGGAGACCATGAGAGGACTGCAACGTTACCAGAATGCATCTTAATAAGTAGCCATTTAATCCACACCTAAACCTTTTTATTGCCACTGCCATACAACGATGCCGGTCTCTAATTGGGGCTCTCGAGTCAAACTGCATCAACACCATCAAATGCAAAATAACCCTAAATTGGATCTTTGATACAGGACTCGGATGCTCCAGAAACACAATCTTTATAAACATTCCCCTTTAAAGGAGAATTTTTTGGAATCATGCTAAACCAGAATGGGATAATTAGACTTTGCTGAAGGAGATATTCTGCCCTCTGAAGACTTCCAAGGACTTTATTTGTTCATTTGTTTTCTTATCACATTGCTGACCATCTCCTCCCTAAGTAAATAATACAATCACTCAATAAACTAAAACTTCAGCTCTCATAATGGATGTCAGAAACAAGGAGGAGAATTAGAATGATTTTATAAAATCCATTCCAGCCCTGGGATGACATAGGATTGCTCCTTGGCTATATATAATAATCTTATTTTTGTGAATGTATTAATTTTAAAAAATAATGCCATGAGCCTTTTGTATTAAGTGCCATAAATGGGGGAATGAAATCAAGAGGAATGAAATGTGATCAATCGGGAACCTAGATTTTTTTTTTCCTAGGCAACAGGAAATAATATTTAATGACCTGGTAAGATGGAACTTTATGTAAGCTTTTTAATATGCATGCACAGCAGGGTTTGCTTTACAGCTGATTCTTCCCCAAAGAAGAGCAAAGATGAGGGATATATCAGGCAAAGATATTTAATGAAGGGATGGGAGTTTCAGGATTTCTCTTCAAAGCAGTGATAACCATTGAAGAATATAGGAATCAAATGATTTTCATCTGTTTGTTTTTACCTATGAAGTTGGGTTTTGGGCCCTTTGGGGAAAATGGTCAGGTGGTATAAATAAGAGTTGATTATAGTAGTAGTAGTTTGTCCTTCATTTTGCAGAGATCCATGCCGTGCAAGTGAATTCAGTTTCAATGAGGGAAGACTGTGCAAAGTCACTTCTGTCCTAGAGCTTTCTTGCTCCAATGGTCAGACATAGATGAAAATGACTGGAGATGGCCCTTAACAGAGGTTTAAGGAAAAGGGGAGTTCATAAGAAGGAAAAGCACATTGCTTCAGCTTCTATGAATTTCCATCACTGTGATGATCAAGCAACAAATATTTAACAAAAGTCCTTCTACTAAATCTGTCAATAACATATTAAATTCCTGTTATGAGAAGGGCATTCTGCTAGGTAATAGTGACCAAAAAAAAATCGCACCAACTAAAATTAAACACAACCAGCTCCTGCCTTAAAATAATTTCTCCTATTGATGGAAGACAACATATAAACTGATGATGGATGAAAATTTGAGGAAGCAAAGGACACATATTATGGTGAGAATCCAAAAAGGATGCACAAAGGGAAATAAGGTGAGATAAGCCTAGAAAAAATAGGCAGGTTAGGGCAGATTGTGAAAGGCTTTAAATCCCAGACTGAAAAATTTATATTTTATGTTTGACACCAAAGGGAACTTTGGGGCAGTGAGATGATCAGCTTGGTACTCTTGAAACAGAGCAAGTAGTCCAGCTAAGGGCCTGTAGTAATAGCACAGGTCAGGGGCAGAGAATATCGGAACTAGGATGGTGGCCACACACGTGGAAAGACAAGAATGAATGGAGAGTTGTGTTGTAGATGTAAAACGGACAATACTCATCAACCTCATAAGGTCAGTGAGACAAGTGTCCACAGAAGTATGCTAGATGTTGGTCAGAAAAGAGGGAAAATATAAAGAAAATTAGGAGATAGTTACCCGCCTCCAGGAGATTTTACTCTAGTTAAAGATATTAGACATACAACTAAATACTAGGGACGGATTGTAAATATTATGAGAGTTTTATGTGTGAGAATGAGCATGAGCTGAAACTAGGGAAATTAAGAATTCAAGGGAAATAGTGGAAAATAAAGATATAGTAGTGTTTTGCAAGTAGACTGAGAAAAATAAGACCATATGATTAAGAACGCAAACCCATTTCTTTTTAAAAGGGAATAGGAGGGAAATCGTATTTCAAAATGATTAATACGGCAGTTGAGTGTAGAGAAAAAGAGTGGAATCAGAGAGACCAGTTGGGATGTTACCACAATACCCATCCAGAAGAGATGCTTTGAGGTTCTATTTTGCAGCAGTGGATGTCAAGAGACAAATCCTAAAGAAATTGAAATTAATAAGACTGGCGTTTGATTGTCTACAGGTGAAAACGAGGGATGAAAAAGTATTCCAAGTTAGTAGAATGATGATGCTGAGGAAAGAAATGAAAAAAATGCAAATGTTGCTACAGGAAGTCCTGGTTTGGAAAAAGAGTTTAATTTTAGATAGAATGTATTTGTCAAACTCAAAGTTTTACTACCTTTTTTCTCTTTAATCATAGGAGTACTCCTACTATATCTAAGAATGGTGTAGCTTTCTGTTATAGAAATAATATTTACCAGTTTCTTCCTCCCCTTTTCCCAAGAGAGTTAGGTAAAGGCAACAAAACCAGGATTCAACTGGACAGAAGTAGCACAAAGCTCAAGCTGTGAGTCCTTTGGGCTACTTCCTATTGACTTCAGGCTATATTGATGTGATTTCCTAGTTATCTAACAGCATCAGAAATCCTACCTACAGAGTCAGAGTTCTTCCATGTCATCTTTAAATATCTACCAAGTCATACATAAAAATCCCTTGCCCTTCTAAACCAGATATTTTTTTCCTCATGAAAAGAGAGAGCAGTATCTATAAAAGTCCAGTAATACTGCATCTATATAAATATATGCATATATATTCCACCATATACCTTCACAGACATACATTATATGTGTGTGTGTGTGTGTGTGTGTGTGTGTGTGTGTGTGTGTGTGTGTGTGTGTGGATAGCCTTGCTATGTCAGGGCTAATTAAACTTTCTTTCGGTAAGTATTCAATGATTTATGACTGATTTATTCCAATAGCCTGCCAATATCAGGCCCACCTCAACACTATCCATGTGGGGAATCATTTGAAAAGCATATTTTCCTTCAAAGTGTTTTAATTAGTCAATAATGAATTAACTATTGGCCGAGGACCAGTTCAAATCAGAGAGGTTCATCACCAGGTAGATTAATAGGATCAGGTAATTTTCTGTCACAGCAATATTTAAAGACACCTGCCAACCTAAAGAGAGACTGGTTGGATGGGGGGAGAGAACAGTTCAAATGACAGATCTTTGAAGTACATTTTGAAATATCCTTGTCATCCAACAAAACTACTCTCCCAATCCCAATCCTTTTTGCATTAAAATAATGTTGATTATAATCTCATTTTTAACAATTTGGAAAGTACAATAAATGATCCTTTCAGGGGATTGCAGAAATGCACCAAACTGCCTACTAGTGGCCTGGAAAAAAATCCCATTCATTCAAGAGTCCTCTAGTTACTATTTGACAATAGTTTAAGCTTGAAAGGGAAAAAATGCCAAAACAAAGTAGGTTTTTTTGTCTTTCATTTCTACTATATTTTAGACAGCAATTCTGTTTTGAAAGCAAGCAACAGATGTACTAGAAAATATGGTTTCTCTAACTACTAAAAAGGCAAACGACATTTTCCTTTTGAAGTTGCACTTTGAAGTGGAGTTTAAAGTCCAAGTTATATATGTGAAGGCAGATTTAAGCAGTAAACCTCAATACAAGTTCAAGATTTAGTAGCAGTACTAGTAATATTTCTTCTATTATATTTTGATAGTCTGTCACTAGTGTCAATGCCCAGAGAAATCCTCTGTGGCAGGGAAAGGTAAAAAAGACTTCTCTGGGGTCATATGGGGAGTTGATAATCAAGCAGGTTATTGTATTTGAATTTGCTGTAGCACTAAAGTAGAATATTATGCATAGAACTTGAAAAAGAAATTTTCCATCTACCTTTCCCACTATTTCATTTGCTTTTGAACACCTTGGGAAAATGATAGAACTATAAACAGAATTTTTTTCACCTGAGGCAAGAAAAATACAATTGAGGACAAAGTATGGAGTGTGAGAGCAAGTAGAAGGGACAAATAGAAAGGTCAATGCGACCATGCATCTCCTTCAAAGTTCAACTCTTTTCCCTGCAGGGTTTGGGAAAATTACAAGCCATTAGGAAAGAGGAAGAAACCCAGAGGAAGTTGTACCATGCAGTGTCACACAAGTTGCTAGAGGGAGGAATGACCTCTCTTGATAAAGAATTTTGATTGCCTCCCCCAAATTCTGCAGAGGAAGTGCCCCTGTTGACATCTTGCTCAAGTGCCCCCCATTTGAGGCTACTCTTAGCCCTAAAATTACAATTTAAATTAGAGAGAAAATTATATACTAAATATTTGTTTAGAAATCTTTTTAACCCAAGGAAATATTAAAGAAGGGAAAGGGACCCGTATGTGCCAAAATGTTTGTGGCAGCCCTATTTGTAGTGGCTAGAAACTGGAGGATGAATGGATGTCCATCAATTGGAGAATGGTTGGGTAAATTATGGTGTATGAAGGTTATGGAATATTATTGTTCTGTAAGAAATGACCAACAGGAGAAATACAGAGAGGCTTGGAGAGATTTAAATCAACTGATGCTGAGTGAAATGAGCAGAACTAAGGGATCACTATACACTTCAACAATGATACTGTATGAGGATGTATTCCGATGAAAGTGGATATCTTCAACATAGAGAAGAGCTAATCCAATTCCAATTGATCAATGATGGACAGAATCAGCTACATCCAGAAAAGGAACACTGGGAAATGAGTGTAAACTGTGAGCATTTTTTTGTTTGTTTTTCTTCCCAGAATATTTTTACCTTCCAGATACAATTCTTCCTTTGCAACAACAACAACAAAATTCGGTTCTGCATATATATATTATACCTAGGATATACTATAAGATATTTAATATGTATGGGAATGCCTGCCATCTAGGGGAAGGGGTGGAGGGAAGGAAGGGAAAAATCCGGAACAGAAGGGAGTACAAGGGATAATGTTGTAAAAAAAAAATTACCGATGCATATGTACTGTCAAAAAAAGTTATAATTATAAAATTAATAATAAAAAAGAAATCTGCTTAAGCATGTATATACATACATATATACATCCTACAATTGAAATAAACAATGTCTATGTTAATAGGAAGTCATGGACCTATTTATATATTTTTTCTCAAGAGCTAATAAAAATGTGTTCCCCAAGTAAGGGGATGAAGTGAGACCTTGTACAGGCCAGGGTTGATATTATTTATCATGAGTTTAAGAGAGCTAAGTAATCTTGAAGCATGTTCAGCTGAAACACATCAGAGCACAGTCGCCAAAGACAAAGTAGGGGTGATTTCCTGGCTCCTTCTGCTCTTGCCCATCTCTGAAGAGAAAAAAGCTATTTCCAATTTAAGATGAACTTAATTTCCCCCTCCTTTGCAAGTTATGTAAAAGACCCAAAGTTACCAGACTATTCTCTCTGAGGAACAGTCTTAGACAGAGCTGGCACTAGGAATTTTTGCTTCCAGGGAAAGCAACATGCCCACCCATCAATATTTTTTTTTTTGCTGCAGATTTACTTAAGAGGAGGAGGATAATGGGACAGTTTTGTAGATGCTTCTTTGGATGGGAAGCAGGCTAAGTTCACACTAAGAAGGAGTTCACATGGGCTTTAGCTGCCCTGCTGGGGTGGGATGGAGAAGAACCATCTGGTATCTCTTTCAAACAGATTTTTGTTACTAAGCAAGTTGAATTGTTTTTATGTGGCTGTCCCCAATCTCAGTTGTTTTTGTGCTACTCAAAGACTAAGTTTTGATCCATGCTCTCTGATTTCAGCCCTCTAGGGCAAGGCCCTATTTTCTGTTCTAGTTATGGCTCTGCTCTTGGATAATCTAGAATATCAAATCTGAGGTAGAAAGGGCAGCTTCCTTATGCATTTTGAGGGTATTCAGGATTCATGGTCCCATGGACCACCAGATTCATTGCCTTGTGAACACAGAAGGAATCACGTGTTCTACAGATTTATCCTAAGGGAGATTACTAAAGCCATCAAAGCCTTCCAAGGCTCTGAGTAAGATTCTCATTATGGATATGTTTGGGACATGATGACCTAAGTTCCTATCTTTTGGGAATACTTCTTTAGGGTTGCTGAAGGGTGATTACTTTATTGCCCATAACAAGCCCTGAAGACCATCACAAGGTTGTAAAGAGGTCACAATCTTATATGAATGGTGGAAGCTTCCATACCCATGAAAGAATGACTATTTTTTTGAAGCAGGGAAAAATAAAAAGACTTTACAAGATGTCTTATAATACTGTTTTCTACAACATAATTCAATTCAAAAAATAACAGCACTGGAGAGAGAAAAAATGCTTACTAATTGGAAATAGAATTCAATGAAAATAATCAATAATAAGTATTTATTAAGTACTTTCTATGTGCCAGTCATTATCCTAAGCACTGAAGTTACAACTTTCAAGTGAAAGCCCCTACCTATGAGTACTTTACATGCAACATAAATATGTATACACATACATACAGAGAGAAAAAGAGAAAGGATTATACTTGAAGAAGCGAACAGGGGGAGGCAGAAAAGGATAAATTATATGAAGATACAAAGTCTTATTAAGGAGCAAGAAAGAAGGAAGGGAAGGCCCTTGTTGGAAATTTACTCTCATCAGATTTAACTCAAAGAGGGAATATATCATATATACTCAGATGAATACAGAAATTTATCTTATCCTATAAGGAAGTAGGAGGGGAAAGGGCAAAAAATGAGGGGGGGCAGATTGAGGAAAGTGGTGGTCAAGAAAAATCCTGGTGGTGAGAAACAGGATGTGGGGAGAAAATGGAGGTAAATACATAATTGGTAGCCATAACTGTGAATGTGAATAAGATGAATTTTCCCATAAAATGGAAGTGGATATCATGGTAGATTAAAAAGCAGAGTCCTGCAATGTGTTGTTTACAAGAAACACATGTGAAGCAGAGAGATACATGCAGAGTAAAGGTAAAAGACTGGAAAAGAATATATTTCAGCTAAAGTAAATGAAGCCGACATAGCAATCCTAATCTGAGACAAAGCAAAAATAAAAATAGACCTAAAGGAAATAAAAAAGAAAACTACATCTTGTTAAAGGAGGTCTAAAAACAATGAAATAACATCAATATCAAGCATATATACATCAAGTAGCATAGCATCCAAACGCTTAGAAAAGTTAAATGAATTACAGGAAGAAATAAACTATAAAACTGATACTAATAGGAGACCTCACCAGAACTAGATATATCTAACCATCAAATAATTGGACTATTTTGCCCATCTGTTTGCCAATAAACCTGACAACCTAAGTGGGTGGATTAGTATTTACAAAAATGTAAATGGCCCAGATTAAGAGAAGAGGAAATAAAAATATTTAACCCCTTTTTAGAATAAGAAATTGAACAAGTCATCAATTAACTCCGTAAGAAAAAAATCTCCAGGGCCAGATGAATTTACAAGTGAATTCTATAAAACATTTGAAGATTAACTAATTCCAAACACTACATAAACTATTTCGGAAAAAAAAAACACAGAAGAAGTCATTCTATCTAATTCCTTTTATGATACTAATATGGTGTGGATACCTAAACTAGGAAGAGCCAAAACAGAGATCTATTTTCCTGATGAGAGAAGTTACAGCAATTTATTGCCATAAGAATATACTATGACTAGGGGGATTTATACAGAAATGCAGAATTGGTTCAATATTAGGAGAACTATCAGCATCCTCGATCACATCAATAAGAAAACTAACAAATCATACGATTGGTTATCTCAATGAATGCAGAATAAAACAATAACATATAGCACCCATTCTTATTAAAAAACACCAGAGAATAGAGGAATAAATGGAGTTTTCCAGAAAATGATAAATAGAATCTAAAACATAAACAAGGATAATGGGGATTAGCTGGAAGCATCCTCAATAAAATCAGGATGCTCATTATTCAATATTCAAAATTATGCTAGAAAGGCTATCTTTACATAGTATTTTCACCTTCTTTGTTTCTCATAGTTTTTTTTTTCCCTTTTGGTCTTATTTTTCTTGTACAACATAACAAACATGGAAGTCTATTTAAAAGAATTGCACATATTTAACCTCTCTCAGATTGTTTATGGTCTTGAGGCGGGGAAAGACAAAGGGGGGAAATTTGGAACATAATGTCTTACGAAAATTAATGTTGAAAACATTACATATATTTGGAAAAATAAAATATGATTGAAAAGGGGGGAAAGCTTAGATTTAATAATAAATAAAAGAATAACTTGAAGAAATTAGAATAGGCAATGAGCAAACAAAATTATCACTCTGCAGATGACATGATGTACTTAAAGAATACTAGAGCATCAACTAAAAAACTACTTGAAACAACAACTTTAGCAAAGTTGCAGGACATAAACTTACATAGATCATCAACAGTTTTAGACTAACAAGTCCAAATAGGAAAAGATAGAAATAAAAATTTCATTTAAACTAGCTGTAGACAATATAAAATATTTGAGAGCCTAACTGCCAAGATAAACCAGGAAAAGTATGAATATAATTATAAAACACTTTTCATACAAATCAAGTCAGATCTAAATAATGGAAAAAATATCAACTGTTCATGGGTATGCTGAGCTAATATAATAATGACAATTCTACCTAAATTAATTTAGTTATTCATTATCATACCAATCAAACTACCAAAAATATTTTATAGAGCCAAAAAACTCCAACAAAATTCATCTGGAAGAACAAAAGATCAAGAATATCAAGGGAATTAATGGGGGTGAGGGGACAAGAAAGAAAAGTGGCCTTGCTGTACCAGATCTAAAACTGTTACAAAGAAGAATCATCAAAATTATTTGGTACTGGATAGGAATTGGAATGGTGGATCAGTGGAATATGTTGGGTCCACAAGACAGTAATAAGTGACTATATAGTTTCCTGTTTGATAAACCCAAAGTCTCCAGATTCTACAATAAAAATTCACTATTTCACAAAAACTGCTGGAAAAACTGAAAAATAGTACGGCAGAGACTAGGCATCGATCAACATCTCACACCTATACCAAGATAAGGTTAAAATCTATACACCATTTAGACATAAAGAATGAAATCATAAGCAAATTAGGAGAGCAAGGAATAGTTTCACAGTCAGATCTATGAAGAAGAGAAGAAATTATGACCAAACAAGAAAGAACGTTATGAAATGCAAAATGGATCATTTTTCTTAATTAAATTAAAATAAGTTTTTCATCAGCAGGACAAATTGATTAATATTAGAAGAGAAGCAGAATTGTATAGCCAGTGTTTCTTTTTTTTTTCCTCAAATATGTAGAAAATTAGTCACACTTATAAGAATACAAGTTATTCCCAATCAATAAAGGTCAAAGGATATGAACAGATAGTTTCAGATAAAGAAATAAAATATATATAATCATATGAAAAAACACTCTAAATGACTATTGTTTAGAGAAATGCAAAATAAAACAATCCCAAGGTACCATCTCACACTTAGCAGATTGGCTAATATATCAGAAAAGGAAAATGAAAAGTGTTGGAGAAGATGTAGGAAAATAATTCACTAATGCATTGGTGGTAGAATTCTGAACTAATCTAACAATTCTGGAGAGAAATTTGTAAGGGCTATAAAACTGCATACTCTTTGATCCAACAATTCCACCACTGTCTGTATAAGATATCCCAAACAGGAGGAAAGGGTATTGTGTACAAAAATATTTATAGCAGCTCTTTTTGTGATGGTAAGGAATTGGAAATTAAGTGGATGCCCACCAGTTGGGAAATGGCTCAAAAGTTATAATATATGAATGTAAAGAATACTGTTGTTTTATAATAAATGATGAGTTGGAAGATTTCAGAAAAACCTGGAAAGACTTAGATGAACTGATGTGGAGTGAAATAAGCAGAAGCAGGAGAGCACTGTAAATAATAAAAGAAATATTATGTGATGATCACCTATGATACATTTAGTTCTTCTGCAAATATAATTCCAAAGGACTCATGGTGGAAAATGCTTACCACATCCAAAGAAAGAATTATGGAGTCTAAATGAAGATTGAAACATATTATTTTTATTTTTTTTCTCCTGTTTTTCCATATTTGTGAAATAACAAAAGAGAAATGTTTCGCATGATTGTAAATGAATAACATGTATAAGCTTGCTTGCTGTTTTGGGGAGGGAGGAGAGAAGGGAGAGAGGGAGAAAAATGTAGAGCTTGTAATCTTACAGAGGTGAATATTGAAAACCATTTTATGCATATTGAAAAAAATACTATTAAGTAAAAAAATAAAAATAGATGTGTGTGTGACTGTATTTACATATAAGTATTATGTATACAGAAATACATAATCACCATAATCACTTATCTTAAGGAACTCTCCACTTAATTGGGACATAGAACTTATATTCAAGCATTATGGAAAGTATAATGTGAGGATATTAGATACTAAAAGAAGATTGTAGTGAGGTAAAAAACAAATACTTACCTAGACAAGCTTTATTAGGGGTGAATTATATAATTATATATTATATAAGATGGATTAAATAGCCTGATGCCCCCCTTCTAATTCTGATATACATTTAATACAAATTATTGACATTGAGAACACTGCAAACAGAAATGAATGTCCTAATGTCACAATGGATTCTTAAAAGAATCCCACCTCATTACATAAATATAAAACCCTGTTAATTGCTAATGAATAATGTATTGGCTGTTCACCAACAAGTACCAGAAGTTCTGTCCAGCTACTTGGCGTCTCAAATTCCAGACAGAAGATGGGAACCATAAGTGAGAAAAGCACCCTTCACCCCCATCAGAAGAGTCTGTCTTCAACCTTCTTGTACCCCAACATTGCTCTCCATCATCAGAATATCCACACATCACATTACAAAAGAATATCTTTACGAGATTGCCCGACATCCCTTTTCTATCACATCCAACAGACTTTCTCCATGCCCGGACTTGGAACAAAGCATTCTGCAACCTTGTCTCCATTAAAATGAATCCATCAGCCTGTCCCCAAATCAGTTGGACTTTTCCCCTTACCTGTGTGGTAACCAAAGATTTGTTCTCTATTCAGTCCCTTGCATCTCCTGATCTAGGTGTTCTGTCCCCATGCTCTACGCCCCTTGTTTTCCCCCTGGCCCAAAAGTGTGTAAGTAGATAACTTTTCTTGTCCCCAGGTTGGTAGTAGTATCTAGTACTTTCCTATAATTCCTGTCCCAAGGACCTTAAGTATTGACTTTATATTTACAGTGATATTAGAGATGGATGCAACTGAATGAAGCTGGGAAAAGTTTCCAAGTGGGGGGGGTTGGCAGGGTAGCAATAGAATAGGATTAGGTATTCTATTTTATGATATGAGAAACTGCATTTTGTAATATAATTATAGTTGTAATTAATCCTAATGGATTGGCTTCTTCTACCCAAGGTCTTGTGCAAGGCCAAAAAAAGAAAAAAAAGTCAATAGTTTTTCTCCCTGCCATGACATATAATAAGGCAGAGAAGAAAGTTTTTTTTCTGTGTTGTATTTTACATTATAATAATTTTTTTTTTTTTTTGCCACAGAGTTGGAGGAAGTCAGGGAAGACCATGAAGAAATTGCACCTGAATTTAGCCTAAAGGAAAACAAGGATTTCAACAAGGACAAATGTTGAGAGAATAATTTAGCTATGGAAAAGAGTAAAAGTAGGACCGGATCAAGGAATTCAATCAACCAGTACGATTAGGGTAGAACAGAAATTGCATGAAAGGTAGAAATTTGAAACAACACTGGAAAAGAGCGTTGGAGCCAGACTGTGGAAGGCAAAGGAATCTGTATTTTAGTTAACAGGAAACTACTGAATGTTTTGGAGCAGACAGATCATATAAAGAGACTTGATCATTTAAAGCATTATTTTGGCAACTATGTCCTTGATGTACAAACTAAACAGGGAAGCCATGGAGGGAGGTGGAGGAAAGAAGAATTAGAATCAGATGATTGGATGGAAAGTAAAACTGGGGTCTTAGCAGTTGGGCAATTCCAAAGGTAGGAATTCTAAAGGTGAAATTTAAAAAAAAATAGGAATTATTCAGGCATTAGTACAGATTTAAGCAATGGAATTAGATTAAATTGCTAAGGGAAAGAATTCTATATAAACATATGTAACTTGAGGCACTTAGATGGTGCAATGGATAGAGTGTCCAGCCTGGAGTTATGAAGAATGGTCTTCTGAGTTCATACTGGACCTTAGGCACTTACTGACTGTGTGACATTGGGCAAGTCACTTAACCTCAGTATCTTGTCTATTAAATGACCTGGAGAAGGAAATGGGAATTTTCTTCAGTATTTTTGCTAAGAAAACCCGCAAAAGAGGTCACAAAGAGCTAGATGAGTGAAAATGATTAGCAACCACTAGGGACTTGCTCAAGATCACACAGAAACTTCCAAAATCTGCAATGGAACCTGTCTCTAGATTCCAAGTACAATTTTTGGCCACTGCATCACTCTGCCTTCTTGTAGGATGCACTCATACTTCCAGGATTTGTGATTTTGTTGGGTGGCTACTTCTTCCACTCACACTGATACCGTCACTAGTTTCTTTTGCTGAAAAAATGATCACTAAAAGAATAGTCACTCTGAAATAGTGTAAGTGGTCTCATATGACAGACATCTATTAGTGGACACACACCGAATACATTTTTAGTTTAATAGGATTTAACTGAGTTAATGCCCTACTCCAAAAATTAGGATCACCTCTCCTCAGGAGATCTAGGATTAGGACGTGAATGGAGGTATTTGAATATTGTTCTCTCTGTGTAAAAATGTTCAACTTCCTTTTATGTTTTAAAAAATCAAATATACCACATTAACCAAGCAGCTAGTTCTTACCTGCTTTGATCTTATTAAAAACTATTACTTAAGGGGAAAAATCTTTAGCCTAAGTCTCCTTTCCCTCCCACAATTTTTTTTCAACTGCTTTATCTGAAGAAAAAAGGGGTAAGAAGGCAGGCTGGGGGAAAGCTCTGCTTGAGAAAATACTTATAGAATGTATATCACAGAGATGGATATAACGATGATTTTTCCTTAGATTTGCAAATGTCTATTCTATATTACAAGAGAACTTCACATCCATCATTGTATTTGATGTTTCCAATCCTGATTAAAAAGTTAGTAATTGATTGATCCTTTAGAGCTAAATTCTCCCCAGAATGCCCTTCTCTTGTCACTTCAGTCAAACAACAATCTAAAATGGATTTATTAAACACCTACTAAGTAAAAAGCTGTATGCCAGATATTATGTCTTAACATAAAGATAAAATAGCACAGATATCTCAAAAAGCTTGGAATATAATATGGTGCTTAATCATGTATACAGATAAATAAAATACAAAATAGTATGTCATAAAAACAAAGGAACTCTAAATGAACTATTTAAATGCGTGCATGTACAGACACACACATATATATTGCTACTGTTTCCTATCTCTCTAAATGGAAAATACATCTGTAGGCAAGATAAATAATTATATGTGTATACTACTTGCTCTCCATCATTCCTCTCTTAAGCTTGCTTTCTTTACTTCTGCCTTCTCTCTCCTTTCTGTTTTTACTCCAATTCAATTCTGCTCTAAGAGTGAGTTTTCCCAGGCCATGAATACATCCCCAGTTCTGCTTCTGACCCATGGTGTCTCAACTGTTTTGATCTCACCCTAGAATAACTTTCTATCAAGCCAGCTTCCTTGTCTCATTGGTGAGTTTCTCCAAGGACCTTCATTTTGAGGAGAGTTTGAGGATATCCAGCCTTCCTTCTCTTCCTGCTTCTGCTGCTGGTTCTTTGGAGTCATTATAACCCCCTCCGAGACCGAGACCTTTCCCCCTCCCATCCTATGCTACCCCTATATCTCACCATTAAGATGCAAGCTCAAGGTCAGGTCTTTTCTTATTTGTATATCCAACAAGCATTTAGTAAGTGTTTAACAAATGGTTATTGCCCTCCTCCTACTTAAAAATAAGACCTTTTCTATGGTGTAGATCAATTCAAATCCTCTAAACAAAAATGGCAACCAAAAAA
Organism: Sminthopsis crassicaudata; assembly: GCF_048593235.1. Lineage (NCBI taxonomy): Eukaryota > Metazoa > Chordata > Mammalia > Dasyuromorphia > Dasyuridae > Sminthopsis > Sminthopsis crassicaudata. Next base: position 33,781,353 of record NC_133622.1, read on the forward strand.
ATTGTGATACTAAAACAATCTTGATAGCCTAAATACGCTAAGGAATATTATTTTTATATTTTTTTAATTTTAAATGTGGAGCAAAACATTTATTAAATGAAAATCTAGTAAATGTCATTATACAGGAAAGGCAACAATGAAATTTCATTTTTGAGGAATTATTTTCCTAATATTAAAAGTATAGATTAGCAGTAATTTAATCCTATATAACATTTATAAGAAATCACAACAGGATAGCTGAGCTTAATTTTTAAGATTTGTATGGCAACATTTACTTTAGATGTTATATAATTTCTGGGAAAATAGTTTTATCAAGTTTAATTGAAAGCTAAGGACATTTTAATTTCACATTTCTATTTTCTAATTAAGCTGTCTAATTAAGATGTCAATAAGCTGAATCCTTTAGAATTCTTTAGGGAATTTACAGGGGGGAAAAAGCTGCATGGAATTGATCATGGATTTTAGCCAAGATCTGGAGGGTTTGGTTATCTTCCCAATTAGTTTCAGCTCATTAGGCATGTACTTGGATGAATCAGATAGAGCTTTTTTCTAGAAAGAATAGAATTATCCTTACCTGCTTCATCTTTCTTGAAAGAAAAGAAACACCAAATATGAGCTGACCACCATATATTATCTATAAATTTTGTATTCCTTCAAGGTCTGGAATAGGTCTAATTCCCTGGATACTGGCAAGTATAATACCATTACAAAATAAGAAAGACTTGTGATAATGATATAAAGCACAAAGAAATAGAAATAGATAACTTCTAATTACCTCAATCTAAAATCTTTCAGCCCATTTGCCTTTTATTTCATAACAAGATTTTGAGATGAATGGCAACTGTGTAGAGCAGGAAATTTGTATTTATGGATATTATTTTCTTTTATGAGATTTGTAGGATGGTCACTTTGCACCACAATTTACAGAAATATCATGAAAGTCATTCTTATTTTAGACGTTCTCAATGAATGTGGAGAGGAAACTATTCCTGAAGTCCTGAAGCCCTGGCTCTGAATCTTAAATATATACAAGTTGTATGACCATGGGCAAGACACTCAAGATCTCCACGTTCTAGATAACTTTTTTAAAGACTGAATTACTTTAAAGGCCCTATCTTACATTGGTAAAGGAGGTTTCTTCCCTTTACATATGGATTATATGATGTGGACTACTGGGGCCCAATCTATGATAGAGCTCTCTAAGTTTGTGTTGGTCTGATCAGCCAAAGTTGGATATGCTAGACCAAATCAAAAATGGCCCAGTGACCCGACATGCTAGCTCTCCAAAGGCACAGACCCGCAGCTCATCCACAGGATGATTCTGAGAAAGGCACATATGGACAAGAGTTGGTGAGCAATTGATGGAAAAGTAGTCTCATTAACAAGACTATTCTTACCATGGTTATACTTGGACTTGTTTTATTTTTAAAAATTTATAGCCATATAAACTCTCCCCTAGCTTGGGATGAACTCATCTTTTGCTGCACATTTTAGCTTGGATCACACAGAAATGCAACTTCTCTTCCTAAGAAGATAGAAGTAATATCCATTATAGTATAGCCAATACATGCTTGATTGTCTACTTCTATTGTAGAAAATAGTACAGAGCACTTGAAAAAAATGAAGCCATTAGCCATGAGATTCTTCTCTCCTCTTCCTCATTTCACATAATTTCTACTACTGCCTCCTCCCTTCACTCCTATATCACATGATGAGGTGGTCTTATCACCTTATCAAGCTCACCCTTATGACCACTCAAGCATTTCTGTTCCTTGCTATTTCCTCCAACAGATTGTCCCCTCCCTTATCTTTCTTCCACATTGTTCTCTGAGACTTTGTCTTCAGATGTTTTTAAGTTGTTTTCTTTTGTCTTTGTTTTTCAGTCTTTTCTGTCTGGAGCCCTTTTGCTCAAGAACATTCATCAACCTATATCTTGACTTGGATTCTCCCTTTCCCTATCCCTCTCCCTCTCTGTCATGGGCTTTAGCTTTTGTCTTCAACACGAGCCCGTGACATGGAATTTGGCTTGGATAAAAGGGCTGCCAGCTAGAACATGCTCCTGTTCTCAGAGCTGGTTTAGGAGTTCCTTGGGATCTCCTTCTGTTCTAGGGCTCCCAGTCCTGGTGGTCAATCTTATGTTCCTTCTTATCCCTGGGTCCTAGAAGGTCCCCCACTCATGCTGCCCTCTTGGTCATCCCCTGCCCTAGTGTCATCAAACTTCTACGTCTGGTTTCCTACGTTGTGCTAGACTGGACTTTTTCTTGACTTTCTTGATCATAATTCTATGTATATATAGTATCTCCTAGCTTTTTCAGAGAAGGTATGTTGGGCGAGATCACAAAAAAAAGGACCCTCACTCCATCATCTTGTCCATGTTTATCACTTGTTTTCAATATCTCTTTCTATTGGCTCCTTCCCCACTGCCTACAAATGTCTCCATATCTCTCCAACCCCCAAAATTTTCACTTGATCTTTTCACTCCTACTTTTTTTTCATTCCTACTTTTGTCCTGTACTTGTTCTGCCCTTTGGGACTAAACTCCTTAAAAGGACCATCTACAAAGCCCATTTCTTTTCACTGTCTTCTTCGCTCTTTACAATATGATCTCTGATCTGATTCCACAGAAATTGTTCTTTTCAAAGTTATGTCCCTGTTGCCTAATCCAAAGACCTTTTCTCAATCCTAATTCTAGTCACCTCTCTACAGCCTCTGGATACTGTTCCTCAGCCTGTTCTCGTTTATATTTTCTTTCTCTGGGGTTCTGAGACATTTCTCTTTCCTTGTTTTCCTCCTTCTACATCTCCTGTTCTGGATTCTTTTCCAGGTCGTGTTCTGTCCTGGGTCTTCTTCACTTCTCTCCCTATATTACTTCATTTGGTAATCTCATCAGCTCTCATGGATTTTCGCTGCCATCACTCTGCTGAGGATTCTCTTGACCTCCAGTCTTGCAAATCCACCTGCCTTTCAGACATCTCAAATTTGGCATCTAGTAGACACCTTCAAACCAGTATGTCAAAAACAAAGCTCATTATCCCTTGCCCTCCTTCCCCACTAGTGCAGAAGGCCTTATATCCTCCCTCAGTCTCACAACCTCTTAATCCTTCTAGGCTCCTCACTACCTCTCACCTCCCACATCCAATATGTTGCCAATTTCACCAATGTAAAATCTTTCAAATGTGTTCTCTTCAGAGGAGACTTTGACACAGTCTCTACTTTTGATCGGAAGATCTTTTGAAGCACAAAGAACCATCTTTAATAAAATAATAATACAATGAAAGTCATGACCCTATTCATCTATTCTCCTATCACCCTTAGCCATTGATTATTTAGATGCTCCTGAATGAACCATTTGCTTTTATTGGTATTATGGGTGTTACATAAATATCAAATGTGAAGCAATTATGATACATGTAGGAACTATGATTTTCATGAGTGAAATACACTCCTACAAAGCAGCCTGAGGCATACAGTAGATCAATGACTTATCCAGGGTAACAAAAGTATCTGCCACAGGCAGGATTTGAATCCAGGCTGAATCTTAAATCTAAGACCATTCTATTTCAGTTCTCAAATCACTAGGTGGAAAGGTAGTAATTCTATTTTCCCTTTAAAAGCCTTCAGTTTTTAAAATGGCTTTTAATCTTTTTAACCATCCCTAATCGTTTATCAATTAAACAATAAAAAGTGAAATTAAAAGAAAAATGCTCTAATTTCTACTCATTGCACAATTTCTAGAATTCATTTATCTGAAACAAAAATTTTATACAGTGCAAGCTCAGTTCTTTTTGGTTTAAGGGAACAGCAGATGCCACAAAACAAAGCTTTAAAAAATCAATTTTATACTAGTTTTCAGCATCTACATAATTAATCATTTGTGACAGGGGACACTGCAAGAGATAATTGTTGGTTACCAAATCTTTGTGGATGCGATTTACTTGCCATTTATAATTAGTCTATTATATGGTGACCTAAATCTGTGCAGGTATGTTGATCTGAGGCTTTTTGTAAAATTACCTATGTAATTTTCAGAACACATCAGTGCATATTTTATTGAGAAAAAGCATATTTGCCTTCCTAATTGATCTAAAAACATGTATTGAATATCTAGGTATCCAATACTGTGCTTAATGCCGTGAAGAAAATAGATTTGGGAAGAAATATTACTTTAAACATTAGGAAGCTTACAATCTTGATGAAAAAAGATGTACATTTATGGGAGGAAATAGGAAAAACTGACAACACAAAATTTGCCTCTTTTGTATTTCCAGTGCTCTAGTACCTGGCACATCGTAGGGATTCAACACATATAAATAGATTGATTGTATATGGATATACTGTGAATGATTTAGGAAAAGGGAAATATCAGTATAGGGTAGTATTATGAGGGAAACTGTTATATTTGCAGCTCTAAAACCAGTAGTTTATGTTCAATATTGGGACAAAATAAGTAATTCCCAAAGGACTAAAGAGATTTATTCTGCCCCAGTAACGCAGGTATATGCAAAAGGGAGAGAGTGACACAATTTCACTGGATACAGCTCTTCTTTTCTTCATCTGTAAATATCCATGATCAGTAAGGCTTCAGTGGTCTGCAGTATCCATTAAATCAGAGTCTGACCACATGAAATTGGGACCTTACAGGTCCCCAGAGCAGAAACTGCATGAGGGAAGTAGAAGTCCATCAGGTTGTGTGGGAGAAGGAAATTCTAACAGGATAAGGAAAGCTGAATCAGAAAAGGATAGCTTGCCCTATTTTGGAATTCTTATTGGAGATGGCAGAAATTGAAGAATGATTAAATTTTGGATAATTATAAAGGAAAGAGGAGAACTTTCTAGACAGGGAGAAGATTAACAGCATTAGTAGAAGAAGTGATGGACATAGAGTGTGTTTTCTGTTTATTTGTGTGGCAGTAACAGATCAGAAATGATTCCTAATTTATCCCAGGGAGCAGGAGATAATAAGTTTAGAGCGCTAAAGTAGGATAATATTACAAACTTGCCTCTGAGATAAGAGACTGAAAAGTTTGGCTTTGATGCGATAAGCAATAAAGAATCACTGTCTGTTTTTTTCTGGAAAATAAAAAGAAAGAAATAGTATTTTTGAATGGTTAATCTAGAAATAGATATTTAGCCTATATTAGAAAAAAAAGAAAGCTTAAAGGCAGGGGAAATGATCAGAAGTTTGCTAGTAAACAGGGAGTGATGAGGGATATATCTTTGAAAGAAGACTCATAAACGTGCAATCCTGTAAATGAAGATAATAATGAAGGTAAATAAAGTCCTGGGTCCTGATTCAGGCAAAGATGAGGAGTATGGTTTTGTACCTTCAATTTGATAGAGGCATTTTATATGCTTTTAAAAGATATACCCATTTTAGTGGTTTCTTTTCCCTTTTCACATGAAGAGTTTGCAATAATCCAAGGCTAGCTACTAGTGTGAGTGACTCAGTGCCATGGTGGGACTAAATCCAAGCAGCCATGGTCTACAAGATCACACGGTGTCATTCCAGCCCATATGTTATCTGCCTGAACCTGCTGCTTTCTCAATAAAGGAATGGGCTGATTTATATAATTACATTAGAATTACTGGAGACAGTAAAGGTGTCTAGCTGTGAAAGGTTACTGACCAATGTTAGACACAGATGTCAGTCTTTGGTACCAAAGTACAAGCTGCTCTGATTTTAAGGGCCAAATTATAGCAAGGCCTAAGATGTAGGAAGAAAAAATCTTTGCTTTATCTTACAAGGGTATACAAAATCCAATTTTCAAGTAAGAAAACCTAGGATTTAGCACTTACTGGTGGTATTTCTCAACCCAAGCAGAAGGGACAGATCCTGAATAACTGTGCACAGCAATAAGTAACCTCCTGCCACAAGCCTACACAGTTTGTGATTAACACTGTAGGCATTTAATGCAAATCCTGCTTTGCAGCTGTCTTTGTTTTATTTATTATGAGCAAAAGAAAAATCATAAGCAGTGGGAACAATCTGTTCATATTTACTATGTAATGGAAATGTATAGGATATAAACGGTAGAGTTGCCGAATAATAAAAAAAAAATTAGGTACAACATAGAGTCTAAGTAGTATTAACTATTTTCTCATATGCTCATGTTTTTTTCCTCCCAAGATTCTTTATTCTTGAGCATAAGGGAATGTCTCCAACTTTGGATGACTTTGTGGGCACTCAAGACCCAATGATCTTTGCCATCTGTGCAACTTAAAGGTATCATTTGATGATCCCTTAGAGTCAGGATCAGAATGATGAAGAAGAGAGAATGGGCCCCAAGAACCCAGAAAATACTAACTGGGAACAATTACCAGTTGTTGAGATTCTGGAGCTGGATTCCATCTTCTGGGACTTTCTGACCTTCCTATCTGTTCCAAAATAGGTCCCCAAAATGTTCCAAAGCCTAGATACCTAGATATTCAGTTGGGTATAAGTTCACATTGTTATCACAAGAAATATCATCATGTACATATAGAAAGGAATGGCTTATAGTTCTGGGAGCAAAAGGAAGGCTCCAGGACCAAGATTCTAACAACTCAAAATTTTTATGATAATGGAGAATGCCTTTTATGTATTTTAATAGCATAATTGAAACATGTTGCTCTTAAAGCAAAGGCAATGGGTTTGGTGCTATCTAAATTCACTTTGCTTTCTTTGGAACTTTTCTGATTTATAAAGGTTTGTCACTTATCTTGAGCAGAAAGGTTGTGGAAGGATTCCTATGGATCCACAGCTCCCATTACAATCTGGATCATGGTATACATCTGCAGACTATGTTTCCTGAAGGCAAGAGGCTGCTCGGTTTCTGTCCAATCCCAGCAATTTGTCCAGCACTTTGCCTGTACCAGGCAGGTACTTAGTCAAAGTTTTCCAGAGTGAAGTGACTACCAGTATATGTTAACAAACTGGCTTGGTCTCAATTCCTCATTGTTAAGCTAACTATGGTGATTGATCATCGCCTCCCTTCACTCTGCCACAGATATAAAATATCCAGTATCAAAATACTAGAACCAGAGCCAGAGGAGACTGGTCACATTGACTCATCTGTATGGTGACAAGAGTAAGTGACAAGAAGGCAGAGGAGATGCTGGCTGGCACAGGACAGTGGGAATCACAGCAACAGTAGCCTTATTTTAGAAGCCTGGGTTTCTTTCCTTGAACAAATATCATGATGAAAGGAGAATATTCATGAATATTTATATTGCTCTAGAACATGGCTAAGCTATTCCAGAGCCCCAAACAGCCCAACTCACAATAGAAGGAATAGATGATAATGAAATTATGTACCATTCAAATGCAAAACTGGCCACCTATCAAATCATGGGGCATTTGCTCTCAATTCCTCAGCCTCAGAGAAGTGATATTTTGTGCTAGACTTGAAATAAGACATCCCAAACCTCATCAAATTTGCTAAAACACTTTGCTTTAATTTCTTCTATATACTCCAGTATACATTCTCCTGAGCTCCAAACTCTATAGCTCCAAAACAAACCAAATAATTTATTTTTGGGATAATAAATTTATTGAGTAATAATGTAATGATGATGGTGATGATGATGGTAATGCTAGACAATGTAAAATTTTACATTGTGTAAAAGAGAAAAGGAAGGAAACTACATTTTGTTAGAGAGTATCATAGATAATGAAGTAATATCAGTACTAAACATATATATGCTAAGTGGTATAGCATAATTAAGAGAACTGCAAGAAGAAATAGCAAAACTATATGAGTGGGGGATCTCAACCTTGTCCTATCAGAACCAGATAAATTGAACATAAAATTCATAAGAAAGAAGTTAAAGAGGTGAATAGAAGTTTAAATAAGTCAGGGATGATAGACGTTTAGAGAAAATTGAATGGGGGCAGAAAGAAATATATTCTTTTCTCAGTAGTACATGGAACCTATACAAAAATTGACCATGTCTTAGGGCATAAAACCTCAAAATCAAATGCAGGAAGGCAGAAATAATAAGTGCACCTTTTTCAGCTGATGATGCATAAAAATTACATGTAATAAAGGGCTAGGAAAAAAAAACAGACCAAACATTAATTGGAAACTAAATAATTTTTAATCCTAAAGAATGAATGGGTGAAATCATAAATTTTAGACACAACCAATAGTTTCATCCAAGCGAATGACAATAATGAGACAGCATGCCAAAATTTGTGAGATGCAGCCAAAGCAGTTCTTAAGAGAAGTTTTATATTTCTAGATGCTTACTTGCATAAAATAGAGAAAGAGAAGATCAGTGGATTGGTAATTCAACCAAAAAAGCTACAAAAAGAACAAATTAAAAACCTCCAATTAAATCCCAACTTTGAAATTCTGAAAATAAAAGGGAAGATTCACAAAATTGAAAGTAAGAAAACTAATGAACTAATAAACAAAACTGAGTTGATTTTATGAAAAAAAATCAACAAAATAAATAAACCTTTAATCAATTTGATTAGAAAAAGGAAAGAAGTTTACATTGTACAAAAATCTTACATCATCTCATTTCATCCTCACAAAAACCCTATGAACTAATTCTATTATCATCCCCATTTTACAGATGAGAAAACTATGTGTGAGAGAAGTTAAGTATCTGGGCCAGGTCACACAGCTCATAGGCAAATGAAGCCAAATTCATTTGTAGGTCTACTTGTCCCCAAGTCCAGACCTCTATCCTTAGTTCCGCCTCTCTGCCTATAATAATAATGGACCGTGCATATATAGGACTTTTAGGTCTATAAAGTATTTATATCTTGCTGTTTTAGGTGTCAGGAAAGAAAATAGAATTATTACACCTACATGTCTTCAAGAAGTGACCAAGGTAATAGGACAGATAAATATGAAAAATTAATATTAATGCTATTAATGATCACTGTGTAATAAGGATGAATACTAATAATATTAATACTCAATTGATGAGTGCAGACAAAAGAGCTATAGAAGTATTTAAATTTTCTTCACTTCAGTTCTATGAGCTCATTTGCTTAGTCCAGTTCTAGGCAACACAGTATACAAATGAGCCAATGACTCCAGGAAAGTCTTCAATAAGCTGGTTCTCTAAAAGATTAGCTGGAAAAAGAAATAGCAGGACTGCTAGAGAGCAAACAGCTAGATGCACTTCAGGGATTCCAGGCAATAGTCCGAAGAAGGTACTGTTGCTTATGTCCCATTTATTTTGTCTGACCCCAATGGTTATGTTCTAAGCTTCTAATTCAACTTTTAATATTAAAAACTGGTAAATTTCAAATAAATATTTTAGAAATAATTTTCCACTCATAGCCTCCAATTTATGTAGGCTGCAAGTCAAAAAGATTCCAAAATTTACACATAATAATAATAATTATTATAATAATAGAAATATGATTTCTGAGCCCATCTGTCCATCTCTGGTAGGCAACTCAAACTATGCCCCCTGATAATCAATTTTACCTGCTAATTCATAATTGTGGCCCTAAATATCTTCTATTTGTTTAGTTATTCTCTGCTAGATGTCAGAGATGTTGAGTGGTAATGACAACCCAGATATGCATATTTAGATAATGATTAGGGATTCCAAACACCTGAGCCAAGTTTTGGTTGCTATTCAATAAACTCCGTTCCCCTCCAGCTGTCAGGTAGCTAATTTGGTACACAGGCAATGAACATCTATTTCACCTCAGTCCCAACTGCTCAGACTATATCTCAGACTCCCAGGCCTTCCTGTAATTGGTTTAATCAATGCTATAAAACATTAAGTGAATATTCATAGAAAATCAATTCAGAAGATTGTAATTAGCCAAGAACTATGAGACTTCAGACATTAAGACCAAAATGTCAATACCAAGAAGTAGCTTATCCTTCCTGAAATGCAAGATTATCTCATTTCTCAAATCTTAGTTCTAGATAATCCATTCTCCCTCCCAAATTGATGTCTGTATCAGTACATTCTGGATTCCTTATTTCATCTTACCAGACTTCTTATGTTAATAAGTTATTTCAAGTTCTGTTTGATCAAAGATGGATTTTTATTTTTAAGTTAATGCAAAACTGAAGATATGATAAATATATGAAAATTTCAGGAAACATAATTTAAATTTTTAATATCATTTGTGAAAAATTTTTACTCATATTCAATCTGGACTCTATTTTTTAAATCCTCTATCACTACCTGTATGATGCATCACTTTGAATAACAGTAAGCTAGCCTAGGATGCTAAAGCAGGATCATGAAAAAGTGTTCCCTTACTGGACCATAGTATAAGAAGGTTATCTGAACTGAACCTGGAATGAGGAGATTAAGTGCAAGCCAGGGATCATTTCTGCACTGCATGTTGTAACTAAATTGTTATAACTAAAGAAATGTTGGTTAAAAGTTAGAGTCAGATTTCAGTTTTATAGAAGGAAAACTCTCTGTAACAGGTAAGAGTTGCATCCAAATAGCATAGGCTTTTTGGGGGGAGAGTGGGTTTCTTATCACTCAAAAATTTCAGTACAGGCTGGATGATTACTTGATGGTATTGGATAGAGGTGTTAAACACTCCCTATTCTCCCAGGGAGTGTAAGATTAAAATGTAAGAGGGAAAGAATTAACAAAAGAAATACAAACATTATGTTTTTCCAAATAGGTCATTACTCCACAATGAGGCCCTGTTTCTATTTGAATTTGATACTCCTGGTGTAAAAAGTATCCAGGACTTCTGTAGAGGTTGAATGAGATCTCCTCCGAGTTCCCTGTCCAACTTTAAATTCCTATGATTTTACCATTCCAATCCTATCTTTCTATGGAGAAATTTTCTAAAATTTTTGGTTCTGTACTTTCCCATGAAGCAAGTTCTCATTGAATCCAGTTATTCTGACATGTTCAAAAATTATCAGAGTGGCAACCCTATAGAGTCAGTTGGGATTGCTTTTTCAATACTATACTGAAGCTCTCCCTTATATTTTGTTGTGCCTATGGTGATTATGAACTAGGCATTATGGGAAACTATCAATTTGGTATTATAGAAAAATCCCATAATCAAAAGATCTCATTCAAGTACCTTATAGATGTCAAACATTGAAAACTTTATTTATTCACTTCTTCAACCTCTGCATCTTCATCTCTAAAACTACAGTGAAAATAGCATCTTTCCTCTTTATCTCATAGGGAATTTGTGACTGTTAAGAGATAAAGCATGTGAAAATATTTTAAGTTCACAACATATTACATAAATATAAGCTATCAAAGAAAGACTTATTTGGTCTCAATGAGCTCTTCAGATAGATATCTAAAGAACAGTATGCATTGTTTTTTCATTCGTATCTCTAGTATTCTTTATTTTTGTGCAAAAATTTTTTACCCTGTATAATTTTTTTCTACCTGGCTTCATCTTTTCATATGGATTACATGGTTTATTAAAGATAAATCCTTTGACCATTTTTATCTTTCATTCACTTTGGAGTAGTCTTGCAAATCCAGTAATCGCAAATATAATTTGTTTTTTTTTTTTTTTTTCCCTAGCAATTCCCTAAAGGACTCTTTTCCACTCCAATTTCACTGAGTTTGTTTACTGCTTTAGTAATCTGTATAGCATTTGAATCTTAGTTGATTCCTTGATTTCATTAAGATTAGACTTTCTTTAATACCTTAGGTGCATTTACAGACAGTTGCTTCAAGGAAAGAGGGGAAACATGTTGCGCTCTTATTTAGCTGTTATGTAATATAATGCTTTTTTATCCTTTTTTCCTACTATAGGAACATCTTAAGGAATATAAGAAATAACCATTTTAAAATCATTTTAATAGGAATGCAATTGACCCTTTGAATGTCTCATCTTCAGAAGGGAAACAAAAGCAAATCATAAAACGTTACTGAGATCTTAATTTCTTCCAAAATCTTTGAATTCTTACACAGCAATTATGAGGGGCAGAATGTATAGTATTTTAAGGAGGAAACAAAGAGAAAAAATTCTGTCAATAAGATGATCCATTTAAGTGTGTTTGTTTTTCTCTCGAAGTTTAATTGTAGAATTGGTGAAGTAGAATAATCTGAGCTCAATGTGACCTGGAAGACATACTATTAAGACAGATGGTTGAGGATCTGGGCTCAGTAACAGATGGATATGGAAAGGAAAGGGTAGGGGGGAATTGAGGAAGGACCATTTAGGGTGTCTAGCCAGAAGTTTGGCATAGCCAAGGCAATATGGCTTTTATTTAATTCTAGGACCGTTCTGGAGGAGGGAAAAAGAATGGTGGGGACCTTTTGTTGGCCAACTGCTAATAGATGTATTTAAATATGTGGCTAGATTTGATTATCTGTGCAATGTAATTCTACTTATTAATAGTAAGGCAGGAACTGATGATATGTGCCTCAATTTTTTTTTATTTTTGTAATTTCAAATCTCTAGCTATAAAAACTGGTATTGATGTAATTGGACCTAAGAGTACTCTTATTCTAGCAATCCTGTCTATACTAATTGTAGAGGAATATGATGTTTCTTCCCTTGGATTCTAGGGAAGATGTATTAGTGATCCTGAAGCCCTCTGACCTGAGTACCATTATTCTGACAATCTGTTTGTCAATAATTGGAAAAGTCCTCTGGCTTAGACATGTAATAATATTTCTTCTCTTTGATTTTAGGGAAGATGTAGTAATAGTCCTAAGGCCCTCTGACCTAAGAGTACTCTTGCTCTAACAATCTATCAATAATTGTAAAAGTTCTCTGGCCTAGGAATTTAATAATGTTTCTTCCCTTAGATTTTAGGGAAGATATATTAGTGATCCTGAAGCATTCTGACCTAAGAGTACTGTTGTTCTAATAATGTATCTGTCAATGATTTCAGTCTTCTGGCCTTAGAATAGCCCTATAAACATAACTGTCAAATAATCTGTCGGTCAGCAATAACCAAATAGTGAATAAAACCACCTTCCCAAACTTACCTGAAAAGCCATAAAATTAGCAAATAGCATGAAGCTCTGACCAATTTTGCCCTATAACTCTATCCCATGCTCTGAAGTCCCATACTAATTTCTTTTGGAAGTTAGGCTGCTGCAATCGCATTAAAATTACAATAAACTTTGCCCCTTGACTAGGAAATGGGTTCAAGTCTGCAAATTCTTTTGAGATACCTCGTGATACTGGTCTGTGACCCCAAACTCTTGGAGTCCCCCATTTCCCAACTTAAACATTATCATGACTTGTTTGTGTCTCCCACAGTGCCTAATTGGCTGACACAAGACAAACTGATGTACCTTTCACAATCAGAGGCAACCCTCTAAGATTCTAAGTCAAAGACGAGCTGCAGACCCAAGTTTCTAGAGGGAATTCCTCCCTGGGCACTTACTACATCAATAAAATCCCATGTCTAGTATCTATTCCCACCCCTTGATGGGTTTAATTTAAATTTCATTTAAATCCTGTATGTGAAAATTGCTATTTACAAAAAGAAGTCCTTCTTTAACGCCTGTGATAGTGTGGAAAGAAATTGTTGGTTTTTTGAAAGCTGTACCACTGGATCATAAGCTCAGGTATCTTCTGCTAAGCTAAAGGGTCTTCAAATGAACCCCTCATCCAAGGATGTCACCAGCTCAGAGAGACACAGGAGCAGAGAGAAACCTTACAAAAGGTGGGCTACTGTGGGGATTTGCTTTCTACACCACTCCTGAGAACATCTGCCTAAATACATCCGAGATGATAAGAATAGCAGTTCCCTGTGAGCCAATGTGTCCTTCCATTATAACTATATGGTTATTTTCATACTTTAAGGCTCACGACAATCCTATGAGATAGAAGATAATGTTTACCCAAGAAGTTCTTTGTCACCTGAAAGATGGCTTTTGCTTTGACTAAAATGCATTTATTTTCCTTTATCAAAACATACATCTCCATTTTCTAAGACATGTCAACAGCATACATAGTAGAAAACAATCTTCCTATGTCTGTCTCTTTGTGTATGTATATGTGGAAAGAGAAGAATGATTATAGAGATAAAATGAATTTAAACATCTCACATACTTTATTTTGAAGAAAATGCTCTTTTTCATAGCAGAAACTACGAATGCTAGACATTGAAACATGGTAATAAGATGTCATGTATTATTTATATGTAGACAAAAAATGAAAAGTGATGTTAGTTTTTGAGTGCTCAATGCATGAGTGTTTAATTTGCTGTGCATATATAAACATTACATATAAATATACATACATACACATCTATTTTGCAAGCAGAACATATGGGGGAAGTGCCATGGTTCTCTGGAGAGGGCAAACTGGTAGGAAAAATAAATCCCATTTATAAAACAGTTCCCAGGTGCTGAGACAAAAAAGCACTAATGAGAGTTTAAGTAGAAATAGATGAAACATCTGAGATCCAATTTTCATATAGCTTATATTCATGTGCCTATAAAAATCAGGGGTGCAAATTAAGTGAGCGTATAGTTACCCAATTGTTATGTCCTATAAAATAAGCCTGAGGATACTTGCATACATATACATATAAATTTTATATGGAGTGCATAGGAATTCTTGTAGAAAAGAAGTATCTCAGAAAAGGAATCTCAAGACAATTTCTCTTAAAACAGTTGTTTTTTGAGTCATATTCTGATAATTACTTTTTTTTTCTTTTAAACCCAAATCCATCATTTAATTGTCATTGTTATAATAAATACATCAAATTAATGTTAAAGTATCAATTTGCTCATGCTCTATAATAACACAAATATACAATTTTCCATAGACTTCTAAAAAACATAGTCATACACATGAGCCAAACACTCAATATAGTTTTAAGCATATATTAAATAGGATGGGGGAGAGGGAGATCCTTATAATTGTGCTTTTGTATAAAAACTTCCTAGGGTGTGGTACACAAGTATTATCATCTTCACATCCCAAATATGGAAAAATGAGGTTCTGAAAGTTTATAATTTGCCCACAATCACACAGCTGGTGAATTTCGGAGGTAAGATTCGAAGGCAGATCTTTTCTCTGTAAACCCAACAACTGTTCTGCTATTTTTAAATCTTTTACTCTACCCCCACCAGCTACCAAAAATATACATTTCTAAAGTGGGAATATAAAAATAAAGTGGGAAATCCTTTCTAAAAAGAATGGTGTGTAGGTTTTTGTCATACTCTGGTTTATTTTTTTAAGGCAAAACAAAAATACTTTCTGTGCTAAAAAGTACCTCAAGTAGCATGGTGGAGTCATTTACAAGAAGAATGACCTGTGATGAGAGCATTTATTTACTTTCTCAGCTTCATTTTCCCTATCTATTAAAAAAAATTAAAAGTGACTAACTACTATGCTATTAGCTCATGGGGCTGTTGTCACTATCCAGTGAGTAATGTATTAGAAAGTGCTTAAAAATTGTAAATCATAATTTACAGTCCTCCATGCAGGACTGTCCTATGGGGGTCTATAAATGAGAGACGACATTATCATTCTCACTGTCCTTGTCCACTTTCTCTGATGCAGAAAGTTCCTGGCACATCTTACAGAGCGCACTATGTATGGAATGGAAGAAATACTGCATCATCACTCATCATGATGGAGGCTGACAGCTTATTAATCAGTGCACAATGCTACCGCACACATTTTTAGGGTTGAAGGTAGAATCCTCTGTTCACTTTTCACTGAAGGGATATTTTAGTAGGAGAAATGTAACTGGGCCAATTAACATTTAATCAGGAGAGACATTAACATCTCACTTTTAATTTTCTGCATATTTTTCTTGTGCTTTAGGCCCACCATTTCCGAAAGATCCCTTTCTCCCTGGATATGATGTGTGTCTGATTATTTTGAGTAGCTTGCAATTTCAATTTCTAAACCGACCTCCAATTTCTCCAAGTGACAAGGCCTCTCATCTTCCATGTTGGTCTTTCCTGGTGACTTGACATTGGAACATTTGGTAAACTGACTTTAGCATTTCATGCTGTTTACCATCCCATCAAGATTATTAATAAAGATATTAAAGATGAAACTTAATCCCAAATCCTGCAGGAGACACTGTGGACTCCACACAACACCGTTCACTGTGACCTCACTGCCAGTTTTCATTATATGGAACAGGTTCTTATCTAAGCCAATTTAAATCAATTTGTAAACTGCCTGAGACACTAGCAAATGATTTACTGAAACCTAGATATGACTATTGCCTTCTCAGCAGTCACAAATGGTATTTTCTACCCAAACAGCAATAAGTTAGTTTTGCATGATTTGTTTTAAGACTCATGATATTTGTCGTTCACAATTCTTTTATTCTCTTGATGAATGCAAGTCCTTTCAATGTTCCCCATCTTTGATAGAGATTGGGAAAGCAGTAATTGCCAGAAGCATATTGTGCAGAATTACCCACATTTTTTATCATCTTCTTGCATTGCTTTAGGTGTCTTTTTAATATATGTCTTTAACTCCACCCTTAAATTGGCTTTATCCCCAACCACATTTTTGCTTTTGTGAATGATTTTTGTAACAATTTGGAGGGCTGTGGTAAGAGCAACATGCCACCAAGAACTGGAGCACAAGATGTCATTTTGAGGATTTTCAGAATATTTGAAATTATTACTACAAAATCATAGCCCAAGCCCTAGTAGCATAGATAGTGAAAAAGAAAGAGAGAGATAGGAATAGATATAAACATAAGGATAGAGAGATAGATATGCATAGAAAGAGAGAGAGAGAAAGGGAGAGAACTTTGGTCTATCATGTATCATTGATTTATATTTTACTATTTTACTGCACTGGTATAAAAAGGAAATTGTGTAAGGCATCAAGCATTTAAATATTGAAAAGTTATTGAGAAGATGCCTTGAATTCCATTCAACAAATATGTATTAAGTACTTATATACAAGATGTCATGCTAGGTAATGGGAATACAAAGACAAAAGTGAAATCCTAACCTGGAATACATGTATCCCAGGGAGTATGACACTTTTTCGAGGGGAAGTTGAAAAAAAAAGGTAAATAGGTACTTTTTAAATTAAACTATTCCAAAATTATAGGGAAAATGGCATCTTATAGAGAAAATGCTGAAGAGGTAGAGATAGAGTGAGGAAAGAAGAAAACATTATAGTACATTGTGTGGGAGAATCTAAAAGAGATATTGAAGAAATAATTTCACTTGACAGACAAAAAAATGAATGAGTTGTGCATATGAAATAATTTTCTAAGTGAGCTAGAAAAACTAACAGCAGTGAGCAGGAAAGACAAGCTAACGGATATCCTCAATATTCCTACTAAATATGTTCCAAAGATAAGATAGCAACTTATCTCTGTATATCAGAATAATTAGTCCTGTTGACCATCAAAGCCAAAGGAAAAAAGACTAGTGTCTGAACACAACAAATCTCTACTTCTTTCAAAATGATACTAAGAATAAAAATTGTTGGTTGAAAAGAAATGGAATCAAGGGTCTCACCACATGATGTGACTTCTGATACACATTAAATTACTCTGATAGACTAAAACTGTAGTATGTAACATTCTGGTACCAGTAACATTTTCTTTCTTTAAAAAATATATTTTATGTCATATGCATAGGTATGAGTTTTTTTTCTTTTACATTAAATAGGGGTGTTACTAAAAGACAAGGGAGAATGTGGACTTTCAAAACATGGGCTAAAGAAGGAAGCAAAGACCAAAAAATGAAAAAAAGCTTGTTTAAAAAAATACTTGAGAAGGATTCTGGGAAGATGATGGAGTTGATTGATAATTTCAAGCTTTCTTGATTTCCCCCACAAATAGAACAAATTTGTGCTTCAAAGCAAACATAGATTTATAAAAAAATAGAGAAGACTTGAGGAAGAATAAGGTCCTGGTACAGCCCAAGAAGATTTAAAGACCCCAGGTTGGAGATTGACTTTTCTTAAGTGCAAAAAAATCACCTCTGGGCTAGCTCTGCAGAAATAGCATGTGGGGAATCCCAGGGGCTAGCTGGGTGGGCTGGAGCCTCGGAAAGAATCACAGAGACTTTCACCTCCCAGACTGTTTGTAGAGGAGGAATTTGAGTCAAGGAAGATGGAGGAAATTTTGGCTGATTGGGAATGCCAGGCTGGACTGTGCTGCAGAGATGTGGCCGTAGGCAAGAAGGAACCAGCACTGAGGATGCAGAGGCAGTGGGTCAGGGATGCTGCTGCAGTACCATTGTGCTCCTCCCACAATTAGAGATATTTACACTAATACCTCGTGTTAAAAGAGATGAACCCACAAAAAGAAAGAATTACATTATAGAATTATACTATGGGAACAGGGAAAACCTACTCACATCGGAAATGGGTTCAACAGCAACGTTGCATATATACCCTGAAGGGTATATATAGCACCTTCCAAAATCTATTACAAAATAAGGGGAGAGAGAGAGATGGAAGGATGGGGGAGCAAAGGATGAGGACAGAAGACAAGGGAGGATCCTTGTGTGGGGGAGAGGTTAAGTAATAGCAAGGCAAGTTAAGAAGCAGAATTTAATGAAAGAGGCTGCAGGAATAGAAAAGTGTGTATATTTGGGCTATGTGTGTATAGTATACATAAATATATCTTTTCCTAACTGCAATTTGTTTGAGGGTGGTGAGGGGAATGAAAGGGGCAAAAAAAAATAAAGTAAAAAAATTGCCACTATTCATTATTATTATTATTATTATTATTTCATAATAAATTCAGAATGAGTTTAGCTGGTGAGGGAAGCTAAGGATATTTCTAAGGTAGAATTTTTAGGATAATAGGGAGAGCTGTGGATATAATATCAGAAGTTATCATTTGGAATGCCTGTAGTTACACCTATGTATATTTACTATAGAAACCAGAATCCAGAGAAATGGATTAAAGTTGTAAAAAGGCTCAAGATCAAGAAGCTGCTTAACAATTAGAGTTTTCTAAAAAATGTTATGAGCTACTTTGGGCGATGGTAGTTCCTTCTAATTGGAAGTCTTTAAGAAGTGTCTTTATGAGCAATTATTGGCTATTTGATAATGAAGATTCCTTTCATTTATACTTTGGACCAATCCTAATTTTAGACTTCTGAGAATAACATGTTTGGTAATAATTAGGAGTAGTGTACTTGGAATATAGAATTCAGCAGAGTGAAAAGTATGTGACACAAGAAAGCTAGATGAGATGGAGATTGCAGACACCTTTAAATTACAGACATAAGTTATTTATCATAGAGTCACTAAAAGGTTTTTTTTAAGAGAAGTACTACATAATTAGATATATTTTTCTGAGATTATTTTGGCAGCTGAAAAAAGATAGATTAGAGAGAGGAGAAACTGAACTTGGGGGACACAATTAAAAGAGTAATTAGAGTATTCTAAATAAGAGGTGATAAACTAGAATTAAAACTAGAATGGTTGTCACATGAATGCTGGATACAAGGTGATCCAAGAGATGGATGAAAGAAATGCATTGTCAGGCACAAGACTTGGTAATTGATTGATAATGGGGAATGAGAAATTTTTAAAAATGACTAGAACAACTCAAAAGGTGACAGGATTTACTGTCTGTTGATAGTAAATAATATTGACAGTGATGGGAATTGAGGAAAATAGTCCATGTTATTTGTATTTGAGAGAAATCTGTGTAAAACTCACACTCCAGTACATGGAACCTGGCCTCCAAGATCTCAAAGAGGAAATCTGCAATACAATTTTCCATTGTTTTTCCCTCACCATGTTGCTTTCCCATCTTCATTAGTCAGCACTACCTGTCTCAGGATTGTATTCACTATCTTTTGCTCTTTGTCACTGACAGACCTCATCACTTTGTCTGTAATATCATTCATTCTGCTTCCCCTCATACACTATTATTAAGCATCTCAATGATACCCAACTATCACATGAATAAACATTTACAATCTTCTTTCTAATCTACTTTTTTTTAACTCCATACAACTTTGTCATCCATCTTTGAACCTATTTCCCATTACAATAACTTTGATCACAGGAACTTACAAAAAGATAGTACTTCACTCCAGTCAAGTGTAAGGTGCTTATTCCTTTAAGTCAAATAGAAGACATCTCTGCCACTGAAAATATATATACACGAAAGAACTAGAGCATAATACAAAAGAACATTAAATCACCATTTTAATTATGAAATATAGGTTCCAAAGGCAGCCAGACAGTATCTTTGCTTATTATATTCAAACTCATTTTGATCAGCATCCCTTTTAGTAAGTTCCATACTCATCTCCTTTCCATTTCTGAACTTTTCCCCAGATATTCATGGAAAAACTTCCTTTCTCCTACCTTTCAAATTCTATTTCTTTAGTTTGAATTTCAATTACTAAGATAAATATTCTCCAGCTTTGAAATTCTGTCAATCAACTTGGAAGTTGACAAATGTATCAAGTGGCTTCAGAAGAAAAAGAAAAAGGTTATGTTTAACTTCCCATTGTGTTTTTTTAAAAAGGAATTTAATTGAGAGTCTTGAGCCCCACACATGAGAGAAAGAGCCAAGAAGGGAAGTAGTCACAATTAACACAAGGGGATGACTAGAAGATAGGGAATGTTGTATTTCTATGTCATGTTCAATCTTTTTCTGACAAAGAAGGAGAGGAAAGGTTTGGGGAAATTACTATGTTTCTGTAAGAGAGGTTATAAAATATGAATATGAGGGAATAAAAAAATCTGAGAAAGTTTTGTCTTCAGATTTTATGAGTGAGGAGACCCCAAATTCAGAGAAGCACAATTATTCATATAAATATAAAAAAGGCTATGATTCTGCTAAGTAAAACTCCACCTTCTTTAGAAGGACTGAAAGAGGTAAAAGCTTTGGATAGAAAACATTCTCTGACATTTCTAAATGGAAAGAAAGATTCTATTATCAATTGTACCACTATTCTAATTATCTGATAAAAGATTTTAAATAGAGTGCTAGTAAGTGATGTGATGTTGGGAAAGGTGATTCCCATCTTTGCTTTAGTTCTTGCTCCCAACGACATTTCTATCTTTGAGTACTAGCAATTAGATATTATCTTATTCATTCATTTAACCTGGATATTTTTTGGATATTTACTTTTTGCAAAATACTTTCATGGGGATTTTGAAGGATACAAAGATGTAGACTATAAATCTATATTGTTTTATAATGAATGTCAATTTTAAAACAAGAAAAAGTGACTTGTCTTTTCAACATTTGTATAAAGACATAAATGCCATAATTATGAAATCTTTGAAGATTCAACAAAGAAATATATATAATACTCATTATACAAATAGTAATGACACACACACACACACACAACATCTAGACATAATAGGATGCTGGGTCACATCTAATAGCATTAAAGTTCATAAAAATAAAAGCAAATTCCTCGAGTTGCATACAAAAAAGTAAATTGCTGAAGTCCAGGAATGGGGAGGGGAGAAGGACATGACTAGTTCACATCCAAAGATATGAATGTTTAATAATGGGTTTCATGCTCAATATGATAATTCCTATCATAGTGCCTCCAAAAATCTAACGCAATAGCAGGTGGTATGAAGAGAAGTCCAATATCTAGGTGTAGCGAGCTGTCGTCTCCAGAAGCTGCCGAATCGCTCTCTGGGAAGAGATCTGCTGTGTCTACAATGTAGCGAGCTGTCGTCTCCAGAAGCTGCCAGATCGCTCTCTGGGAAGAGATCTGCTGTGTCTTCTACTCAAATCTTTCAGACAGATTCTTCTTCCTGTAACGAACCGTTGTCTCCAGGCAGTTGCTGTTAACTCTTGTCCAAAGAAGTGACTTCCCTTCCTGCAGAGAGCCCTGTCAAGCCTGATGCAATTCAGAGTCTTCTTCTTTCTCTGAGAGTCCTCTCTTTTATTCTCCCAGAGAATGGGCGTGGGATAATGCAAGGGCTTCTGGGAAGAACCACCCCAGCCAATGAGCTTGCCCCCTCTATCAAGTCAACCTGAGTTCTCACCTTGTAATTGTCCAGAAAACCTCAGTTCTCACTTAGTAATCCTAACATCACCCCCTTTCTTTTGATTTAGAACATAGGACAGTCATGACCTTGAAACATAAATCCATCAATATGGGAAGTATTACAGATAATTACATAAATGACCTTGAAACATAAATCCATCAATATGGGAAGTATTACAGATAATTACATAAATTACATAAGCACATAGTAACATAGTAACATAACACATGCTAGAAGTATATAACATAATCATAAATTGAAAATTTATAAATGTCCATAAGTCCATTGTCCATTAGTCTCATCTTGTGTGAGGAAGTCCAATGATTCCTGCTGGTTTTTAAAGTTCTTTAACAGTCTTCTTATTATCCATGCTCTTTCAGTGTCAGATGTTTCTTAGATCTTCTCCTTTATTTTGAGATCTTTCTCTTTTTCTGTCTCTCTCTGATGGACAAGGCGAATATGACTCGTTGGCACCCATCTGATTCCTTCTCCTGCTGAAGAAATACAAGCAAACCCTCTCTCCCAGGCAGTTAACCTATCTAATTTCCTTCTATTTACCACTTTCTAAATCTCTTCTCATCATCTGACAATTACATTGGAGTTGTCTGCACTGGGCACAGCCCTGTTGGTTTAAAAGGCCTGTATTCTCCCCAAGTGTAATCCATTCTTGCTATCTGATTGCCTTTTGGCTCACTTATCAGGTAATCCCTTTCTGCCATGTGATTGCTTCTCTGCTGATTGATTAAATCAGAGTCCTGGCCTTCTAAAGGTTCTTTGGGTGTAACATCAGCTGCCATCATGCCCCAAGTCTTTTTTGCCTGGGGCCCTGGACCTGGGCCCCTCATCCCATTTCCCTGAATTATTCTACACTCTGATGCCCAATGGAGTCCTCTGTTGCATTTTGGACATGGGGTTTTAGGTCTTCTCTCACCCTGTCTTTTCACTGTATCTCCAAATCTACACTGAGCTCTTAGATGTCCAATTTTTCCACATTGAAAACATCGCCGAGTTTCTCTAGAAGTCCCTTGCCAGGAGGGACCCTGTCTTTCCACATTCATCATTGTCCGGGTGTAAAAAGCATTTGTTCCCACTGTAGCACAGCGTCTTATGATCTCCTCTAAAGGAACATCTTTGTCTAATCCCCATATAATTCTTTTGCAAATCTCGTTGGCATTTTCCTTAGCCAGATGTCTGGTCATTATTTCTGTAGCTGAATTTTCTCCAATAGTTCTTTTGACAGCAGTTTGCAAACGTCCCACAAAATCTGCAAAAGGTTCATTGGGACCTTGCTGTATTTTAGTGAAAGCCTCTCCACGATCTTTCTGTCCAGGAAGGACACCCCAAGCTTTTATTGCAGCCTTAGCAATTTGTTCATATATTGTCATGGTATAATTAATCTGTTCTGAATTCTCTCCATACTGACCTTCACCAGCTAAGTGCTCAAAAGTGAATTGTGTGTTAACTCCTATTTCCAAATTGCATCTGACTTGAATTTTACATAATTCATGAAATTCCGCAAGCCATAATAAATTTTCTCCAGGTTCCAGGCATATCCTTGCTATGGATTTCCAATCATTCGGGGTTAGGACTTCATAAGACAAACCATCTAGTAACATTTTGACATAAGCTGATGTAGCCCCATAAAGGGTACAACCTTTTTTCAAATCCTTAATTTTATTCAAATCTAAAGGTGCATATCTTCTCCTTTTTTTACCTACAGAGTCAGTATTTTCAATCACAGGATATGCATGTATAAAATCACTTATATCCTGTCCTTCTCTCTTAGCTTTAACCAATGCTTTTTCTAATCTTGTCATAGGCTTAGGCTTCTTCACAGGCAATTCTGTTTGTGTTTCTGCCTCTTCCTCTCCTCCTTCTTGCTCCACCCCTGAAGGGTTAATTGAGGGAGGAGATGGGAGGTGCTCCTGTTGCTGTTGCTCAGAATTGTACTTAACTTCATTGTTATCTGATTCATCCTTTTCACCTAGTTTAGTTGACACTTCCCCATTTTGCTCCTTCATCTCTTCCTTTAGAATAACATTGTTTAAAGCCATTTGGATTAAATTGTAGGTATGAATTGTATCTTTGGAAACTGAGTTTGGTCTGGAACCAAAGGGTAAAATGTCACAAAGACAATTGTAGTGTTCACCTAATTGCTCTCCTACTAATTTCCACTCATCTGGATCCAATTCTTCTTCCAGAGAAAAAGAAGGACATATGACCTTCACAGTTCTTAAAAGTTCAGTAATCTCCTCTAAAATTATAATCAAGCCTTGGCTTTTCATAACCTTGATGATGCTCTCTAAACATTTTCCTTGAACAGAAGGTGTTTGCCCCATTTCACTATAAGAGATTGCTGGTTTAGCCCTTAACAAGTTCCTTATTTATCTATTAGCACGCTCACTTAATCTTTAACAAAGTTTCCTCGTTACTCACGGTTCTGGGTCAGAGAGACTGAGATCTGGATGGGAGGCTTTTCCAATGGAATCAGGACCGTGTCCGGGCACCAAATTGCAAAGGTCTGGTCTAGCTCCTCTTGTCAGGATAAGCAAAAGTCCTTGCCCCACGTGTGGACGCCAAATGTATCGAGCTGTCGTCTCTAGAAGCTGCTGGATCGCTCTCTGGGAAGAGATCTGCTGTGTCTACTCAAATCTCTCAGACAGATTCTTCTTCCTGTAACGAACCGTTGTCTCCAGGCAGTTGTTGTTAACTCTTGTCCTTAGAAGTGACTTCCCTTCCTGCAGAGAGCCCCGTCAGGCCTGATGTAATGCAGAGAGTCTTCTTCTTTCTCTGAGAGTCCTCTCTTTTATTCTCCCAGAGAATGGGCGTGGGATAATGCAAGGGCTTCTGGGAAGAACCACCCCAGCCAATGAGCTTGCCCCCTCTATCAAGTCAACCTGAGTTCTCACCTTGTAATTGTCCAGAAAACCTCAGTTCTCACTTAGTAATCCTAACATCTAGGGAAAGGAAAGTATATCTTACACTGATCTGAACACATGGAAAGTTATTGTCGTCATTTCTGGAGACCACATTTTAGGAAGAGCATTGAAAAATTGGGGCACATCAAAGGAAAGATGAGCAGGAAAGTGAAGGAATTAGAAATCATGTAATTCATGAAATGATTCAAGGAATTAGAATGTTTACACTGAAGAAAAGAACATTTAACAGGGACATCACAGTTTTCTTAAGATATTTGAAAGGGACTTTATTTTAAAAAGTAAATTTATTCTGCTTGTTTTCAGAGAGAAGAACTTATAGGCAAGAAGTATTAAAGAATTTGTTATGTGACAGATACTGTGATAAAAACTGTGGATATGCAAATTCAAGCAAAACAATATGAAACAAAATTTCACTGTGTTAGTTTTGCTCTATCAGTGCTTCCATATTATTAGGTAGCCTAGGTTAATAAAATGTTTTTCAACACATTAGAGGTTCCATGAGCTAAATTACTTGTCCAGGCCAATTAAAGACATACAAATATACATATGTATATACATGCATAATTTCATTGTCTCAATCATCTACAAGATATATATTTCTGGAAGTAGATTTCATATATATATGTGTGTGTATGTATATATGTATGTATGTGTATATATTTGCAAAATATTTGCAAAAAGCCCTGTCTACCCCCTGATTTCATCCCTTTAGGAATGAAAGGGAGAGGAGATAATTTGTAGTGGATAAAGAGGCAGCCTGGGAATCAGGAAAACTGACAGGTTAGAGTTCTTGCCTCTGGCACATGTAGCTTGTGATCTCATGCAAATCACTTAATTTCTCCAAGCCTCATGAAACTCTCCAAGGCCTTGAAGCGAGGCCACAAAATCTTTACTAAGAGAGGGGCTTCTTTTCCCTAGGAAATCCCTATACTCGTGAAATTACGGATCTTAACCCTCCACCCTGTAAAGACTGAGGAGAATGTTACTTTCCCTACCAAAAGTCTCCCACTATGCTCTTGTCTACCACAGGATTGCTCTCAAGGGTTCTGTCCTCATTGTCCATTTCCAAGAGAAACACTCAGTGAAGAGTAAAAAGTTGACAGTGGGGCCAGCTGGAAAATAGGTTTTACTTTGCCTGTATGCATTCCACCTGCTATTTTCAGAAGATTTTATTACAAAAGATCCAGAGGTTTTCATCAGAGGTTTTACGAGGTGATCCATACACTTCAAAAACTTTTCATTTGTCCATTAGGGAAAACTTTACACATAATTGCCAACAACCAATGTTTTATCTCAGAAACATATCGAGAATCTAATTTACATGTTTCCATCTTATAATTCTGGATTTGAGGTTGTAGAAATAGATCAAAATTTTATCCATTTGTTTTTCTTTTAAGCAAGTTGACCATATTCCATTTTTCCTCCCATTCTTCAATAGCCTACATTCATGCCTCCCTTCATCTCTTATTTTAACAACATTTCTAACTTTAAATAGGAATGGTTGGAATTAAATTATGAATTTATGGCTATCAAAAAATCTGGAAAATTTTATAAGAATAGTAATTATATCTGAGCAAAATAAAAAAGGCTAAATGTCAAATTTGGGGATAAATCTATAAGCAATATTCAGAATGAAGGGAAAATATCAGCTGTAGATATGCAAGGTATGGTAAAGGACATAGATTAAATCAAAGATGTTAGAAATAAGTCTTTACCAAAAAGACTGAGACTGATTGTTGTTCAGTTTGACTTTTTTATGACCATATGGACTATAATATATCAATACTATCCATGGAATTTTCTTGGCAAAAATGCTGGTATTGTCATTTCCTTCTGCAGTGGATTGAGGCAAACAGAGGTTGTCATTTGCCCAGAATCATACAGCTAATTTGTGTCTGATGATTTTGAACTTGTGTACTTAATTCCATGGGCAGCACTCTATCCTTTGAGCCACTTGCTACCTTGACTAATAATGAGCCCACCAAAATTATGCCATAGGTAACATATTAAAAAATAACATATGGTTTGAAAAAATATATAATATTAGAATATAGCCCTTATGATGGATTAGCCATGTCATTTCAGCTAATGTACTATTACATTGTTATATGTATCACCTTTAAAAAAAAACACATTGTAATATACTTACATGTTTTCTTGATTCTTTTGAAGGAGAGACATTGACTTTAAAAAAAATAAATAAATAGAATGTTTCCATAGACCAATAAAGCAATAAAGAAAATTATCAGGATAATGAGATTAAGACTGTGGTCTAATTGATGATAAAGTATCAATATTCCAATAAACATGTACCAGCAGTAAATTAGATTTAATTAGTTTCTTTTTATCAAGCAATAAATCAAGCAGAAACCTAATAGCCAGAAAAACAGCTGACTCTTAGAAAATTATTTGCCTTTCTTTCCCTAACACTAAGAAGACCACAGGTAAAGTAAGATTTGCTAGAGAAAGAGTAAGCAATAATAGAATAAAAAATTTGGGTATGTGGTAAACCACATTCACAATATACTTTTCAAATATACTCTCCATCTTTCAGTTTCCACATTTCTTCCAACAGAAGGAAGGCTAAAACACTAAGGGAAAAATATGTCTAATTAGATAATATTTTTAAAAATATATACTGGCATCTCAAAGGTTAATGGAGCAAAGCTACAATACATTCATGTAAACTATGAGTGAAATGGTTTCATTTTTTTACTCCTCAAATCTTCATCATTATTTTCCAAAATTCTCAAACTACCTAAAAGTTGTCATTAAACTACCTGAAGACTTCTTATCTTTATCTGCTACATGAAAAGAACACTTAATTTGTAGGTTTATGTTTCTTCAAATCATCAAATATATAATACAGTGTTTACCAAGGTGGATATTTACATAGTCCTAGGAACCATATTCTAAAGGTGCCCAAAAGGGGAAAAACCAGTCTTGGGATGGAACTTGAAACCATACTATAGAAAGTTCGAATATTTCTTGAGAGAAAAAAAAAAAAGCCTTTGCAAGGGGCAATGGTAGTTTTGTTCACATAACTTTCACACAAAAGTAATCTTAAATTTGCTTAATTGGCTTCTGAGGGCAAGACCAGGATTTATAGCAAAGGTCACAAGGAGGCAGATTTTAGCTCAATATAAGGAATTATTTTTTATAGTCAGAAATGTCCAAAAGTCCAATGGTCTTTGCAGAGATTGTGAGTTTGCTATTACTGAACATCTTCAAACAGAAGCTGGAGGGTCATTGTTCCTGGATGGTATAGAGAGAATTCAAGTTTCAGGGAAGAACTGGAATGGATGACTTTTAAAGTGATTTAGAATTCTAAGATTATTTTAATTTTCTATGAAAGTTATGATTGAATCCAATTTATTATACCTACTTTTTTACTTAATGAGGATTGAGGAAGACATCAAGAGTGTAAACCTGGATGTCTGGGAGAATGTAGAAATTGATATTGGAACAAGAAGCCATGATAGAAGAATTCATTAAGTGGAAATAATGAATTGTTTCAAATGCATTGCATTAGTGTTAACAAATAAGTTAGTTTGCACGACCATTTTGCAAAATAAACCTTTGCCACATTACCTACACATGGGCCAAAACAAAATGATCTTCGGATCCATAAATGTGGAAATCCAATTAATGAATCTGAGAGGAAAATAGGATCATAAATTTCAAAGTAAAGGGAACTCAGAGTCTAACTAAATCTTCTTATTTTACCGATAAGAAAACTGAGATCCAAAGAGAATAGCTGACTTCCAAGATTTCTGCCCTCTTTCTACAACTCTCAGTCTCTATCGTCAATCAATGGACAAATCTTGTTTCTAATATTTCCCTTTCTCTTCCTGTAAACATAACCCTAACTGAGGCAGTCATTAATTATTTTAAGGTTCTAGTGTTTTATTAGATTATGAAATTTAAGCAATAATCTTAATTAGACAACTTACAAATTTGTGTGAGCCCAGAAAATATGCTTTCCTCTGGTCCTTGACTTCATCCTCTACAAAATCATCTTTAATCTACAACAAAAGTGGGAGCACTCAAAACAATGATATTGGATATTTTTGAAATATAGAAACATAAAGCTTTAAAACTTATAGATATTTCCATTTTCATAGATGTTAAAAGTTAACTTTTCCTAACATTACCCATATTTAAAATCAAAAAGGAAACTCTTAAGTCTTTCAGAAAAAAAGTTTTAGATTTTTATTCCCTCAAAGATTAAATATTTTAATTATTATATTTAATATTTATGCTTATATTTATATATTATATTTATATTTTAATAATATTTAATCATTATATTTCTTAACACTATCTCAATTGAAAGATAAGAATTGTACAGGAAGAAAATTATTGATATTTTAAAAATCAAATTAATTGGGCACAAAGTCACTTTGAGAAACTTTAGTCTCTAAAATATATATTAAATGAGCACTTTTGGAGATACTCATATGAAAAAATCTACTCAATTTCTTTGGGCCTAGAGGCCTAGCTAGAGGCTGGAACTGTTCCCAGGTGCTTCTGGGAGGTCATGCATATTTAATTGAATGTATAATTGAACTACACAAGCATTTTTTCTAAAGGCTAAAATAATGTCATTACTCCCTTTTTCTAATACTATTTTCCATGCCCCAAATGTATCTAAAGTTTAATTTATCATATGCTTTTAATGGCAGGCAACCCATTTGGAGTTTTGTACCAACTTTTGTTTTATGTAATAGTAAAACACTCAACATTATCTGTTTTTTACTAAGACATACAGCAGGATAGCAGGATTTCTTTGCTCAAGCTTTGAGGATTGATTTGTTAGCCATAGAAATTAAATTTAGCTGGATTTAATAATTTAGTACCTACATGGTGCAGTGGATAGAAGGAACACTTGGAGTTAGCAAGAACTGAGTTTGAATCCTGATTCTGGCTCTTAACTAGCTACATGAATTTAAGAAAGCTACTTATGTTTCTCAGTTATAAAATGGAGATAACAAAAACATTCCAGGATTATTCTTAGGATCAAATGAAATAAAGTGCTTTGCAAAACTTGAAGTGCTATTAAAATATTAGCTATTATTACTTTTATGATTATTGTTACTATTATTAAAGTTTGCAAATAATACATTGATTTACTTGATCCTAATACCCTATAATGAGAGAAACATAAAAAAGTATATTTATGCCTATATTATAGATGAGAATATTGAGTTTCAAAAAAAATAAACTGACTTGTTGATACAGTGAGAATCAGAAGTAGTATTTGAATCCAGGTCTCTCCTTTCTCTGAGTCCAGTATCCATTCTATTTCTGTGCTGAAATATTTTCCGGGGAGAGACACAAGTTGTGGATGAAGAATATATCTTTATGTACCCACAGTCTAGTAGAGCCCGATGATACATCCACAAAAACTCACCAGCAGGATCTAATTTGCAAGTTTGCCACAAGGAGTGAAACTACCTGAAAACCCTTTACAATCCAGTGAATGAACCTAGGATTTCCCCATTTTTACTCTGCCAGTTTGCAATTAGCTATGAATTTATTTTAAAGAGACAGAGACTTCATTGGATAGAGGCCTTGAAAGGCCTTTTGATTAAATCTGTTACCTTCCAAATTCCTTAATACATTTCTGAAAATTAACCAGCCAATTCATTCTAAAAACCTTTTAAGGAAGAAATAGAATTTCTTCTGGTAGACTTTTCCACTTTCTTTTAACCCTCAGAGTTCTTACAGAAAATTCTAAAGTCAAATATTAAACAGCACAAAGCATTTCATGCTGGATCTGCCTCCACTGATTCTGCCTTCAGATTTTTTTGGTATAATTTTTTTGAGAAGTTTGACTTTCTTAATGCAAGAAAAGTTCTGAAGGAAGAATAGAATCAGAAGGCAAATTGCTCTCTATGGACATGCTCTTTGAGTTGTATTTAGTGTTCAGTGCTTCCAACACCAAAAATGCCCTTAAATATTTATTGTTATTGATAGACTGTAGCCCTTTCAGAACATACTCATGCTCTCTCACATTCTCCATTCTTTTCTTAAATCTGACAAGAGGATGGTCTTCCTGGAAATGCATCAGCTTTCCAAAGCTTCTCTGAGCATTAGGAAGTCATGATAGACTAGTAAAACAATCAGCTATTGACTCTTGGAAAGAATGGAATTGGGTACTTAGAAGAAAAGAATTGTTTTGATCACAACTTACAGACTGAATCACTATGGTTGGTAAACATAAAAGTACACTGACCTGAAAGGTAAAAAAGATGGAGCTATTAATACATCACTCAAGTAGTCTTAGAATGGGTAGCGTGCATATGGAAATTTTCCCTCTTATTAAAAAAAAAAAAGACAAAGATATATTTATACTTGGAAGATGATCCTGTTCCTCTCATGCTAAGTCACATTTGAAGGTAGAAAGTCCAAAAATAGATAATACACCAAAGAGCTTCTCTGAAATAACATTCTGACTTCTCCCAGCCTTTGCATTTTTATTTCATATTGTTCCCCTTCACACATTTTCGGTTCCTTTCAAACTGGCCGGAAAGCACTTTCCTGTACACGTTACTAAGTCTCTATCTCCCCACCTTTGAACAAATCATTTCCCACATAGCAAAAATGCATTCTCTTTTTCACTCCCTTCTCATTGAAAAGAGAATTTTCTTTAAAATTACAGGTCATACACTTTCCTGACTCCCCATCTTTATTAGCATTGTATATCACTTCAAATTGATTTATATTAATTTTCATGTACTTTGCATTTACTTCTTTGATTGTATGTTTTATCCATTCTGTGAAATACAAGTTTCTTGAGCAACTATCCATTTTTATTCTTGTAGTGTATAAGAGCTAAGTGTGGTTTTTAGTAGGCACTTAAGTATTTGCTGGATGGATGAATGTTTTAAAAAATGCTTAATAAATGGTTATTGGATTGAATTGAACAGAGCAGAATAGTTTGTCTTAGGAATTAAAATCTATAGATTAAGTTACCATTATAAATAAGAATTATTTTTCACCTGTATGGGAAGCTTCTTCTCTCTGTGGGACTTTTGGGCAATAGTTTTCATACTCAGGATACTACTAAAATTCATTCTAACATGACTATTCATCTGTCATTCCAGCATTAGAAAATTTAAGGTTCTTTTCTTTTTGATTCTATATACCATTTGTTAATTCTGTGTTGTGTTAGACACTTTTAGAAATATGCAATAAGCTGAAAACCTATTTCTTGCCTTGCCTTTTAGGTGCCTGAAATAAGCCATTAAAATATTTATCAATAACTTGTGTTCATAGTACTTTGCTAAGTGGAAATGGGTTTGCCAAATGAAAATGAAATAAACCATGGTATAAAGGAGCTGGACGATAATTTGAGGAAGAAGAGAATACTAACATCTATGGGGGTAATGAAAAATTTCCCATTATTGTTGTTACCTTGAAGGAAGCTGACGACTGAAGAGGCAGAAAGGAAAAGAGAATAATTTATATTGGAGAAAGAGCCTATTCAAAGTCCCAGAAATAGGAAATAGATTGCTGAGTTATAAGAAACTGGACAATTTCACAAGAAAGTAGCATGAGTGGAAAGGAGTGGTATAAAATAATATTGAAAATGTAGGGTAGGTTCAAATTTTAAATGTCAAACTGAGGACTTTGTATATTAATCCAGAGGCAATTGGAAGCCATTTAAGATTCTTGTGAGGGTTATACCATAATTAGACTTGTACTTTAAAGCAATTAATTGACACATGTGGAAGATGAATTGAAGAAGAGAGAGACGAAGCAAAAAGATCAAATATTAGGAGGCTATTTCAATACTTTAGATAAGAGGTAATGAGGGCCTTAATTGAAGTTGGGGCTATACTCAATGAGAAGAGACCACTAATGAGAGATGTTATGTAGATAGAATTGACAAGAATTGGAAACGGATTGGATAGGAGGGTGAAGGATTGTACAAAATTGAGAATTACTTTGAGAATATAAAACTGAATGACCAGAAGGTTGATGGCAAATGGAATAAAATTAATTTGGCACAAGTTCAGTTTTGTTTTATTTTAATGTTTGAGGGGGTATGGATTACAAATTTCATTTTAGAGATTTTGAATTTGTGTTATCTATGGAACAACTGGGAAGAAGTGTCTAAAGGTATCTGGTGAAGCAGGAGCAGAGCTCTGGGGAGAGACATCTATAATGGATATACAAGCAGAAAGGCAAAAATATTGAACTCAGAAGTCATCAAGACAGAAGCATGAGGACACAGGTGTGCTTAGGGCAAAGCCTTGGGTGACGGTTTTGATTATTGAATGAATGGGGCATGGATGGTGATCTAGCAATGAAGACTGAGCAATAATCAAGTAGTTAAGAAGAGAA
This sequence comes from Sminthopsis crassicaudata, assembly GCF_048593235.1. Lineage (NCBI taxonomy): Eukaryota > Metazoa > Chordata > Mammalia > Dasyuromorphia > Dasyuridae > Sminthopsis > Sminthopsis crassicaudata. The sequence goes on from NC_133622.1 coordinate 33,814,497, forward strand.
ACAGGGAAAAAAAAAAAAAAAAAACATTTCTCCAATGGTAAGGGAAGAGAAAGTATTGAAGATAAAGAAAAACTTCCCATTTGGAAAAAAAAACAAAACTATAAAGAGCTCAAGGAGGGTTAGGTCTGGGAAAATGACATCAAATGCCTTCAACATCAGAGGAGCTTTAATAGTCCTGAAGAAGTTTAAATTGATTTAATGGTAGAGTTGAAAATTAGAAATGGTGAGGAGCTAAAGGAGTTAAGTTACTTTTCACACAAAGTGTTATCTATCCAGAATCTGTTTCAAGCAGGATAAGCTGAATAACAAAGGTCTCATGATACCAATTCAACACTTCATAGGATAATTCCTGGGATAAATACATCAGGCTTATCAGATTTACAGGCATTGACAATTGTCATTTTTAAAATTTTGTCTTGTTTCTGAGCTTAAGCATAGAAAGTACATTTTATTGATTTGAAATGAATTAATCTAGTCATAATAATATATGCTTCTTGATATGCTTTTTGATTTTTATTCCTTTAATAAACTTGCTTGCAAATAACCTACAGCAATAACATCAATGGAAATAAAAATGTACACATCACAGGAAAAAAAAAAAAAAAAAACATGGTTGAACTTTTAAAAGTAAATGAAAAATGTATTTGTTATCAATTAAATTTCAAGATCCATAACTAAATAAATGGAGGCAGTGTGAGGTGGGAGAGAGAGAACCAGTCTCAAAGACCTGGAGTGGAGACACACTTCTCACACAAACTAGTTGTGTGACCCTGAGTAAATTTGCTCTAGACAAATCACCAAGACTATAAGATTCAGGCAAGATGTCAACTGGCATTGTAAACTAGTTCCTTACTAGTTCCTACAATTGCATCTGATTTCTTCAAGACTTCTCTGGGGATTTTCTTGGTAAAGATACTGGAGTGGCTTGCCATTTCCTTCTTCAGCTCATTTTACAGATGGGGAAACTGAGACAAGCAGGGTTAAGCGACTTGCCCAGGATCAATTGATAACATGATATCTGTATGCTATAGCAAATTTTCTACTGTGTCTGTACACACACACACACATACACACATACACATACACATACATATATATATATATATATATATATATATATATATATATATATATATATATATATAGTTGTGTGGACAGATGCATAAGTCTGAGTATATCTTCAAGGATATATACATATATATGTACATATGGATATATAGATATAGATATAGATATGAGTGTGTGGGGGTATGTGTACATATCTCTGTATGTATTTGCATATATGTATGTATAGATTTGAAGATTTGGAGTTAATGAGGAAATTATCCTGAAACTCCCTCTAGAATTTCTATTAACTGAAGTAGCCTTTGTTCTAAGAACCGGAGTCAGAAGACCCCCAGTTCAAGGCACAATTCTTCTATTTACCGAATATATAGACTTTTAAAAGGATGCAAGTGCCCAACCATTCTGGGAAGCAATTTGGAGCTATGCCCACAATTTGGGCTATCAAATTGTTCATAGCCTGTGATCCAGCATAACTGTGTGATGGTCAACTCCGATGGACTGGCAATAAGGCGATTTAAGACAACTGCAATGAACTTGTAGTCAGAAGATCTCAGTTTGAATCTGGACTTCCCTGATTGTTAGCGGTGTAACAGTGGGGATCTCATTTTATCTTTCTAAACCTGTTTCTTTATCTGTAAAATGAAAATAATGCTTGTCTCACCTTCATCCTACAGGGATTCTGAGGACCAAAGAAACTAAAATATAGCAGAGTGATTTTGAAGCATAAAATGCTACATAATTGTCTCTATTATTGCCTTCTTTACATGATAATAGGGCTGTTAGGTGACACAGCAAAAAGAAGACTGGTCCCAGACTCAGGAGGACCTGAAATCAAATTTAACCTCAGGTACAGTAGGTGTGAGACCCTGGGAAAATTACTTAGCTTTGTCTCAGTTTCCTCTTCCATAAAATGAACTAGAAAAGAAAATGGCAAACTTTTCCTGTATTTTACCAAGAACAACTCAAATGGGATTATAGAGTGCTGGACAGGAGTGAAATGACTCAAAAATAACAATCCACATAATACTAGACCAATTCAGCATGTCCAAGAGGGGCTGCTAGCTGATCTGTAAGTCTCTGTTCAGCTATTAGGATTTTGTGTGAAATAGTACAAATATACTACAAAAAAGCTTCATGGTCAACTGTTCTTACACATTTATTAAATGTATTGTAAATTCCAAAGTAGGAGTGTTAAGGATATGAGATTTGGATGAACAAAAATAAATGGGAAGAAAAGGATAGTCAGTATTCAACTTACAAATTTTCTAGTAATGTTAAAAGTATAAAATTTTGGATGGACATACATAATATATGCATATATATATATATATATATACAAATATATATAATACATATAATATATGTGTACATAACTTGCTTATATATGGCTGATTTCATGTTTTCTCCTGCATTCGACTCTGAAGAACTTGAAATCAGGGATGATTTTTGCCTTCTCTTGTATGCCCAGCATATAGCACAGTGCCTGTCACATAGTAGGTGATTAGTTTCAGTTTAATGACCAACATGAACAAGTTTCATTCATATATACATATATGTATATGTATATGTATATACACATGAACAGCATGAACAAGATATATAAGTATCTGAATTATGGCACTCTAGACTGTCAGAGACAATGGCTACATTAATTAGATCATGAATCCATTTTGGAATGAAATGGATTTTTTTTTAAACCATAGGTAATTGATGAATTTCCTATCATATAATGTATGGTATCTAGGTTACCCCTTATTTCCTACTATGCTTATGTAGCACAAACATGAACTATGATGTTTACACTTCTATTTATCACTACAAATAATTCATTTAAATTGATGTCTTCTCCATTTATTACCATCATTATTCCCTTTCAGAAGGAGATAATTGGGGTTGGAATAGAAGATACATAAGCTTTAGTAAATTGTTTTAATTGATGAATGAAGTATAAATGCTACCTTAATGAATTAACTGTTCTTGTTTATAGATCTTCATAAAATAACTCAATAATAATCAACTCAAGTTTGCTCTGTATAATAGCAATTTGTTTTCTCTTTGTTCTAAAATTATTTAAGAATGATATGTCCTGATATGCATGTATATGTGCACTTGTAGAACATATACCAAAATATATTTTCTATATTTTCCTCCTTGTACAATATGACTTTTAAAAGTAGAGAAAAAGAGCAACAATAGAAAATGAACAATATAAAATGAAGGAAAGTCAAATGGGATTTCCATATATACATATATATATAATAAATATATATATTTTCCCCTTAAGCCTACCTGAGTCAACATTTTCATAAAAAGCCAATTCTAAGGAAAGAAAAATTGAACTAATTATGTTAAAGGCCCATTTATAACTGACATTTTTTCTGTATTTTAATTTTAAAAGATAAATGATACATCATTATTACAGCTATATTTTAATGATTTTTTAAAATTAGTAAGCATTTATTTTCTCTCTCTCTCAATACACCAAACAAAAAAAAATTCTTGCAACAAATATACATAGTTAAGCAAAAACAAACTCCCACAATTGCCATATGCAAAATAATAATAATAACTGTATGTATCTGCATTTTGAGTTTATCATCTCTCTGTCAAAAGGTAGGTAACTTTTTTCTATCTTAGATACTCAATAATCATGATTAGTTATTGTTCAGGACATCAATCTTGTGTCTTTCAAAAAAGCAACTTTTAAGTATATTATAAAAGCAGCATTTTAGCCCAATTTCCTATACCTTCTCCCTATTCAGCCTTTAATAATAGCAGTTAATATTCACAACCATCACCAACCCTTCTTCCAGTTCCAGAATAATATTCTAATGAACTTTTGGAATTATACATAAGAGTTCCATATATTTTAGTTGTACATGTCCACTTGAATAATTATTTGAAAATTTTGTAATCCATACATGCTGTATAGTGCAATGTGGGGAGATGGAGTGGTTGAAATTCCCTATTCCCCAATAATTAGAGAGGATTGTAGGTTTTCTGTAAGAAAATACACATATACTTATATAGAACAAAATAAAAATGTAAATGCTCAGTGTACTGCCAAAACCTGTGGAATTTAGGGCTTTAATTCCTACACTATCATATACATTATTATTCCCAAATGCTGGGACTAGTATGATACAGACTTCCAGGAGCCAAGACAGGGTAGTAAACAATAAATTGCCATAACTTTTCTATATTCACCTTAAAAAAAACTAATATGGCATTCTGATGCAAATCTTGGACCATAGAACCAGTGAAAAGACAGGAGAAACAATATTTGAGCCTAAGAAAACTGAAAGATTGGCAAGAAAGGTCTCTCACTCAGGTAAAAGGGGAGCATGGTCCAAGACAGGAAATGTCCTGTAAGCCAACAGCAAGTCCCACTTCTGCTAAGCAGCAGCAGATCCTGAGGTCCAGTGTGGAGCACTTTCCCCCATTCCTCACCGTAGCCAGGGGAATGACAAATCAATTCTGAGAACACCCAAGTGCTTCCACGTAGCCCTGGACAAACAGGCAGCCACCAGCAGTCCAACCAGTCCAGGATTTCAGTGTAGCTCTAGGGGAACACCAGCTCCCACATATTTCACACCCACCAGCACTAGGACTTCAGCTCAGCATCAGGTAAGCTGCCAGACCTCTACAGTCTCCAATAGCACCAGCCACCCTGATACCCTCCTCCCCATCCCAAGTGCAGCATCAAACACAAGGTCCTAGTGGACCTCAGAGTAACATCAGTGTAGCACCTTAGGTAAAGAGCCAGTACTGGCAGCCACTGGCATAACAAGCCTGAAACAGTGCCCCTTTTACCCCAGAAGCAAAGTTCAAACTTAAAGGAAAGGGAAAACACCAAAAAAATGAGCAAATGACAACAAAAAAATAATCTGACTATTATGAACATTATTATGATGGTAGGGAAAACCAAGACACAAACTCAGAAGAGAACAACAGTATTAACCCCCCCCTCAAAAAAGGAGGAGAAACCCAGAAAGAAATCATGGGAGAGCTCAAAAAGGATCTTTAAAATCATACAAGATAGAAGAAAATTTGGGAAAGAAATGAGAATGATGCAGAGAATTATGGAAAAAAAGAAGTTAAGAACTTGGAAAAAAAACTGCTTCAAAAGTATGATTGGCCAAATGGAAAAGGAGACATAAAAGTTCAATGAAAAACCAACTTGAATAGTAGAATTGGCCAAATGGAAAAGGAAGTACAACAGCTAATATATTAAAAGGTAAAATTAGGCATGCAGAAGTTAATGATTCTATGAGATATGTAGAATCAATTAAATTCAAAAGAATGGGAAAAAATGAAGGAAATGTAAAATACTTAACGGGAAAAACAACCAACCTGAAATACAGAAGAGACAATGTTAGAATCATTGGACTTCCTGAAAACCCAAATCAAAAGGAGGACCTGGGCAGCCTCTTTCCAGAAATGTTCAAGGAAAACTGCCCTAATGTCCTAAAACTAGAGGTCAAAGAGGCATTGAAAGAATCTACTGATCACCACAAGAAATAAATCCCAAAATAAAAACTCCAAGAAAAATTATAGTCAAATTTCAGGACTATTAGGTCAAGGAAAAATACTACAAATTACAAGAAAGAAATAATTCAAATACTGGAGAGCCACAATCAGTATTACACATGATTTGGCAGCTGCAACATTAAAAGGCTAGAGGTAATTAGAACATAATATTTTGGAAGGCAAAGGAGCAAAGACTACAACCAAGAATCACTTATGCAACAAAATTAGGCACTATACACCAAGGGAAAAATGGTCATTCAGTGAATAGAAGGTATTTCAAGCTGTCACAACGAGAAGACTAGAATTAAACCAGATATTTGATCTTCAATATCAAGACCCAAGAGAAGCATAAAAAGGTAAACAGGGAAAGGAAGACATAAACGAATCAATACAGCTAAACTGTTTAGGTCCCTTTATGGAATGAAGATACTTAGAATTCTTAAAAATTGGATCATTAATAGTACATCTTTAAGGAATAAATACAGAGGATATGAATATAAAGTGACTGAGGGAATGACATAAAAAATTAAGGGATAATAAAGAGGAATACATTGAATGCAGAAGAAAGGAAGATAAATTGAAAATCAAAGGTGAAATTAATAAGACTTAAAAAAGATTATTGAACTAATAAATCTAGAAGCTGGTTTTATGAAGGGGAGAACCAATAAGATACATAAGCCATGGATTAATTTCATTAAAAAACTAAATATTCAGCATCAAAAATGAAAAGGGTGAAATCACCACCAATGAAGTAGAAATTAAAACAATCATTAAGATATATTTCACCTAATTTTATGCCAATAAATCTGACAATCTGAGCAAAAATGATGAAAATTATGAAAATGTTAAGTTACTTAGACTAACAAACAGATAAGGAAATAGAAATCCTAAATAACCCTATCTCAGAAAAAGAAATTGAACAAATAAACTAGGAAAAAATCCCCATGGGCGGATGGGTTCATGATTGAATTCTACCAAACACAATTGATTCCAATACTATATAAACTACTCAGAAAAATTGGTGGAGTCCTATGGAACTCCTTTTATAACACAAATATGGTACTGATTCCTAAACCAAAGAGAGCTAAAATAGAGACAGAAAATTATAGAACAATTTCCCTAATGAATATCATTGCAAAAATGTGAATGAAATACTACCTTGGAATTTTACAGGCAATATAATGCAAGGTCCTATGACCACATGGGATTTACACAGGAATAAAGTGTTGGTTCAATATTAGGAAAACCATAAACATAAGTGATCATAAAATCAACAAAAAATATATGATGATCTCAAAAGATGCTGGAAAAGGTTTTGGTAATATGCAGCACCAATTCCTATTAAAAACACTAGAGAGCACTGGAATAAAAGGAGCCTTCCTTAAAATGATAAGCAGTAACTATCTAAAATGATCAGTAAGCACATAATAGAGAATATTTCTCTCCAATTTTGATTTGCAGTACTTTTCTAATTTTCTTCATAATTACAGATTCATATAAGCACTATCTAATCGGAAAATAGAAAGTGATAAATCATCCCTGTACTTAAAGAATATTTTACATCAATTCATTTCTTAATTCACCAAGAGCTTAATCAGAAAGACAGACATCTTTCCCAATTTAATATATATGTATGTGTATGTATACACACACACACACACACACACACACACACACACATATATATATATATATATAAACACACATTCTAGATTTGGAACTAGAAAATATTTTAGAGATCACTCAATTGAATTCCCCCATTTTAATAGTGAGGAAATACGCCCACAGAAGAAAGACTCTCATTCAAAGTTTTTACTTTATAGGCAAGAAATGTAGATAAGATTTTATATATATATATATATATAAGAAATTTATATAAGATTTATAGCAGAAAGGGAAGACAGGGACCGTACATTTCAAACTCTTCAATTTGCAGATGAGGAAACTGAGGTCCAGAAAAGTTAAATGAATTACAAAATTAATCAAAGTGGCAGAACCAACATTTGAATCATATTGTGTGATTCAGAATCTCACATTCTTTCCCAAAGTACCATATTATACACAAATAAATATTCAGAAATATTCAGAAAATGACATGTTTTCCTTGTGACCTAGATAATAAGTGAATGCACTTTTTCTGCACACATCTTTTATCTATATTCAGATAAAAATAAATATACTGAAAGGCCACATATAGCCCATTTGAAATTTCATCAACTAAAATATATTATAAAAAAAGAAAAAATGTATATAAATACACAGCAGACGCAGGCATTTAAACGTTATCATTAATGTAATGTAAGCCCTTAATGAATACTGCATGAATGAAAGTATTGCAGGTGCATGAAATAACAAGGGATTCTGGCAAACTGGGAGGGGGGAAGCTAGCATGTAAAAAATGTCTCCCAACACAAAAATTAAATCCTTACATCACAGATAAGGATAATGGGGACACCAGTGAATGTTTTTAGCACACTGTTGACTGTCTAGCTCAAAAAGAAAATTGATATGTACTTGAAGTCAATAATTAGAATATTCATAGTGTGTTAATCTGGAATTCTCTGTCAGTGCTAGATTAAAACTCTTCAGGAACAACATCCTTTTAAAAATGATCTTTTGTTATAAAGAGTAATATTTAGAGTCAGAAAATGTATGTGATGAGGATACAATCCTTCCCCTTCTGTCCCAAGCCAAACGCTATGGCTACTTGTCCACAAACCCAGAATTTAATCCAGCAGAGATATAGCAGCAATGATGATGTATATGATGATAATGATGTCATTGCTGATATTTAACACATCATCAATAATCTCCTATTTCCTTATTTGCTCTGGGAAACTGTGCTGTAGAGACAAACAGAGGGGAAAGGTTGATTCCTTCCCTTTAGGAAGGATTCTGTAATCTCTTCATCTGGCATTTCTCCTCTTACCTTTGATATGATCCCCATTCTTAAAAAGGATTTTTGTCTATCTTTTGTTTTGGTTTGACAGAGGAGAAGTGGGGACTTGGAATTTTTGTTGTGTAAACTCCTTCTCCCAAGATCAACAACCCATTAACGACACAGATCATGAGGGAGTTCAACCAAGAGGATGAGTTGTTCAGGACCATGGTGTGTTTGAGCCTATGATTGAAACTAGGTCTTTCTGATACTCCCTGTATCTTAATACAATTTTATCATTTGGTCAAACTCCTTACATAGGCAGAAGAGATACCATGACTTTTATATTATACATTTCAATTCCTTTTGTGAGTTAACAATTTAAAATTAAATTCTCAGAAGGAAGAATGAAAATTAATGGCCTCTTTCATCTGTTTTCCCATACAGTCCATCCTTTAGCCAGATGTGCTCCACACTTTGTACTATTTTATTTAATCTTTGCACATCAGCTCTATTTTCAATTTCTGCAGTTATATTCTGGACATTCTCCATTTAGTTCCCAGAAGAGATAAGACACTGATGATCTGAGCAGCACTGTCAACAGCAGAAGGAAGCACTGCTGTCATGGCTCTTACAGATGGATCATCCTCATGGCATTTCAACATCATGACATTATCAAATCTATTTTATCAAATCTATTTTATTTGGCCTGTGGTCAGCTATGACATTCACAACTTTGTAATACTTGTAACTATCAAGTCACTTCCCAATTTATTTCAGAAATGCATTTGGGAGCTTCCTATGTAGTGGTGGTTATGGGAAGCACAAAAACCATGTCGATGAAAGCAAGATCCTGGCTCAAATCATGTTCTTAAAATATTTTCTACATACACAAAAGAATTTGCAATTCAATTATAAAACAGATCATGGTTGTGTCTCCAATTCATTCATTTATTCATTACGGAAGGGAACCATGTACAAGAGATAGCAATTGGATAGGCCATAAAGACAACACTTCCCAAAGATATTAAAAGAATAACAAGAAAGCTTTCAGTATGTGGTTTATGGAGTATGCAATACAGCTTATCAGGAACTATGAACAAGAATATGTGTGTGTGTGTGTGTGTGTGTGTGTGTGTGTGTGTGTGTGTATCTTGCTGTACTCTAAGATACCCAGACCAAGTTTGAGTTTAACTAGCAGCTCACTAACAGTTACTCACAGCTTTCTCATTGTGTGAATTAGAAAATACCCAGCAGGGCTCAACCAACAAATCATAGACCCAGAGCTGAGAGTGACTATAGAGGTGATCTATTCTAACCCTACCATTTGACAGATGAAGAAACAGACTCAGGGAAGGGAAACCACTTGTTCCAAGTCATACAGGCAATGAGCAAATAGATAGGATTACAATAGAGGTCCTTTAACTCCATAGCCTGAGCTTTTTAAACCTTTTTAAAGTCCAAGGACCAATGTGGGATCTTCAAAACACAGGCTGGTGAAAAATTTTAAGGACAATTAATTGCCTCTGATACCATATTAGTGAGCTAGAGGGCTTTATCCTTCCCCATATGGACATCTGTCCTGCTGATCTGGACTTTCCTTCTAGGGCTTGAGCATCAGTTGTGGTGACTCATCTCATGAAGAAAGTCTTCCCCTCCTGCCTTGGTCACCCATGTAATCATGGGCTAATTAGCCCTCCTTCACAATGTATCCTGGTAGGCAGATGGACCACTGGAGTCAGAAGTTAGGTCAGCCCCATGTCTCATCTAAGTTCTTGCTACTGAAGTCTTCACCGTTAATCTCTACTAACTCAGTTAACTCCCAGAATCCCATGGATATTATAATAGATATCAAAGTCAACAATGTTTGATTTGATCAATTGAAGATTCCTATACCTGTACAGGTTACAACTCATCTGTTACTCAGCAGATAAATTTTATGGAGTTACCTGAGGTTCAGGGGGGCAAAGAGGTTTGCCCAAGACCTTGCCCACAAGCTTGGTCAGATGGATATTTGAACCCAAATTTTCCTGATTCCTAAGTCAGCAGTCTAACATGTATACCTTGAGGACTATCTGTAATTATAATACAAGAGGTCAAATCAGATTTCAAAAAGATTTTCTATATATGATAAAGATTTCATAACATGATTATTAGATCACATAAAATCCCCATATATTCAACATAAACAATATTCACATGTAAGAGATATAGTGAGTGAAATTTTAATGAAGAAACATACATAAGAATCATAGCAATTCTAAATCTAAGATCTATGAAAGACTAAATTTGCCTCACAAATTGTAGCACTGAGATGGACTCTGGATGCAAAATGAGACACTTGCTAGAAATGGATGATGCAGAAATTTGTTTTAAGTGATTCAGGACTTACCTGACTAACTTAAAACTTACTTGACATGATAAAAAGTTTGCATTTTTATGAAAAAGTTTTGTTCAGAATATCCAGAAACATTAAGGCCCTGAACTATTCTTTATGCTCTCATTAATGAGTGAATCAAACTAGCGCTACTCATCAGATCAATAAGAACAAAGGTCATTGTTGTTTCCATTTTCTTATGAACGCTGCTTCTTTTTGTCCCTATTTTTTTCTAATTCAAGTATGCGGTCAAGGCAGGAAAAGGTAAGACTGTTGGGAAGTGCCTTTTTAGGTGAGGGAGGCTTATTAAAAAGTCAGGATATGGATTAGGCAGAATTGTAATTACGTATATATTGATTAAGAGGGCAATGGTAAAAAAAAATAAATAAAACTGAAGGGGGTAGGAAATTTATGAAGGTAATGATAGAATGCTTTCAAATTGTGGGAAACAGTCAATACAATCACTGGTGCACCTAGCCCTTCTCCTGGGAAGTCATCCAAGCATATTTTAAAATTTTGTTGGAGTTGGAAAGCATATAGAATCCTGATGGATCAATACTATTCAAGTTGCTATGAAAGGTGCCAAAATTCAGGAAAGATAAAGAAGTCAGTGTCAATAACCTCAGTTTTTTTCTTTTTGAATCCTTTTTGAACCTTCTGATACAGATGTAAACTTATTCTCTTCCCATCATCATAGCTTCAAGTATGGAGATGACATACTCTTGCTTCTTTTCAGATTTCTCTGAGATTTTATTTGAAGAGTTTTTCTTTGTTTATTTTGGCTTCTAAGGCAGTATGTCAAACTCAAATAGAATTAGAGCCATCAATCCCTACATAAGACTCCCTCCAGGCCACCTATTTACTTATAGTCAAAATGTAAAGTTATCTGTCATTTTAAAAAATTGTTTTGTTAAATATTTCCCAATTGTATTTTATTCTGGTTTAGGTCACACTCAGGAATGCTGCTGTGCTTGCAGTCCCTGCCTTTGACATCTCTGTGCTAAGGCATATTTCCAGATTCTCTTTCTTTGGCCCTGTCTTTTCAATAACTTGGTGAAATTTTTCTTTTATGTAACTTCAGTTACCACCTGTTTGTGAATGGCTTCTAGGTCTAACCACTAGTCCTTGATTTCTTACCTGGCTTATTTGTATATCTTTTATTAAATCATGAAGTACAACATTAGAAATGTCTCACACAACATAAAACCACATATGAACTTCTGGTAATGTAATTTTTTTGCCATGAGAGCTGGGGTGTCCATCTTGAAACTTAATGAGCAGTTGAGGACACAACTCAAAGCCAGGGGAAATCATCTATGATCCTGATGTACTTTGTGAGCTAAAGTGTCTCTGGCAAACCAAGCTGTGTAGCTCACTTGTTTCTACTAAGATTTTAAGAATATTCAGGACAGCCTGGTATCTTAATTAGTCCTAGGGATTATACAGATCATTCTTCAGCTCCACCTTTCAGTTCATAGGGCTGGAAAATCCTGTGTGAGCCAAAAACTAAGAAGTGATTGATTATCAATCACCAGAAGCTTGAGTTACTTTTGAACTTGCTTCCTCCAATCAAAAATATTTTTATTAAAGCTTTTTTTTTTATTTTCAAAATGTATACCTGTGTAATTTTTCAACAATGCCCCTTGTAAAACCTTGTGTTCTAAATTTTTCCCTCCTTCCCCCACCCATTCCACTAGATGGCAAATAACCCAATATATGTTAAACATATTAAATCCAATATATGTCTACTTATTTATACAATGATCTTTCTGCACAAGAAAAATCAGATCAAAAAGGGAAAAAAAAACGCGAAACAACAAAATGCAAATTACAATAAAAAAGTGAAAATACTATGTTGTGATTCACAGTCCTCTCTCTGGGTGTATATGGCTCTCTTCATCACAAGCCCTTTGGAACTGGACTCAATCATCTCACTGTTGTATGGGAATATTGTATTATATTTTACAATAAACTCTTCTTCCCAGCAGTCTCTTCACTATTTACAATACTGCCCTCAATGAACTGAAAAATCCCTACTATGTGCCAAGAACTATATTTTGGAAAGCAAGCTGATTGCTGACCTCAAGGAGCTCATATTCTAAAAGGAGTATATAGGATCACAGGATCAAACATATTTTTAAAATTAAAAGGGAGCATCAAGGCCATCAAGTTAATCTCCTTCATTTTACAGATATGGAAACTGAGGCTAAGAGGAGTTTAATGGCTTCTCCAGGAGGGCAGAGAGCTAATAAATAACAGAGGCAGGATTTTAACTCGGATCCCAACTCCAAAGGCAGTACTCTTCTCACTGTACACTCCCCCAACCATATGTAAGAATATAGAACATATAGTATGAGGAGGAAGGACACAATACAACATGAGGCAAGCTTTGAAACAAAGAACATGATGAACCACAGTATTTTTTGCTTGTTAGCCCAACAGTTGAGCCAGGGAGCAGGATTCAGCTTTAATTGCCTCCTGCTTTTTCTTATCACCATAGGTTTAGTGATGGACTGCAGCTTTGCTGCAATTACAGGATTATAAATTCAGAGTTCTCAGTTACCTGAGAGGCTGATGAGTTCCATTCTCATATTTTTCAGATCAAGAAAGATGGGGCACAAGGTTAAGTGACTTGCCCATAGAAATATAGTGACATCAAGTGAGATCTGAACCAGAATTTTCCTCACTTAAAAGTGCAGTGCTTTATCCAGCTACTCTAGGTCATATATCTAGGGTGAATATCTAATTACAGAGCTGCTTCTAGTCTCCTGCTTATTTCCGATCTCTTCACAACACTCGTCCACCGACTCATGTACTCCACCAATGAATAATAGCAAGTAGTAAGGAAAATGTGTACTCCAGTTAGAAATATTTCTCTATGACATCTTTGAAATCTAGCTCTCCCATTATAAATCAATAGCCCCCATCTCAACTGGGCTCATACCACCTACAGTATCATAATGTCTTGGAATCCTATAAACCCATCCACTTTCCATTCTCTGTATCTTTTATAACCAAATGCAGTCAAATCTACATATAGGATATGTCTCTGAATGCAAGTTTCAAATAATGATAATGTAAGAGAATACACTTATCGCTGAAACCATAGTCACATATTCCAATAAAGCTGCGTTCTCCCTGATGAGATGCTCCCCAAAGTTGTGAATAACAACCTTTCTTCCCTATCTAACCTGTGCACTTCTGATCCTTCCCTCTCAATAGTCTGTATAGAGAGAGCAATTCTTAAAATTCTCTTCTTAAGGATCAACTATCTAATGGCCATCTAAATCATGTGAGCAACCCACCTTCTCTTGGGATTATTTCTTTGCTGATAAACCACTTCTCTTTTGTCATATTGCTAAACTATATTTCAAACTATTTTCATTACATTTGTTTCTTTTTTTCTTTGCATTTTGCCAAAATAAAGTTTGCTTCACTGTAAAATTAATAAAAGGGGCACTGTGTTTTCCAGTAGAGAATCAGAGATGTTGAGTTCTTTGTTCTCGCCTGGAAATGATTCTTGATGGTCGGTGCTACTTTGGGGCCCCTCCGTTTTTGGTCCACAAAATTCACTCACAACTGCCATTCATGTAAATGATCATAGAAATGGAAAAGGCATTTATCTGCCAGAGTACCCATCGATAATGCCTGCCCGCCAAGCATGTGTTCATGCCCAATATAATCCCCTTCACTGCCAGATACAACATAATGCCTACCGTTTTGAGTTATTAAAAAACTCAGCAAGCCAATCCACCATTAATTCTGAAATACAAATACACGAGCCAAGTATCTTCCATGAGATATGGAGTATTTTTAGCACAACAGATTGAACATGTAGCATCTAAGTTATTTAATAGTGAGAAGAGGTGACCCCAAGAGAACTCGACAAATTGAAGGTATTAATAATGATTCTTTCAGTTTAAACAAAATTGCACAAAATTGAAAAAAAAATCTATGCTCACCCCCAGAGAAAGTAAATGTATTTATGGAAAAACTAAACTCTACATTCATACCAAGAGACAAATCAATTTCAAAGCCATTATTATAGAGACTATGATACTAGTCTCAATATCTAGCAAAGTAACAAGGGCAGATGGTCCGAAATGGGAATTCTACTATGCTTTGTAGGGTTTATAAATTCCAACTATGAAAGACATCTCAGTCAGATATTCTTTTAGAGGATCTGGCCCCAAGATCTTCTCTCAATATACAATTATTATAAAACACTTGCAAGTTCATCCACTAAAGAATTTGTCATGATTTTCATTTTAAGATAAAAAGAGAGTATCACTGTAAAATCTACATTAATATACCAAATTATATGGCGATGTGAAAACTAATTTTTAAAAGTCATAAACTGAGACTCTGAATCAATATCATTATAAATCAAGTGGAGTTGACATATTTTCATTTTTAAGAGTTTCCTAAAAGGTCTAAATATTAGACATTATTTTCCATTAGTATTACCTTAAATGACAACTAACAACGTGTGTCAATAGTAGTATTTTTCATTCTCAATGCTGGGTGGGTGGCACTTTCAGAAAGGAATAAGAACCTCAGATGCTTCTGGGGACTTCTCAGAAATGACATTGCATTAGTCTACAACTTCTTCTTGAAAAATTTCAGGAAGCAGATTCATTAATCCTAATAAACCTTTGGGCTTAATAGCTCTTAATTGGACCGGTCTTTTACTTATACATGTTTCCATATTTTCCACTTTGAACTCAAGCAAAGACAAAATGTCCGATTTAAAGTTGAAAGAAATCTATAGGTAATCAGGCCCCATTTCTTCATTTTAAGATATATAGCCCATAAAGGTAAACAAAATGCCCAGGATCAGACATTGCATGGGCAAAGTTATAATTTGAACCCAGGCTCTAGTTCCAAAGCCAATATTCTTCTCACTATCCTATGAAATATACTGGAGGATTCTTACTCCTGCATGTACTTAAGAGTCTTCTCTTCCCAGAATCAATGAATTAAATTCTTTCCATATCAATTACAATGCTTAACTCATTGTTTTTCTCCTAAATCTTTCTTCCACATGGAAATATGGTATATTGAAGTTGATCAATAACAATGACTTAGTGGCAACATGATTTTATATATACATATATATTCAAACAAAAGAAGATCATGAGGGAAATGTCAACTGTAGAGACATAAAAGGTTTATTTCTAATTTCTGAATGTGGTCACCAGATGAGACAAAATCAGGTCCATTCCTATAATCAATAAAGAAGCAGCCTGGTATTTTCTTTATTGACTGCTTATCACAATACTATATGTAGTCAAAATAAAGAATAAAACAAGATCAATTTCCATTTTTTTTTGTCAACAATCTTCTAGAACATCAGACACTTTATAGATGGTCATATGGAGTTGAAGTATATTTCTTCTGTAAAATGAAGAGGTTGGTTTGAATGACTTTTAAGCTCCCTTTAAGTTCTAAGTCTTTGATTTATGATATAACATCCAAATGGATATAGGACAAATGATTCAGAAACTTAATATTTCTGTTGATTTAACTCAGATGTCAGAAATCTAGAGACTAGTTATGGAAAATTAAAATTTCCTTTGATGTCTCAGTAAATCAAAAAAAAAAAAATCACAGCATCATAGAATCTCAAAGAAAAAAAGTCATTTTAAAGGAGATCAGATTCAATCTTTACCCAAATCTTAAGGCCCTTCTACAATAACATCAACAAATAATCATCTAGAATTTGACTGAATACTTCCATTAATAAGGAACTTGCTGCTCTACAAGGCTGCCCATTTAGTTCATTCTAGTTTCAAAAAGCCATTTGTTGCTTTTTCTATTTCTTACAACATATAACTTTAATGAGCCCTCTGGTAACTTCAAAGACACAGATCATCACTGCAGACCTTAGACTGCCGATCTCATTAACCAACACCATAATTCAGTTCATATATCACGGGCTCAAAGGTAGAGAATTAGAAAAGACCTCAAAGACTATTTTATTCAATGTGTTTTTTTTAATGGTAGAGGAAATTGAGCATCAAAGAAATTAAGTAGCTTGTGCAAGGTTACAGGGAGAGCAAGCTTCACAGGCAGATTTGAGTTCAAGTCCTCTGATTACAAAGACAATGTTCTTTCAAATATCCCATGAATTATAAAAAGTAAATTATCTGTTGAATCTGAAAGAAAAAAATCAAAGGGTTTGTGTTGATGGAAAGTATCATTTTTCCATTAGAAACGATTCGTAGGGTTAATGTAGGAACTAACACCTCACTACAGTTTCTTATCTAAAGGTTTTGAAAACTATTTGTGTAAGTAATACAGTTAGCTTTGGAAAACTCCTGTAAGAAGTTCTTTCTTCTCAGGCGGCGACCTCTTCCCGCTCAATCACTGCTCTAGAGTGTCATCATCATCATGTTACTTAGCTCAATTCTATTCCAGGGAAATGAGTCAACTTGGTACAATTGAAACTATATCAGTTTATCACTAGTATTTATTAGGGAATATTAACCTAGGATGTTAACATGACTTTGGATTTCGTTAGCAAAGATACTGAACTAACTTCTGAGTCCTAATTAGTGTTTAATCTTGGCAAACAACAAGCACTTTAAGACTCAAGCTTGAAAGGTTCCAAAGGGTAATTGCTAAAAGAAGCAAACAAATTCAGAATTAGGACAGGGGGAATTCTGATTTCTGTAAAAAGTCACTTTACAGAACTCAGTCTAGGCCTCCATGTGCATTCACCTTTGGAGATATTTCAGGGAATCCTGTGAATTGGGGAGCTAATATTTTAGTCTTTCAGCACATGTCAGGAAGGACAGAGCATTGAAAGGTATATTGATATAGAGAAGAAATGCAGTGCATTCTTGGTCAGGAAGACTTGGATCTGATGATTGCCTTTGACCATTGGAGTGAATCACTTACCCTTTCTCTGAACCTCAGTTTCCATATATAAAAAATGATAAAAATACTTCACAGGACTAGTGTGGGGCTCAGATGAAATATTTTTAAAGCATGTTCAAACTTCTAAGTACTAAATAAATGGCAGCCATTCATATTGTCACTGACACAAAACAGACAAAGCTCTTTGAAAATGTTGAAAAGGAGCAATTTGAGAACTCCTCTAGAGCTCAGCAGCTTATGGGATATTAATAGGATATAGGATGTGTATATTCCAGAATAACACGGATGTATGATCTCTTCATGGGTACTCTTTTCCCATAGCAGATCATAATTAATTGTTGTCTTATTACCCTTTGTCCTTTTTTGCTCAAGCCTTCCCTGAAGATGTCTATATAAATAAGGACAGTAGATAAAGTGTCAGGTCTGGAGGGAGGCAGGAAAACTGAATTCAAATCTATCTCTGAATAGCCATGCAACCCTGGGCAAGACACTTAGCCCTGTTTACCTCAACTTCCTCATCTGTAAAATGAACTGGAGAAGGAAATGGCCAACTGCCCCAGTAACTTTGCCGAGAAAATCCCAAATAGGATCATGAAAAAGTGGATCCTACCGAAAAAAAGAACTGAGCAATAATTTCCCTTAAGTCTCTACAGAACTTATATTCAAATTCTGGAGGTTTCCACTGAGTCACTCAATATTTCAAAAATACTACTGCAACAATTAGGCTATGATTTTGTTAACTCTTACTTAAATTCCACCTACTACAGGAAGCCTCTTCCCGGCTCCTCCATCAGGCACCCTCCTCCCTCAACTTCCATATACTGTTTCTATATTTATTCTGAAATTATTTGCCATTTACACTGAGTATATCTTTATATATATATATATATATATATATACACACACACACACACACACACACACACTAGTATGAATGTTACTTCGTTCATTAGCATATGAGTTCCTTAAGGGCAGAAACTGGATATTTTTACTTTCATTGTTTCTACAGAGTTTACTCAGCATTGTATGACACATATAATATTTAATATATAAACACTTAATAAATCACAGGGAACTAACTAACTTACTAAGCTCCATGCCTTTCACCAGGAAATTATGTCTTTGATGTAGTTGTTTAGAGTTAAATATTGGGGGAAGTATCTGAGAGTGGCAAGAAGTTGAAACAAGCCGAGTTTATCTCATTGGAAAATTGGATTCCATACCGAGTATGTATGTCTTATTTATTTCTGTGTGCTAGAATAATTAATGCTTACCATCACTATCCATCATTAAATTGGGTCAGATAATGTAATATCCAAAGAAACCAAAGTACCTGGAGAAAAGAGTGGGTTAGACCTCATTATTTTCACATTAAGATTCTCATGTTTCACAAACAGGTGTGTGCCACAGTAGCAATCCTCAAGGGTTAGCCTGAAAAGTTGTCAGAAGACATGACCGATCGCTACTCCAAGTAAATATGTAGGGCAAGAATTTTCTTTTGGCCAATTAGAACATTCAGAGTACAAGTTGATCTCAGACCTAGAAGAGACAGTTCAATGAAAGAAATGGAGGGATCAGTTTGTGTTTTCAAGATAATTAGGGAGAATAAAATTGTCCCAAAGGAATGAAAGTGCTTAGAGGAAAAAATATAGGGGCAGGGAAGACACATCTGTCAAGAAGTTAGAAGGCAGAAATGCATGATTATATAAATGAAAAGAAGGAACTCCAATAAGCTTTTAGAGCTATAAAATTAGTACAAGTATCTTCCTGTAAAAAAGGAATTTGTTTCTTGCCTTAAAATTCTTTGACAATCTGGTAAAGTCTATGAACTTCCTTCTCAGAATATTTTTTTAAATCACCATCAAAATGAATATTTTCAATTAGAGTTCATAAACAAAGATATGTATTCACAGATCACTCAATCTATTCATAGGCTCTTCATGTTAAAAATCCTTACATAGAAGAAAGACCCAAATGATCTGTGAATGAATATTTTCGTTCTAACATTAAAAATGGTTTGGATCCACAGGTGCTCTGGGGTGAGAAGGCATCCAATAATTTTCACAGAAGGAAAAAGATGCAGATACTAAGACAATTATTTATCACTGAAATAAACAGCAATGACATCTACTAACTTTCTAGGGCATGTGTCTGGAAGAGGATGATAAGCCTCCCCATAGCTGTCAAATCTAATGGCCTCTGGTGCTTTTAAAATCAGTCATTTGGGAAAAAAAATCATCACCCACCAGAGGTAACCTAGAAAATTGTGCTAAACATGGTGGTCTCAATGAAACAAAAGACAAAATCCCTGATAATCTTGGAAATATAGATAGTATATTCATTGAAACATAAATTGGGGAAGGCATCAACTGGATAAAAAGATGCTGTAGAAAAATGTGATTTAGAGCTTTGGACAACAGATTAAAATATAGAATTAATGGATTCTTGGCAAGAATCACCAAAATTAAAATTTGGAAGGGAGCTATCTAGTATAACCCATATATATGACAAGAATCCCAATAAAATCTAACTGACAAGTCATCATCCAGTCCTTACTTTGAAAGCTTTTAGCCCTTGAGGGAGTCCATTGTACCTTTGGAAAGCTAGAATTGTTAGGTTGTTTTTTCTCTCGACATAAGCCTAAATTTGTCTTTAAAACTTCCTCTTGTAATTGATTCTAGCATTGCCCTCCAGGAAGAACAGGCCCAATCCATTACTCATATAACAACACTTCAAATATGGAAAATAGCTATCATCGGGGCAGCTAGGTAGCACAGTGGATAGAGCACCAGCTCTGAATTCAGGAGGACCCAAGTTCAAATCTGGTCTGAGACACTTAACACTTCCTAGCTGTGTGACCCTGGGCAAGTCACTTAACCCCAGCCTCAAAAAAAAAAAAAAATAGCTATCATCTCTTGTCCTACCCTAATATTTTTCTTCAATATAAACACGTCTAGTTTCTTAATAGACTCTCACATCATGGACTTAAATCTTTGACCATGCTGGTTACTTTCTTTTGGACACTCTCCAGTTTATCAACGTCTTCATTAAACTTGGCCAGAACTACACACAATATTCCAGATGAGATCTAAAAAAGGCAGAGTACAGAATCACTATGGTGATCTATTCCTGTTGGCTATGTCCCTCTTAATATACTTCAATATTACATTACGTTTTGGGGCTGTCACATCACCCTACTGACTCAATTTGAATTTGTTGTCCAATAAAGCCAACTGATACTTATATCAGCTTTCCCCCTTATACTTGTAAAGTTCATTTTTGAACCTAATTTTAAGATTTTATTGGATTATTAGATTCCTACTAAGTTTCATTTTAATAGATTTAAGCTTATCCTCTAAATGGTCGAGTTCTTTTGGATAGTGTTCTTATTATCCATCACGTTAGATAAACGTCTCAGCCATATGTTATTTGAAAATGTGAAAAGCATAGAATTGATGCTTTTACTCACATCATTGACAGAAATGCAAAATAAAACAAGACTAAGCATGGTTCCCTGGGTTACTACATTATAAGCGTCCTTTGACAATAACTGTGTCATTCATAACTAATCTTTGATTTCGGTCATCTAACTAGTTATAACAAACCTTATTGTATTATTGTCTAATCCATGTCTTTTTTACATTCTTAACAATAATGATATAAGATACAAAATCATGCTAAAATTTAGATAAATTATTATGCAGTACATCCACCAAAGGCTGACAAAAAGATATTTGTCTGAACTTGTACAAAAATTGACAAAAGATTTAAACTGAAATGGGGGTTTACAGTAAGAAAAGTGGTCACATATCTGACAAGTATGACAAAAAGTAGTAGGTACAGCATAGGATAAAGAAGAGTAAGTGGACTAGGAGTTCATGTCAGACGCTATCCAAAAAGAAATCTAGACATTATTTTAAACAAGTCAGAGATACAGAAGTCTAGAGACAAATATAATATAAGAATATAAAGGGAGGAAGAGAAAATGATCAGAGGAGTGGATGAGAAATTTGAAGAATTGCCTCAAACAAATTGATGAAATTCTAATGTGTACACCTTTAAAGGTATCTGAGGGGCAACACATCTTATTAACAGGATGCAATTTCTTAGAGAAATTTAAAAATAAAAATAATCACCATGATAAGAAAGCCAGAAGATTGCAGAACTATCTTAGGAAAATAGATACTTCATTTACTTGGTAAGCAGAGAGACTTTGCAATTTAGTGCAAAAATTGTTCAAGTATACTCTTACCTTTCCTCACATCATGAACTCTTCTACATATCCAAGCAATCGGTGAAATGTGTGAATGTGTGAATGAACCAATTATTATTATGTGTTCAAGTTTTACAGTTCTGTTACTATTGCTCATATAAATTCCTATTTTCCTGAATCTTTTATGATATGTTCATGCTACTTTTATCCTAGATAAAGAAAAACCAACATCATTTATAATCAAATAGTCAATAATCATTTATTAAAAGCTGTCTATGTGCTAGACTGTAATAAGTGCTGGGGTCACAGACAAAAGGCAAAAAAAAAAAACAGTTGTTTTTTTTTTCTCTCAAGGATGATACATTTTGATGAGAGACACAAAACACAATTAGATTCATACAAGATTTGTCCAAATTAATGGCAATAGGAGAACATAAGACACTGGGAGTGGGAGATCTAGCAGGGGAAAAAAAAATCACATTAAGCAGGGATTGAGATAAAACTTGAAAGCAGATAGAGAAAGTAAGAGATGGAAATGAGAGGGCAGAACACTTCAGTCATGTGAATTAGCCAAAGGCACAAAATTGAGAGAGGGAGTGTTATATGCACCATAAGTAAAATGATGTATCTAGATTGCAGTGTGGAGAACAGCAAAATCTAAGAAGGGAAAAATGTCAGATGATGAAAAACTTTAAAAACCAAAAAACTTTCTATATGACACCTAAGTTTCAGAAAAATTACCTTTGTTCTAAGGGTATGGATGGATTGAAGTGGAGAGGGATTTGAGACAATTCAAAGGCTACTGAATAAGTCCAAGTGAAAGACAATGAAAGACAGAACTAGAGTGATTAGAAGGGGATAAGAGATGGTGTAAAGGTAGAAAATGAGATCTGACAACATATTTGATAAATGTGAAGGAGGGAGAGGAGGAGGGAAAAGGAGAAAGTTATTATGAAACAATCCATAGTTGTTGCCCAACATAGCCCATTCCTGGAAACAATTTTCCTACTGAGTGTTCACTAGAGTGAGGAAATCACATGGCCATCCCCAAAACACGCTTTCTATTATACTCATAATACATATCTTAGTTTCTCCTACTGGGTGGAATAATGAAGATGCCTGTAGAACAGATTCCTTTAATACCTGGCCAAGTAACTGACAGAAAGTTGCTTATGTAAAATGTAACATTCAAAAAATGTAAAAGTTTTATTTGAACAATATCTTCATTTCCCAATCTGCCTCTAACAGAGAACCATTTTTTAATAACAGGGATTTTGTAAAAGTCAGGAAAAAAATTTTAGCGAAAAAACCAATCCAACCTGAAATCTCATCAGCATACAGATCATCTGAAGTTTTCATATTCTGCACCTTCTCAACTTATCCTTAGTTGTCTTCTCCTGACTGGAAGGCTAAAGGATATTCCGAGCTCCTCCAAAAACTTTCGTTGATACGAAACAAGTTTTTCAGTAATTCGATTTTCACCAATAGCTCTGCTTGGTTTTAACTCTGGGAATGCTACTCCCTCCCCTTCTTTGCAGTTTTATTTTATATTCTGTCTTCCCTATTAGATTGTAGAGGCAGCTAGGTGGTATAAAGTACTGAGCATGGAGTACTGATAAAGTACTGAGCATGGAGTCAAGAACATCCAAGTTCAAATTCAACCTCACATATTTAAATGTGCAAATCATTAACCTTTTTCCTCAGTTTTCTCTTCTGTAAAATGAGCTATAGAAGGAAATGGCAAACGACTCAAGTATCATTGCTAAGAAAACCCCCAATGTTCCAAATTCAACTGCATTAAACAAAGTGTTCCACAATCAGATGTTCATCCTTATCTACAAAGAAGGAAAGGGATTTTGTTTTCACATCTCTTCCTTAGGACCAACCTTGGGCATTTTAATTTCATATCATTCAGTTTTGAATTATTTTTGTTGTTCTTTCTATTCACATTGTTATAAGTTATTGTGCAATTGTTTTCCTAGCTCAGCTAAGCTTATTTTGCATTATTTCTTAAGTCTTCCCATGCTTCTTTATAATCTTCATATTATTTTCTAATGATGTAGAAACAGTCCATTCTTGAAGCAAAATTTGCTTAGCCATTCCATAATCTAGGATATCTATTTTATTTCCACTATTTTTGCTACTAGAAAATGTTTAATTGAACTGACTTATCTTTCCTCTAGGACTTTAGAGTACTCATTATCTTATCAACAAACTAATTATCCAATTAAAAGTCATTCAGATAAAGAAACTGATGAAAAGAAAGGTAAAGCATGAGCCATTAATTCAATAGTGATCTTATAACTTCTAGTGCTCTTGTTTATTTGTTCAGTATTCTTTTTAATTTATCATTTATTTATTTTTAACTTTATTTTTAATTTTTTAGTTTAAAATGCTCTCCCTCCTTCCCATACAGAGAAGGTAAGCAATATGATATCAATTATATGTATGAAATAATGGAAAATATATTATTTATATTTCAAACAAACAAAAGCAAGAAAAAAAAAAAAACTTGTACATTTCTCTCTCTGGAGATTAGCAATTTTTTTTTTTATTTTTATCATGAGTTCTCTGAAATTGTCTTGGATCTTTGTACTGATCAGAGTAGCCAGGTCTTTCACAGTTGTTCATCACTACATTGTTGTTGCGGTGTACAATGATTTCCCAGTTCCTCTCATTTCAGTTTGCATTAGTTCATATAGTTCTTGCCATGTTATTTTTGTCAAATAATTCTTCTCATCATTTCTTATAGCACAGTAGTACTCCATCATAATCATACACCACAACGTGTTTATCCATTCTCCAACTGATGATCATCCCCTCTCTTCCCAATTCTTTGTCACCATGAAAAGAACTTCTTTTTCTTTGTTCTCTTCAGAATGCAGCCAAACAGTGATATTGTTAAATCAAAGGGTATACACAGCTTAATGGCCCTTTGGATATAGTTTTAAATTATTCTTCAGAATGATTGGACCTGGACTCTACCAGCAGTTCATTAGTGCATATAATTTTTCCTTCCTCCTCTCCAACAACTGTCATTTCTCATAGTTGTGAGATGGTACCTTAGAGTGATTTAATTTATATTTCTCCAATCAATTATGATTTAGAGTATTTTTTCACATGATAACAGATTTGATTTCTTCTTCTAAAAATTACCTGTTTATATTCTTTAACAACATATCGATTATAAAATGACTTATTTTTATAAATTTGGTTCAGTTCTATACTCAATATATACATATATTTGAGAGATGGGGCCTTCAGAACAACTTGCTATAAAGCTTTTGGATATTATTTCATTGTTCGTGGTACCTTCTAACACAATGTAGCTTCTGTTATTATTTCTTACAATTAGGTCTAATTTTGATTTGGCTTTATCTGAAATAATGATTTGTTACTTCTGCCTTTTTAAGTTCTGCTGAAAGATATTAGATTCTACTCTTTTTATTTTAACTGTGTATTTGTATGTTTCAAGTATGTCTTCTGTAAGCAACATATTGTTGGATTCTGATTTATAATTCATTTTGCTATCTGATTCCATTTTATAGGTGAGCTCATCTCATTCACAGGATTACTGTGTATTTCTCTCTGTACTGTTTTCTTCTGTTCCCCCCCCTTTTTCCTGTCCTTCTAATGACTGCTTTTCTTAATCCATCTCTCTTTTATAATTTTCCCTATTCAGTTATCACTTTCCCCTTCTTTTAACTACTGAGTAAGTTGCATTTATATATAGATACAGATAGATAGATTATATGTGTGTGTGTGTATACACACACACATATAGTTTTATACACACACACACACACACACACACACAGAAGGAGGAAGAGAGAGAGAGACAAAGAGACAGACAGAGAAAGACAGAGAGAGAAGACAGAGACAGAGAGAAAAACATGCCTTTGCCTTTTTTGATCCACTTCCAATGAAAATAGGATTCAAAAACAACCTGCCTAAAACTCTCCCCATTTCCCTCCTATTGAAAATTTCTTACTTGTGAACCTATTTTATGTGAGAAAATTTCCCCCATTTTATGTCTTCCTTTACCCTTCTCCTAGTTTATCCCTTGTTCTAGTCTCTTTATTTTTTTGGAAATCATTCCAACATAATTTACTCAAACCCATTCATTCTATGTAAATTCTTTTTTAATGCACTAATACTGCTAAAGTTCTTAGAGTAACATATATCCTCCCATATATGGATATAAACAGTTTATTGAATCCTTTCTACTACTATTTCATGTTGACTCTTTTTGGCCTTTATGTTATTCTTTATTCTGCTTGAGTCTTCTGTTAAACATCAAATTCCCTATTCAGCTCTGCTCTTTTCCTCAGGAATTCTTAAAAAGTCCTCTATTTCACTAAATATATTTTCCCTTGTTTTGTTGAGCAAGTTATTACCGGTTGAAACCTTAGCTTCTTTGCTTTATGTAGTATCATTCCAAGCCCTGAAAATCTTTAATGTGAAAGTGCCAGATCTTCTGAATCCTGACTGTGGTCTCATGATACTTATTTTGTTTCTTTCTGGATGCTTGAAGTATTTTTCCTCTGAGCTTTGGAATTTGGCCTATAATATTCCTGAAAGTTTTCATTTAAGAATCTCTTTCATGGGGTGATTAGTAGATTCTTCTATTTCTATTTTACCCCTGAATCTATGATATCAGGGCAGTTTTACTTGGCAATTTCTTAAAATATGATGCCTAGGTTCTCTGTTTATAACTTCCAGAAATTTAAATAATTCTTCAATGATCTCTTCTTGATTTATTTTCTTGGTTAGTTGTTTTTTCAATGAGATTTCACATTTTATTCTTTTTAAAATTTTTTTGTTTCTTGATTTTTCATGGAGTCATTAGCTTCCACTTACACAATTATAATTTTTCAGGAATTATTTTCTTCAGTGAAAGTTGATACTACCTTTTACATTTGGCTAATCCTGCTTTTAAAGAAGTTTTTCCTCTTTAGTGGATTTTATGCCTATTTTACCTATTTGACCAAGTCTGATCTTTAATGTGTTATTTTCTTTGGTATTCTTTGTGCCTTTTTTACCAAGCTGTTAATACTCTTTTCATAATTGTCTTGCAAAAGTCTCATTTCTTTTCTTAAGTATTCCTCTACTACTCCTATGTCTTTAATTCTTCTCTGTATTCTTGTTGAATTTAGGTCTAATTAGAATTTTTCTTTTTTATAATAATATTTTTTTATTTTTCAGATTACAAAGATAGTTTTCAACATTCACCCTTGCAAAACATTGCATTCCAGATTTTTCTCACTCTCTCCTCACTTCCCCATACACAAAATCATGTGCAATTGCATATATATTTCTACATTTATTATGATGCACAAGAAAAATCAGCTCAAAGGGGGAAAATGAGAAAGAAAAAAAAAACAAGCAAGAAAACAACGAAAAAGGTAAAAATATTATGTTTTAATCCATATTCCGTTTCCATAGTCGATTCTCTCTTCATCACAAGACTGTTGGAATTGGCCTGAATCATCTCATTGTTGAAGAGAGCCATGTCCATCAGAATTGATCATCACATAATCTTCTTGTTCCCATGTAAAATGATCTCCTGGTTCTGCTCATTTCATTCAGTATCAGTTCCTGGAAGTCTCTCCAGGCCTCCATGAAATCATCCTGCTGGTCGTTTCTTATAGAACAATAATATTCCGTGATATTCATATACCATAATTTATTCAGCCATTTTCTGATGGGCATCCACTTAATTTCCAGTTCCTTGCCACTATGAAAAGGGCTGATACAAACAATGTTGCACATGTGGGGCCATTCCCTCCTTTAAGATCTCTTTGGGATACAGGCCCAGTAGAAACACAGCTGGACCAAAGGGTTTGCACAGTTTAATAGCCCTTTGGGCAGAGTTCTAAATTAGCATTTTTCTTTGAGCCTTTCTTTGATAGCTGTTCTCACATTGTTGTCTTCTTCTGAGACTATGTCTTGATCTTCCTGCCATTAAGGTAACTTTTTATGGTCAAATTCCTTTTTCCATTGTATACTCATTTTTCCCAGCTTACTTCTTCACTTTGAATATTTTGAGTGAGCTCAATCTTTAGGATTTTGTGCTTCTGTTTTCCAAGTTTGTTCCCAGCATCTGCAAGTTTTGGAGGCTTCCAAGGTGGTATGATCTGGGGAGAGGCATGTGGTCCCTGCTCTACTGATCATTCTCTGGTCTTTACTCAGGAAGGGCCACAGTCCCTGCCATGATAACCCCAGCATTCAGCTTCCCACCAAACTATTAAATTACACTAGAAAATAAACGTCTCATCCTAACCTATTATCATTTCGAGAGTTGATTTGAGGCATTATTTTCTTTTCATTTGTTGGGAGAGATCCTTTGGGTGATTATTGTTTATCAACCATCTTAGCTCCACCCTTGCCATCAATCTAGGAATTACTTTAAAAACTCAGATTCTAAAAAGAGCCACACTGATATTTTCCAAGTACAGCAGAAGTTAACCCAGAAGGGAGATTATCACCAAAAGAAACACAAGCTTAGAGCTTCTAGGGAGCAAAGGAACATATAAGAAACAGTAGGGATCTCCTTCAGAAGCTAAATAGAAAGAAATTTAATCAGTTCATATAGGTCAGGAATTCTTCCATGGGTTTGCAAGTCCTTTGAAATAGATTTAAAAGCAGCATTTGACAAAGAATGTATGCCTTATGAGCAATTTATAAAAAAGTACCTGTTGCTTCTTTAAAAAGAGTCAGTAAGAAATGAAATTTTTAAGAATCTTCTTAAGCTACCATTGGACTTTCTTCAGACAACTTAATAACTATGTGAACAGAATTTGTAAAAGTCTACTATTTTTAGTGCAATGGAAAGTGTGCTGACCTCCTAAGTTTAAATCTTGCCTCTGAAGCATAATACTTATGGCACCTTATATAAATTAATTTCTCCGTGCCTCAGTTTTCTCATTTGTAAAATAAGACACAGACTAGATGGTCTTTGAGGTGCCTTTTAGTTGAACTTTATGATCCTTATTGATTAAAATAATGATTAAAATAATTTTCTCAGGAATGTCCATTGAAACGGCTTTCTAGTCTGGGAAGTGAAATCTGCCTGTTTCAACCATAGAATAGAAAAGATCGATGATGGAGAAATGGTACCCATCCATCTCTCCCTTCTCCTTTTGCTGCTTCATTATTTGGTTTGAAGAAAATGTAGAATTTACACCCACATCTAAAACACAGTCCTACACAATAAAGATAATGCTTCACTTGTCAATTGCCTAGAGCAAATAAATACTGTCTTGTGTCTGTATATAGGAGGCTGACTGACTTGAGCCAGGATAAATTTTAGTGATTGAGGATATTAAGCAGTCCACCTGTTTTATTTTCTCTAGGAAAGGTAACGAGTAAGTGTTTGCCTTTTTCTATCTTTAGCTTCTATAGTATATATAAAGCTATGGAAATTTATCTAAACATTTCTAACAATAACAGTCTGATCCCTAGAGACATGTTTTACCTTTGCCTAAATCCCCACGAGAGTGACAATCTAAGGACATTCTGTTCTCAGAGCCAAACTTCACATCATACTGGACACAAATGCCAGCCACTGTGTTTGATCATCATGGATGGTCATTTCCACCTTGCTTTTCAACAAAGGTTACTTACAACAGAGCACCGATTATTGTGATAGATTACAATAGTAATTATCATTCAGTCCTACAGAAAAAACCATGATGGAACATTGGGGTGGATCAGTGAGGGATGCTCATCATAGGAAAAACTTAAGGAACTTAAAGAAGACCCATAACCTTTTCCCTAAAATTTACTCTACCACTCTCCTTTGAAGTGTGTTTTAGACCTTCTTTAACTTCATTGGATTTAGATGACGGTACACCCAAGAGAGTATAAGGTCTTTAAGGATAAGGATTATTTTTGTCATCTTATTCTCAGCACATACTCAGTACCTTTAAAAAGCTTGTTGAACTGAAGAATTAAATCACCTATATTTCCCTCCATTTCCTATTCCTGCTTCAGGAATTGAAGTTTCTGGTGACTTTTGCTCGATCTAGCCCACCTTCTGATTATACTTTTGAACTTTTCCACAAAATGCATTCTTTCTTGCTTATTTATTTTGATTGTGTGAAAAGGGAGACAAGTGACAATTTCAACTATATTCTCCCATTTTACTTTGACCTTGGATTTAATTGGTATGTTGAACTCTTGCTATAGAAACTTCCCTAATATACATCAGTAACTGGTTCATAACTAAAATTTTAAAGTACCTGGGGCTTTGAGGGATTAAGTGACAAGCCCATGATAATAGTCAGTTGGGACTCACATATAACTAGGTCTATCACCAAGAGAAACCTTCCATCAATAAATAACTGCATTTATTAAGCCAACCTAACATGTGCCAACAGTGTATACAAAAAATAATTAAATCATCCCTTTTGCTTAAACTATTCAATAAAAGGGACCATGACAACAAACTATGTCTTCACAATTCTTTCACAGAACACTTCCTGAACATACTGCATGAACAATAATGACTAACTCTTATGTACATTTACAAATTATTTTATAGAATATCACATTTGAATCATAGCACAGTTTAATGAGATGCAGGTGTTATCCTCATGTTATAGATAAAATAATGGAGGATCAGAGGTGACTTGTCCATAACAAAGGTGTTATTTGAACACATGCTGAATTAGAGTCATTTATTCTATTTATTAGACCATTAATGTATTCTAACATGAATTATGTATTGATTGCCATTTATTATTTAAAATTAATTAAGGAAAAGTGTGCAAGCCCTATTCTACTTTAAATTAAGTGATCATTTTGACCCCTTTGTTCTTATACAAGACAGCCCTGGGAAATTTGTGGAGTGTCTATGATTCTATACTTACAACTGTGGATGAGTAATGAGAAATTATCATTGCTTTTGTCTGGGTTGCCAATATATGTCCTACATAGTAATGTGCATCTTTCTCTAGAAGTGTTGATATTAAGAGTTTCCTGACCTATCTCTTAATGATTATCACAAAGTATCACATAGGGTCTCAGATTGGTCCATGTCTTGAACTGTTAGAAAGCTGGGGACAGTGGACTAATTGCCTAAGAAATTCAATATATTCCTAAGACAATTAATAGAAGTTCTGAACCAAAAGAACTTTCTTTTATAGGAAATAAATGGCATTTTATTGCACAGGGTACACATAATTATATTGAAAACAGTATTAAAATACATTATTTTTAGAATGATCAGTTTACTAACAATAATTAACAAAGATCAAGTTAAATTGTTGTAAAATAAAGGATTAGAATTTGATAGAATAAGAAGGAAAAGACAAGAGGTGGATAGGGGAAGAAAAGGGTGTGGAAAGGAAAAATAGGAAAAGGAAAAGGAAAGGAGATAAAAAATTCCCAAGTATGTTTCTTTTAGTCATAGCTTTATGTCTTTGACTCTCATGTCTTAGGAAAAATATTTTGTTAATTGGTTAGAGGATGCATTGGGAAAAGGAAAGGTTAGAAAGGGAAAAAATTAAAAGAACTAGCATATACAAGAAATAGTGATAATGTGAACTAGGCTAAATGTCTTTGTGAGTTTAGAGAAGTGGTTATATGCAAGGAATGATATGAAAGTAGAATTTTAAGGGCCTAGCCATTTATTGGATATGGAAGATGATGTATAATGAAGAGTTGAATTTGGCTCCAAAGTTATAACCCTTGGTCTCTCAATAGAAACAGAGAAATTTCTAAAAGAGGTAGATAAGGGAAAGTTTTAAACATGTTTGAGGTTTCTACAGGATATCCAGAATGAAACGTCCAGCAGACACTTCATGAGATCAGAAACGAAATTAAGGATAAATAGATGGAGTCCTTAATTAGAAAATAATCACTGGTTCCGTGGAATTTTATGAATTTAACAAAAACAGTGGACATGAAGAAAGTAAAGAAGACACAGGATAGAACTTTGAGGAAATCCAAAAATCAAATGGGCAAGAGACAAATAATAGTCAAAGAAGAAGACAATATTATCAAGTGGATAGGAGGAAAAGAAAGTAATAAAGCAACAGGAGCCAGGCTATCAATAGACTTCTGTATCAAAAGTTTGAGACACTGGAGCA
This sequence comes from Sminthopsis crassicaudata, assembly GCF_048593235.1. Lineage (NCBI taxonomy): Eukaryota > Metazoa > Chordata > Mammalia > Dasyuromorphia > Dasyuridae > Sminthopsis > Sminthopsis crassicaudata. Next base: position 33,846,536 of record NC_133622.1, read on the forward strand.
TGAAGACTTATGACATTATCATGTTTAGCAGTTGGGTACCTTACAGTGACAATTTTGATCAAGTGGGGTTAGAAGTTAGATTTCAAGGGGTTGAAAAATAAATGGAGATAGAAGAAAGTAGTCAGTAAATATAGGAGATACCTTCCAGACATCTGAAAGTGGATGAAAGGAAGTTACAACACAATATTTTGAGGAATAGGACCTGGGAAAGAATTAGGAATGTTTTACCCAAAAAGATGAGGCTGAAGTGAGAAAGGTGGGGGAAGTGTCACAACAGTTATTTTCAAATATTTCGAGTGATGTCACTGATAAAATGGATCAGACCTATGTTTTGCTCCAGGGAACAGAACTAAGGCCAATGAGTAGAGTTTAGTTTTTAAAAATCTCCCTATAAAGAAGAACATATTATCAATAAGAACTATCCAGATACGGAATAAGCTGCCTCAGGAAGCAGATGATTTTCCATCTCTTGAAATCCTTAAAGCAATAGTCTTTGGCCTGGATTACCTCTAAGGTTGCTTCCACCCCACAGTCTGAGAGCCTGTTTTACCAAACATGACTTTTATCAGGTAGAGAATTGGCTGGGTGACCTCGGAGGATTCCTACACTTATGAAATTATGTAATTCCCTGATGCTGTGTAAAAATAAAAAGTTGTACCATCTATACCATAGAATTCTTCTGCAGAAACTATAAACTATGAAGTACTACATAAATATAGAAAATGTTATCGAAAAGTGAGCAATCATTATTTTTAACTCCTTTAAAGAGAATATTATATAGAACCATCAAGTCCCTTCTCATACATTAAGAGGAGAAAGATGTGCCATATTTTTTAGACTAATGGATAGGGCAACTATCTATCAGGGAAATGAGGCTCAAACACATGACTTAAGTACCCCATTTTTTAACCTTAGGGCATGTTATTCCAATAACTTTTGCTGTTGTTTAAGTTTTTTTTTCCCCAGACCCCTTTTGGGGTTTTCTTGGTAAAAATATTGGAGCACTTTGACATATCCTTCTCTAGCTCACTTTAGAAATGAGGACTTGAAGTAAATGGGGTAGTGACTTGCCCAGTTACTTGGCTAGTAAGCCTCTGCAGCCAGATTTGAATTCAAGAAGAGGAGTTTTCCTGACTCCATGTACCACCAAATTGTCCCATTCCAAGAACACAAAAACACACACAAGTATTTTTGTATATGTATGTACAGGTACATATATACCTCTGTGTGTGTGTGTGTATACACACACACACACACACACACATATATATATATATATATATATATATATATATATATATATATATATATATATATATATATATATATATATATATATATGTACATATATAAAAATGTCACAAAGCAAGAAATAGCCTTTGTTCCCTACTATGGACTGGAAAAGCAAAGAGAAAAATAAGAGTTTTCTAAGTTTCATTGAACTTTCTTTCCAGTAGGCTTGACAATAAATCATTTCAATATTTTCTCTAAGCAGGGTGGTATTTATAGGCTCTATCAGAAGAATAGTAAACCAGCATGTTTTCTTTGCAGCATAAATTTAGCTAAATTGTTCTGCTGCTTGATATAATGCAGACTGGTCTGCCCAAGAATTCTTGAGAAGTGAAATGCAGGTACTACTTAGGTATTGTATTTTGATCTTACTGTTGATAAGGATTAAAATATAACACAAATATCTCGTTGTTGTTAGAAAGGAGAAGAGTTTTTGCAGTAAGGAACCCACAAATTGTTTGTTAAAGTGACTAAAAACTGCACAACTCAGATCTTACTCTAAAAGAGTAAGGTTAAGGCTAACTAATTAGGAAATGTGCATTATATTCTAGATGCATTGCAAAATCATTCCCTCATTTGATTTAGATTTCCTCAAAAATATATTCTGTAATTATATTCTTTTTATTTTCATTCTTTACTTTTCTTATTTCCTTTTCTTTAAAATATCATATAAAGTAAATAAATGTTTTCTAATAGCTCTGTGATTCATTAAAGATTGTGGGTAAAGAAAACTTGTTCTTCAGTCATTTCAGTCAATCCCTTTGAGTTTTATTGGCAAATATGCTGGAGTGATCTGCTATTTCCTTTTCCAGCTCATTTTGCAGATGAGGAAACTGAGGCAAATAGGGAAAAGTGACTCTCAGGGTTACACGCACAAGTCTTACTCAAATCCTCCTGACTTCAGCCCCAGCACTCTCTGCACTGCCTTTGATAGTGTATTATATACCAATCATAGAGATAACTATAAAGTCAGCTATAGCAAAACATTTGGCACATATTAATCACTTAATACTTTTTTTATTCATTCAATTCCCTCAGTTTACAGATGGGGGAACATGTCCAAGCTCATACATATAGCAGATATCAGAGATGAGATTTAAACCTAGATTTGAGTTCTTCTTTCTCTACAATATGTATGCATTTATTGGAATATTATTATATTATCCACTCATGTGAACAAATATTTGTTATTCATCTAGTCTATGTTAAGTTTTGAGGATAAAAAGGCAAAAAATAGCATGTCCTGCCCTCCAGAAGTTCACAGTCTAATGTGACAGAAAGATTACAATATACACATAAATAGGTACTATATAAATGAAAAAGTTGTAAAGGAAAGAGACAAAATGTAGACAAAATACTTTAAAGAAAAGGAAATAAGTAAAGAACTAAAATAAAAAGATAGAATATGATTGCAGAATATCATTATTTTTTGTGGAAATCTAAACCAAATGAGGAAAATGACTTTGCAATACATCTAAAATCCTAGAAATTTTAAAGAGAAACTGGTTATTTTCATGTTGGAGAATTAGGAGATAAGGATGTCTGACCAGGGCGAGCATTCCAAGAACTGGGAGTAGAGAGCATCTATAATTTAATAAGTAATCATAGGCCACAGCTGAGGCACAAAGACACTAAGTGATTTACCTACTCAGTTTCTGTCTATTTCTTTGATGCTTTCAGTTTTCTCCTCTTCCTTGATTTTCTTTCTTTAAAAAAATATTTTAAATGGATTTTATTGATATTATTTTTGTTTTGAGCTCAGCTAGATTTCCCCCTTGCAGGGGACAATCTCTTATAAAAAAATGATGCTTTTAAAGGAAAAGAAGGAAAAGAAGAAAAGGAATTAGCAAAACTAATAAATGCACTTTCATAAATCAAACATTATACACAATAATGTTCTTCTATGGATCCCCACACACCTCTTTGGAAAGGTATAAGACAGGATCGTTTTTTTATGAATATGTTGCTGTATGTGGAATCTTTTTTGTCAATGCCCTCCTTGAGGTATATGCAGAGTAGTTAAATCTCTGGATCAGAAAGTATAGACTTTTAGCCACTTTATTTCCAGAATACCATCATCCTCTGTGATCTTCGAGATAAATGTTTTGTTTTTATGGATGTTATTGTTTTTTTTTTAATTTTCTTCATCCAAACTATTTGTCATTTCTATATATTTGCCATAAAATCTACTTTTACAATTTATTTCTCTTTTGCCATTCAGGAATATTCTCTTGCATTCCATGTGTTCTTGAAAATCTGCCTCTTCAGGTATTGATTTATTTTTTACTTTGAAAAATTTATTGGTAGATGCTTAGCATCTTTCAGCTGATCTGGAGGCCATCTTTTTTTCTGTTAATTTACCTCTGATTGTCAGTCTTTGAGTTTTCTTCCTCTGAGATTTTTAGCAGTTTTAGTCTCTCCCCCCCTATTTTTCCTATTGTTTACTTTCTAAATCATTACCTTTTTCTTGTGACTTATTTTTTTGGGGGGCTAGACCTCAAAGCTATTTCAGCCTCCTCCAATGCTGTGCAATTCGTAATTTACTAACATCACTCTCTGCCCTAAATGACTGGCAGAGCCAGAGCTGGTATTTGCTGGAATGAAGCTAGACTCATCCTCCTAGACTTAGCAGAATATAGCCACAAACATATGTCCTGCCCAGTTTCTCTCTAAGTTCTAGTCCTCTCCTATTCAAAGGCACATTTTACCTTTTCCTGCTTTGGTTTGATTAGTTGGTCATTTTCCAACACTGGGAAAGGGAGTACAGGTGAGGCAATCAACTTAATCTTGTCCATTTAGTGAGTGATGAGAGATGCTAAGTATCAAGTTAGAATTTAGATCAGGCCTCTCTGCTATTTGTTCCTTGAATTTTTTACCTTGGTGTCCTAGACTGTGGAGACAGCTGAAATCCCTTTGTCTCATCTCTTGCCACAGTATTTACTTTGGAGAGATTTGAGGGGTCATGAGAATCAGACAATGTCTAGTCTCTCATCTTGTTGGTCAGATGACCAAGAATTCTTTCTTGCTTTTCAAAGCATGTAGCAATATAGAAAAATAAACACACAAAATATTGAAACAAATCAATTTGGCTTCTGCCACAGAAATTTTTATGTATCCAGCAAAGTTTATTACCATCTCTAAGAATTTTCCCATTTCACTAGACTCTTCCCCGAGTTCAATAAAAGTCAAAATTATAATAAGTAGCCCCAAATATCTTTCAATTCAAGAAATGTCTTCTTACTTTATTTTATGGCTTCATAGGCCCAAAGAAGGGAATAGCAGCTAATATCGTGTTCCACTACCTCTGTATCACCACCATCACTCCTATTTTGTTGAGCTCTTTAAAGTTTACCAAGAATTATTCTCAGAGAAGCCCCATAGGAGCAAGTATGCCATTATAGATGAAGAGATCATCCTTTCAGCTCTGGAGGTCCCACTGCCCTGATTGGTGAGCACCTCACATGGCCTTCACTTTCAGGAAGGTCACAAGTATTTTGTATTTCCCTTTCTTAGCACTTTCTCACCTATCATTTTACCATAATATTCTTAACCTCTTTCTGCTGCTTCCATAATCAAATAAATCCCATCATAATTCCTAGAAAGGCTAAAGCCAGATACCACTCTACATCTCCATTCACCTTCCCTGTACCTTTCCAAAACAAAGAAATTCTACCTGATCACCACTTTCCTATAGGAATATATTTTCTTTACCAATTAAAGGGAAATCTATCTATGAACACATGTAATATGTTTTTGTTCATTCATCTACTCATTAATAATTATAAAGTGCCCTCTACACATTTTTAAGCCACAGAGAAAGTAAAGGTATTATTAGTTCTATAGCATGCTCACCTGGGTGGTGTCCAGGAGAAAAGAACCCAGAACTGGATTGTTACTGATCCTGATAAAGGCTTCCCAACGTCTCTGAGGTAGAGAATATAAGCTTAATAAAGCTCATTTTGTGGATAAGTAATCTGAAACTCCTGCAGTAACACATCTGGTAAATAGCAAGCTAGTTCTCGGGTCTTGCTCACCCAAATCAAGTCCAGTATTTCTTGTATCTGTCTGTGCTTTTCTCCCTGCTTCATACTGGGTGGATATTAAAATAATTATCACATAACTTAATAAATTCTCCATAAAATCTCAGCCTAAAGGATGAAGAGAAAACATGGGGAAACATTCAAACAAACTGGGTTGTTAGACTCTTGTATTCTCTGCTTTAGCAGACCAGGTTTTGTGTGGAGAGCTTAGAAACCTGAGACACTGTCTGGTCAGTGGCAAAGACTCTCCTTTTCTTGCAGAACATCAGGATGGGGCTCTTGGGAGGATTACCTCCAAGAAAGAATTACAGACCAAAAGTGAGTCCCTTCTTTACATATAGCCACCCTCAAGTTATATTATTGGAATACATTATTCCCTCAATTCAAATCTTATCTCCCACAAATCTTATTCTTTCTTAATCCTTCTTATTGCTAGTGTCTTTATCCTCAAATAACTTCCAGATTACCCTCTGTATATAGGGGAAACTTGTGTGTTGCTTGAATACTATCTCCTTCATTAGACTAAGCTCCTTAAGAGCAGAGGACTTTTTTAGTCTTCATTTAGATTGATGTATCAGTCATGCTTTGCACAGTGTCTTGCAAATATATAGAGGGCACTTCATAAATGATGATTGACTTGGCATAAAGTGATTTGCAAACCATGAAGATCTATGTAAATGTTCATTGTTATTGTAGTAAAAGGAATGATTGTTGCCCTTATTCCTTTTATTTTCATCTAATATACAAGGAAATACATGGGCAATATTTCTCATAAATATATATATGCAATATACATGTATCTACATGATATCCCAAAAGTCTTAATTTAATTTAAGGTTTAAGCTTTAAATTTTAATGCTTAAAACTTAACATTGAAAATAATAACTCTTTCCTAAGACATGAGAAACTCTGTGTTTGTATGTATGTATATGTGTGTGTGTGTGTGTGTATATGTATATATATATTTCCTTAGTCTGGGATCTCAAAAGACCTACCTGCTCTTGTACATTGAAGAAATATACAGAATATGGACTTACAAATATATTTTTAATTCATACTGCATCACTGAATCCTCATTAGAAATCAGATGTAATTCACTACTAATCAAATCTGCACCTTAGTGCTTAAAAACGAAATGCTCCCTAATGACAAGGTGAGAAAAAGAAAAACCATCATGTCCCTCTTGCTAAAATTGTATTTCATGCTTTTCAAGATAAAAATATAACTCCAGTGAGCTGATAGTTGCAAAAACTCAACAATTTCATTTAGAAAAAAAATCACTTATTAGCTATTAAAAGAAATATTTCCCTTTTCTGAACTTGTCAGCTCTTCCAATCAGCCAAATGAATAAAACTGTCCAATTTTTATTTTAAAAATTATTTTAATTTTTAACAAAACTCTGGCATTATTGACATCTCAATGTACTCAGGGATCCCAGATCTTTTCCTTTCTTTAATTTTGCAAAGAAGGAAAAACTAACTTCTGATCCTTGACAATGGGATGGGGAAGGGAAGTAGACAGAAGAGAATAGGTGAAAATGGTGGGAAAAGGAACTAATCTTTATTGAAGAATCTTTGCATAGCAACACCTCCATCTAGTGGCATTTTAAAGATATCACTAATTAAGGCTTAAAGGCAGGTAAGCCCAATGTTGTTCTTTCACAACTCATAAAAGTGATTCATGAAGTTCTAAAAAAAAAAGATTAATATCAGGGGCAGCTAGGTGGCGTAATGGATAGAGCACCAGCCCTGAATTCAGGAGGACCCGAGGTCAAATCTTGTCTCAGACACTTAACACTTCCTGGCTGTGTGACCCTGGGCAAGTCACTTAACCTTAGCCTCAGGGGGAAAAAAAAAAGATTAACATCAAGATTTTTAAATTGTCATCTTTATTATATTCAGAACTATGGATGAGAGTAAACAAATGCAAAGATTAAATAGAAATACAGTAACTGATTTTACTCATGTGTGTGTATGTCTATACATGTATGTATACATATGCACAGACACATGTTACATGCATGCACACTTACAAAAATAAACGTGTTTCCATTTTCTGGAATCAGAAATCATTAGTGCTATGTTTTCTGTTTGTTTTTTGTTTTTTTCTAATCACATGTTTAATGCAAATAGTAACACAAGAATAAATGCCAAAACAGTTCCTGCAAAGGAATTGATTCCCAGGACACAACCAGAGAAAATGATATTTATATAGATTTTAATGTAAAAAATTTACTCACTGTAGGGTCATCTATTCTTTAATAGAACTTGGTTTGAAATATCCTATTAAGCAAAGAGAAAGAGAAAGAATCTACTACAAATCAAATTGTACCAGGAGAAAACATCATATACAGTTTATTAAACTGGAAAGGTTAAAAACCTCTTAGCATATCGATGAGAACTGTTCAAGTCTTCAATTCAAAAGAATCATGGGCTAGTTTCTGACAAGAGCTCCCGCCAGCCCAAACAAATGTCTGCCTAAGTAGATCTTAAGTGAGCAGCCAGTATTTCAAAGTATAAATAAATGCTATCAGGAAGAGAGAAGAATATTAAAATAGGTCAACTGCAGAACAGATAAAATTTCAAGTTACAAATCAGTAATGTAAAGGGCATACCACCTTTATGCTGAATGAAACGGGTTTAACTTGCCCAACCCATCAACCCAGTGTTAGAAGGCACCTTCTAGAGGAATCCATGTTCTCAGTTCATCATTTCAATATCCATTGGATACTTCATGTAATTTTAAAAATCAATTGGGCCTCAGAGACCAATTAATCCAATCTGTTCATTTGACATAATTAAAGCATCTCCCAATAAGGGGAGAGGACTTATCTAAGATCATACAGTGAGAGTGTGCTACCGCAAAAACACACATTTAGTTTCTCTGCCATCTTTTTGTTTAACATGAAGTTATTCAATCAATGCATCAGGTACTATGCACCAAAATATTCCTGTTCATAAGCTGTTGACATTCTAAAGTGGGAAACAATATGACTCATAAAGGTGTTTTGCTTGTTTGTTTTTTGGTGACCAGACCCATTATTTATTCTTAGAAATGGAACATAAAAATATCAAGAGACAAAAACAAATGAACAAGAAAAACAAATCCCACTTTTCTCCCTCTGTTTTGAATCAGATACAGTTTCATGGATTGTTGTTGTTTATTAATCTTATTTTTCCTTTCTTAATACCATCATTGCTGTATCTATTACATCAGTGATACTACTAAGATAATATTATGGTCCCTCTTCAAGCTCATTAAGATTTGAAGGCAAGTAAGCCCTATGTTGTTCTTTCACAAATCTTAAAATGAATCACAAAGTTCATAAATCATGAAAAATTAATCTCCCACACATATACATACAATACAAATGTGATTTTTTTTTTACTGAGACCCAGAGGCATTGGGTGGAAAAGGTGGGGAAGAAAGCAAAATGCTACTAGAAAAAAAAATGCCAAGTCCAACTGACGATATCTACCTTCAGGTGAATGTCTTGGTAAGATAACATGATATAAAACTGAGCTGCCTGATCCTTTCCTCTCACCCCAAACTTGACCCTTTTTCTCACTTTCCTCTTTTTTAAACCAAATAAAATTTGGCAAAGTTGTTTTTTATTTCTTCTTTTTTCCACATGGACTTAAAATCTCAGTTGTATCTGGTACTTCTATCTTCCTAAATCCTCAAATGTTATAATATGATAAGTTCTACCAGTTATGGAGCAAATTATCCCCTAGTATACTGGAGCATTGAAAGTATTGAACCAAGAAGCATAATGTCTGAGTTCAAATTCTGACTCTCTTACTGGATGATCTCAGGGAAATCTATTTACCTTCCTAAAATTCAACTTTCTCATCATTAAAATTAGGATAATAAAATACCTCCCCAGGATGAAGAGAAACACCTGTATTCCTAGCTGCCCCAAGTGCCTGGAGCTCATCAATCTCTCCAGCCTTGGAATGACGAGTTGCACTAGACTGTGCTGGCTGGATATCCATCCTAGAAGCAGCAACCCCATGGTGATCTGGGAGCAGGTAATCACCAGGCTGCCTAAGGAAGGGGCAAGCCAGAACAGATTAAAAATAGCACTGGCTCAAATCTCTCATGCCAGTCCAAAAGGAGATCTGACTTGTGAGTAGCCCCTTTCCAGCCAAAGTGAAACGGGAAAAACCAATCTTAAAAATAAAGACATATCTGCATTTAAAAATAATGCTTACCTTGACTTTCTTTGTTACGGGACAAGGTAAACATTATTAAGAAAACATTCTGTGTTCTGTTGTTGAAAGAAATAAGCTTTGTCCTTGACTTATTATATAAATATGAGTTATTATGATTCTGCCAGTGAATCTAAGTTCAAAACATCTGTAGATGAATCCCAGCTTTGCTGCTTAATACCATTGTGGCAACTCACCTAGCTTCTGTGTACCTCAGTTTCCTCATCTGTAAAATTATTGATGGTTGGGCTGGGGCTCTAGCTCTCCATCTGTGATCCTAAATCTGTGACTTCTTGCAACTCTCCATTCTCCATTCCCAATGCCCCACTGCTCCCGTCTACAAGTATATACACCCCCATACATAACATCACACACCCCCATACATGCATATAGAGCTAAATCAAGGTCAAATTACTTTTTACCTCATGATTCTCATAGTTTTCTAACTGATCTCTCTTCCTTCAGTCTCTCAACATGTCTCACACTATTTTAGCCTTCACTGCTGAGTAACTGTCCCAAACTAAAGTTCTGAGAAAATATATTTTTTTGGAGAGAAGCAGTCAGCAAATATTGATTTAAATGATTTAATAGAACTTGAGATTCTAGTGTTCAGTGTTCTCTCTAACAATGGCAGTGTCTCAACAGTTTCTGACTTTAAAACTGGCAACTGGTGGAGAGTAAATTAAAATTCAAGAGAAAATGAATGCTATACACACATATATGTAGTAAAATAGGATGTTAATACATCTTTTCAACACACTAGTTTCTTTTTTTTTTAACTATTTTACAGACACTTAAAAATGACATGGAAAGGCTTCTCATTTTACTTTCATCAAAGTTTGATTTTCATGCATCTCTAGACTCAAAGGAGCCTTGGATTTGGTATAGGTGTGCCAGCATAGTACAATCTCTGGTAGATTCATCTGGCCTAGAAAGGGAGTCAGCCTGATGTTTATTGTCCAAGTCTAGTTTATTTGGAGAAAATTGCCACTACAAGATCTGCCGACAGATAATAATCTCTTTCTGTCACCGCAATGAAAATGCTAGATACTTTGCTGAGAGCTGGGGATATAAAGAATAGCAAAAGACTCTCCCTACTTTTAAGGAACTCGGGGGCTAACAGAGAAAACAACGCAAACAACTATGTACAAACAAGATATATAAAGAATAATAATCAGAAGCAATCAACAGAGAAAAGTAATTAGACATAAGGGTCTTCACAACAAATTGGATATGGAGGATGAGAGATGATGAAACCTAGATTGTGAGCACTGGGATGATGATGGAACCGTCAACCCCAATTAGGAAGAAGCAAAATTTTAAGAAGTTCAGTTTGAGACATGTTGCATTTAAAATATCTATGGAAATCCAATCCAAGACTAGTGGAGATTCAAGTCGGAGGTCAGTGGAAAGATTAGGGCTGGATAGGTAGACTTGAGAAGCATGAGTGTAGAGCAGATAATTGAACACATAGAAACTGATGGGATCCCCAAATAAAATACTATCGATGCCCATCATGAGTGGGCAAGGCCTAGATGAAGATCCAGCAAAGGAGATTGAGAAGGACTGACCAGATAGGTGAGAAGAGGTGTCCCAAAAATCTGAAAAATGAGACTCAAGGTGAAAAAGATGATCTATAGTATCCAATGCTTTAGAGAAGATAAGAAAGCTTAGAATTGAGAAAAGGCTCTTAGAAATCATGAATAACTCTAGATGGAACAGTTTTGTTTGAATGATGAGGTTAGAAGCCAAACTGTAGAACATTAAGAAGAAAGTGTAAAAACAAAGTGAAAAGTGGGTCAAGGGAGTTGTGCATGGGGGAACCAGTCTCCAGTAATAACTAGAAGATGGAAGGAGCAGGAAAGGAAATATTGAGGATGAAGGGAAGATTGTTGCCTGTGAAACAGGCATTCCACAAGATGCAATGGGAGGAACAGATAGCTCAAGAGCAAGACCTTCTGAGGGTTGGGTTGAAAAGAACAGAAATAAGATTAAGAGCAGAAGTGGGATGGAAAATGGAATTTAAATGATGGCATTTTGAGATTCAGAATCAGGGGGATAGTTAGAGCATGATTGGGGGAGTTTGTAAATCACTGAGGAGTGAGTGAGTTTAGGTAGCGAAAGTTAAAAGAGATTTAAGCTTAATATATGGAAGAACTTTCTATTGTATACAAGATAATGTTCAACAGATTTATTTTTCAGTTTGAGGCACTCTTTCATTAGAAATATTCAAGAAGACACTAGACAATGTTCTCTAAAGGATACTATTAAGGGTTTTATGTTATGGGTAGTGGGCTCGACCATATGGCTTCTAAATTACTATAAAATTATGAGCTTCTTTGAAACTATGTTCAGTATATTTTAGAAGCTTAAATAGTATCTAACTTTACTGGATAATACTAACTTGTTTTGTAGATTTATAAAACAAGAATTAAAAAGCAATTTCTGGGCGGAGCCAAGATGGCGGAGAGGAAACACACGACTCAGTGAACGTCCTCACTCCCTCACAACCAATTAGATAAATTAAGTCTCAGAATTAGCTCAGGACTGATAGATACCACAAGGACTGGAAGCACGACTTACCAGCTGAAGAGAATCTGGAGTTTCAACAGGAAAGGTCAGTTCTCAGGGGAGGAATAAGAAAGACCAGCACAGACGGTGGGGTAGGGGCACACTGCGCCCATTGCGCTGGGAGGGGCTCTGGGATCAGAGAAGCCACTGAGGTAAAGGAATCTGGCACAGGCTGTTAGCTCTTCTCTGCTAATTATTTAGCAGTTCAGAAGAGAAAGCCAAAATATTTTAAAACTCAGATTTTCCCCGGACCCTGGGGGTGACTCAGGCACCAGGGGGTGTGGCCTCAGCTCCCTCCTGAGAATAGTTAAGAGACTGACAAGTGGGTGGATACGGCCCAAGGCAACACACACGGCCTAGCTTAGCTGGAGGGAGTGGAACTCAGCTCCAGGAAGTCCCAGAGAAGCGGAACCTTTGAACTAGGGACCGCGGTTTCTGGCAGACACTTCCAGTTTGAGCGCAGGGGCTTCTTACGTCACCTGCTGCAGACACCCACTCCCCACCCGGACACATAGCCTGGGCTTCCTGCAGTCTTCACTATTCTACGCCCTCGAAGCACAGCAGTGCTAATCACCTCTGAGGCGCTTCCAGGGAGGGGGTGTGGAACTCTCTCCCAGAGCTCTCTCTTAGCGCGGGGGCAGGGGCCGCTGCATCCATCCCGTCTGGGAGGAAGCTGGTAAAGAAGTAAATAATTTCCTACCCCAGGGACAGACCCCAAAAGATTTTTTAAGTATGAGCAAAAAAGCTAGAAAAACTATAGATTCCTTCTATACAGAGAAAGAGCGGGTGTCCAACCCCGAGGAAGTTGACAGCAGAGAATCAGATAACAACCTAAAGGGGAACGATTCCTGCCCCCCATCACATAACTCTCTCCTAGAAGAAGCTCTTAAGAAATTGAGGGAGATCGAAGAAAAATGGGGAAAGGAAAGAGAAGTTATGATAGAGAATAATAATGTCCTGAAATTGGAGTTGGAAAAAATAAAGAATTCACAGGAGATGCAGGGAAACAAAATTAGTGAATTAGAAAAGGTTAAAAAAACACAGGAAAGTAGGATATCTGAATTGGAAAAGATAAAAAAGTCTCAAGAAAATAGAATTTCTGAATTGGAAAAAGAAAATAATTCTCAAAAAAAAAAAATTAGGGAAATGGAAAAAAACTCAATAGAGCAAAATAATTCATTTAAAAACGAAATTGGGCATTTACAAAAAGAACTAAAAACTGTGAAAGAAGAAAATAACTCCTTAAAAGTCAGGATGGAACAAATAGAAATGAATGATTCACAGAGAACCCAAGAATCAGTCAAACAAAACAAAAAAAATGAGAAGCTGGAGAACAACGTCAAATACTTACTGGGAAAATCTATAGACCTGGAAAATAGATCTAGGAGAGATAATCTGCGGATTATTGGACTTCCAGAAAACTATGACCAAAAAAAGAGCCTAGATTCTATTTTACAGGAAATTATCAAAGAGAACTGTCCAGAGATAATAGAAACAGAAGGGAAAGTAGATGTGGAAAGAATTCATCGAACTCCTTCTGAAATAGACCCTAAAAAAAGAACACCACGGAATATTGTGGCTAAGCTGCAGAATTACCACACAAAGGAGAAAATCCTGCAAGCAGCTAGAAAAAAACAATTTAAATACCAAGGTGCCACAATAAGGGTCACCCAAGATCTGGCTGCCTCCACATTAAAAGATAGAAGGGCCTGGAACCTGATATTCCGAAAGGCAAAAGATCAAGGACTGCAACCAAGAATGAACTACCCAGCTAAGTTTAGAATCTTTTTCCATGGAAGAAGATGGTCATTCAATGAAACAGAGGAATTCTATATGTTTCTAAGAAAAAAACCAGACTTAAACAAAAAATTTGATCTACATCCACAAGACTGAAGAGAAACAGAAAAAGGTACACAGAACCCTTGAGAACTGTAACTTTGTTGTGGGTATATAAAAAATACTCAAGGATAATTTGATTTTACTGATATAAAAGAAAAAAAGGGGGGTGTGGTAAAGGGAAGGAGGTCGGTTCAGAAAAAGGGGAAGGAGTGATAAAAAGAGGGAAACTACATCCCAGGAAGAGACATAGAAAATACACCATATCTGAGGGAACTTAGTGAGGGGGAGAATCATTGTGTGAATCTTACTCTCATCAGAAGAGGCTCAAAGAGTAAATAATTAACATATTTGTTTTTCAGAGAATTTTCTCTCACCTCATTAAAAGGGGGGAGAGGAAAAGGGGAAAGGAAAAGGAGAATAAGTGAAGGGACTTGGAGGGAGGGGGGAGGGATCCTAAAAAAAAAAAAAAGAGGGAGGGTTGCGTGTCACAAGGGGGGTCTGTAAATTAAATATCGGGGAGGGGGATCAGGGGGGTCAAGGGAAAAAAGTATAATCTGGGGATAATACGATGGCAGGAAATACAGAATTAGTAATTTTAACTGTAAATGTAAATGGGATGAACGATCCCATCAAACGGAGACGGATAGCAGATTGGATCAAAAAGCAGAACCCTACAATATGTTGTCTACAGGAAACACACTTAAAGCAGGGAGATACATACAGAGTAAAGGTAAAAGGTTGGAACAGAGCTTATTATGCTTCAGGTAAAGCCAAAAAAGCAGGGGTAGCTATCCTTATCTCAGATCAAGCAAAAGCAGAAGTAGATCTCGTTAAAAAAGATAAGGAAGGAAACTATATCCTGCTGAAAGGTAGCATAAATAATGAAGCCATATCAATACTAAACATATATGCACCAAGTGGTATAGCATCTAACTTTCTAAATGAAAAGTTAAGAGAACTGCAAGAAGAAATAGACAGTAAAACTATAATAGTGGGAGATCTCAACCTTGCACTCTCAGATTTAGACAAATCAAACCACAAAACAAACAAGAAAGAAATTAAAAAAGTAAATAGAACATTAGAAAAACTAGGTATGATAGACCTTTGGAGAAAACTGAATGGCAATAGGAAGGAATATACTTTCTTCTCAGCAGTTCATGGATCCTATACAAAAATTGACCATATATTAGGACATAAAGATCTCAAAATTAAATGTAGGAAGGCAGAAATAATAAATGCCTTCTTCTCAGATCACAATGCAATAAAAGCTACATTCAGTAAAAAGTTAGGGGTAAATAGACCAAAAAGTAATTGGAAACTGAATAATCTCATCTTAAAGAATGACTGGGTGAAAGAGCAAATTATAGAAACAATTAACAATTTCACCCAAGATAATGATAATGATGAGACATCATATCAAAATCTTTGGGATGCAGCTAAAGCAGTAATAAGGGGAAATTTTATATCTTTAGAGGCTTATTTGAAGAAAATTGAGAAAGAGAAGATTAACGAATTGGGCTTACAACTTAAAAGGCTAGAAAAAGACCAAATTATAAACCCCCAACCAAAAATTAAACTCGAAATACAAAAATTAAAAGGAGAAATCAATAAAATTGAAAGTAAAAAAACTATTGAATTAATAAATAAAACCAAGAGTTGGTTTTATGAAAAAGCCAATAAAATAGATAAACCTTTGGTAAATTTGATCAAAAAAAAGAAAGAGGAAAATCAAATTGATAGTCTTACAAATGAAAAGGGGGATCTTTCCACCAATGAAGAGGAAATTAGAGAAATAATAAGGAGTTACTTTGCCCAACTTTATGCCAATAAATTTGATAACTTAAGTGAAATGGATGACTTTCTCCAAAAATATAGGCTCCCTAGATTAACAGAGGAGGAGATAAATTGCTTAAATAGTCCCATTTCAGAAAAAGAAATAGAACAAGCTATTAATCAACTCCCCAGGAAAAAATCCCCAGGGCCAGATGGATTCACATGTGAATTCTACCAAACATTTAAAGAACAATTAGCCCCAATGTTATATAAATTATTTGAAAAAATAGGGGATGAAGGAGTCCTACCAAACTCCTTTTATGACACAGACATGGTACTGATACCTAAACCTGGTAGATCGAAAACTGAGAAAGAAAATTATAGACCAATCTCCTTAATGAATATTGATGCTAAAATCTTAAATAAGATATTAGCAAAAAGACTTCAGAAAATCATCTCCAAGATAATACACTATGATCAAGTAGGATTTATTCCAGGAATGCAGGGCTGGTTTAATATTAGGAAAACTATTAATATAATTGACCATATTAATAATCAAATTAATAAGAACCATATGATCATCTCAATAGATGCAGAAAAAGCATTTGACAAAATCCAACATCCATTCCTACTAAAAACTCTTGAGAGTATAGGAATAAATGGATTATTCCTTAGAATAATCAGGAGTATATATTTAAGACCGTCAGTAAGCATAATATGCAATAGAAATAAACTGCAACCTTTCCCAGTAAGATCAGGAGTGAAACAAGGTTGCCCACTATCACCATTACTATTCAATATAGTACTAGAAACGCTAGCCTCGGCAATAAGAGCCGAGAAAGAGATTCAAGGAATTAGAGTAGGAAATGAGGAAATTAAACTATCACTTTTTGCAGATGACATGATGGTATACTTAGAGAACCCCAAAGACTCTGCTAAAAAGCTACTAGAAATAATTCAAAATTTCAGCAAAGTGGCAGGATACAAAATAAATCCACATAAATCCTCGGCATTTTTATATATCACTAACAAAATGCAACAGCAAGAGATACAAAGAGAAATTCCATTCCAAACAAATGTTGAGAGTATAAAATATTTGGGAATCCATCTACCAAAGAAAAGTCAGGAATTATATGAGAAAAATTACAAAACACTTGCCACAAAAATAAAGTCAGATTTAAATAATTGGAAAGACATTCAGTGCTCTTGGATAGGCCGAGCGAATATAATAAAGATGACAATACTCCCCAAACTAATCTATTTATTTAGTGCTATACCAATCAGACTCCCAAGAAACTATTTTAATGACCTAGAAAAAATAACAACAAAATTCATATGGAAGAATAAAAGGTCAAGAATTGCAAGGGAACTAATGAAAAAAAACTCAGAGGAAGGTGGTCTAAGTGTACCTGATCTAAAGCTATATTATATAGCAGCAGTCACCAAAACCATTTGGTATTGGCTACGAAATAGACCGGTAGATCAGTGGAACAGATTAGATACAAAGGACAAAAAAGGATACATCTATAGCAATCTAATCTTTGACAAACCCAAAGATTCCAACATTAGGGATAAAAATTCATTATTCGGAAAAAACTGTTGGGAAAACTGGAAATTAGTATGGCAGAAATTAGATATGGATCCACACTTAACACCATATACCAAGATAAGATCAAAATGGGTCCATGATTTAGGCATAAAGAGGGAGATAATAAATAGATTAGAGGAACAGAGGATAATCTACCTCTCAGACTTGTGGAGGAGGAAGGAATTTATGACCAGAGGAGAACTAGAGATCATTATTGATCACAAAATAGAAGATTTTGATTACATCAAACTAAAAAGTTTCTGTACAAATAATACTAATGCAAACAAGATTAGAAGGGAAGTAACAAATTGGGAAAATATTTTTAAAAACAAAGGTTCTGACAAAGGTCTCATTTCCAAAATATATAGAGAACTGACCCAAATTTATAAGAAACCGAACCATTCTCCAATTGATAAATGGTCAAAGGATATGAACAGACAATTCTCAGAGGAAGAAATTGAAACTATATCCACTCACATGAAAGAGTGTTCCAAATCACTACTGATCAGAGAAATGCAAATTAAGACCACTCTGAGATACCACTACACACCTGTCAGATTGGCTAAGATGACAGGAACAAATAATGACAAATGTTGGAGGGGATGTGGGAAAACTGGGACACTAATACATTGCTGGTGGAGTTGTGAAAGAATCCAGCCATTCTGGAGAGCAATCTGGAATTATGCCCAAAAAGTTATCAAACTGTGCATACCCTTTGACCCAGCAGCGCTACTACTGGGATTATATCCCAAAGAAATACTAAAGAGCGGAAAGAGACATATATGTGCCAAAATGTTTGTGGCAGCTCTTTTTGTTGTAGCTAGAAACTGGAGGATGAATGGATGTCCATCAGTTGGAGAATGGTTGGGTAAATTGTGGTATATGAAGGTTATGGAATATTATTGCTCGGTAAGAAATGACCAACAGGAGGAATATAGAGAGGCCTGGAGAGACTTAAATCAACTGATGCTGAGTGAAATGAGCAGAACCAGAAGATCACTGTACACTTCAACAACAATGCTGTATGAGGATGTATTCTGATGGAAGTGGAAATCTTCAACATAAAGAAGATCCAACTCACTTCCAGTTGATCAATGATGGACAGAGGTAGATACACCCAGAGAAGAAACACTGGGAGGGGAATGAAAATTGTTAGCACTAATATCTGTCTGCCCAGGTTGCATGTACCTTCGGATTCTAATGTTTATTGTGCAACAAGAAAGTGATATTCGCACACATGTATTGTACCTAGACTATATTGTAACACATGTAAAATGTATGGTATTGCCTGTCGTCGGGGGGAGGGAATAGAGGGAGGGGGGGTAAATTGGAAAAATGAATACAAGGGATAATATTATAAAATATATATATATATATATAAAAAAAAAAAAAAGAAATATATTTTGATAAAAAAAAAAAAAAAAAAAAAAGCAATTTCTGAAATCAAAGTATTATAAAGTTTATTTGCTACACTACAGAAAACAATGTGAAATAACCCTTTCATTTGTCAGAACTTTATCTTAGAAAGGAAAATTATTTTAATAAAATGTTCCAATACGTCTTATTCATACTTTCAATACCTCATCAAATAAGCCAAAGTTATTTATTGAAGTTCAATACATTGTCATTTTGCAAGTAAATTGCAAACACCGTGTTAATCTTTATTAAAAAAGATTGTTCAGTGTACCAAAAGATTACTGTTATTGCAAAGTATTTCTCCCATTAATTGCATAATTAATCCCAAACCTCAAGAAGAAACATTTTTCCTCAGGCAATGCATCAGCCTATGACTTTCATTATATCAACAGACATGACAATCTCATATTTTACTTTCCCTAACACCACAAAGTAGAAACAGTTAGATTATTAATATGCCACTAGTAAACAGAACCTCCAATACCCTATTGCACTACTTAACTTTAAACACATACACCAGATTATTTATTTATGAAGAACCACCAGAATACATATTTAAAAGACTTCTGGATAGGTCACCATTGTAGCCTCATAAGCTTTAAAATA
Organism: Sminthopsis crassicaudata; assembly: GCF_048593235.1. Lineage (NCBI taxonomy): Eukaryota > Metazoa > Chordata > Mammalia > Dasyuromorphia > Dasyuridae > Sminthopsis > Sminthopsis crassicaudata. The sequence goes on from NC_133622.1 coordinate 33,865,870, forward strand.
GGAAGAATCTGTTTCTTAAAGCTTTAGAAGACTAATTTTAAGATGGCCACTTCTTCATTTTAGAAGGGAGCCTATATCGTGTTATATATTAGGGAAAGAGTCCAGACTTTAGTATCAGAAAGGTTAGTTTTGCCTTCGTCACTTCTCAAAAGTGATGAGCCACTTATTTGAATCTCAACGTTTTTTCCTAGAAATGGGGCAAAATGATTTTTGCACCATCCAGCATGATTCTATCATGAATAAAATGCATTTTCTTTATAATCATAAAAATACTATGTAAATGTGAACCTTATATGCTTCCTCATAAAGTTCGTATTGTTTTCAGCTCTCATGATAATATGGAAGTGACATTTTTCATTAATATTTTGAATACTACTATCAAAGGAACAATAGGATAGTCAAATAAATGTTCACCAAAGGTGTTTACCAATATAATTTATCCAATCAATCAACGTGGATTTAATTAGGCAATTATCATATATTACAGTCCCTATACTAATTACTTTGGATACAAAGGCAAATGAAATAATCTGTCTTGGAGAACTCAGGTTCAATGAGGATATGCTGCCTGGTATGCAAAGAGAAATTTCCTATAAATTAAGGTTTATAAATGAAGTTCTAGCAATATTCTAATTTGTACATGATTGTATTGAGCAAAGTAATTTCCTTAAGGGAAAGAATCACTTCTTTGTATGTGTATCCTCCAGCCTCTGGTAAAAGTAGTAGCATAAAGTAGGCACTTAATAAAATTTTTTTTAATACTTAGACCACTATGAGGCTCTCTTTTTTTATTTTAATAGTTATTATTTACCAGATATATGCATGGGTAATTTTACAACATTGACAATTGCCAAACCTTTTGTTCAAATTTTCCCCTCCTTCCCCTTCCCCCAGATGGCAGGTTGACCAATACATGTTAAATATGTTAGAGTATAAATTAAATACAATATATGTATACATGTCCAAACAGTTGTTTTGTTGTACAAAAAGAATCGGACTTTGAAACAGTGTACATTTAGCCTGTGAAGGAAATCCAAAATGCAGGCGGACAAAAACAGAGGGATTGGGAATTCTATATAGTGGTTCATAGTCATCTCCCAGAGTTCTTTCGCAGGGTGTAGCTGGTTCAGTTCATTACTGCTCTATCGGAACTGATTTGGTTCATCTCATTGTTGAAGAGCCACGTCCATCAGAATTGATCATCATACAGTATTGTTGTTAGTCCTGCTCATTTCACTCAGCATCAGTTCATGTAAGTCTCTCCAGGCCTTTATGAAATTATCCTTTTGGTCATTTCTTACAGAACATATGAGGCTTTCTTAAAGAGATCCATGACTATTCAGAGATTAGTCTAGCTAATTACCATGAAAAGACAGTATAGATGAACAGCATTCATTATAGTAACATAGAGCTTTTGTCCACATATAAATCATATTTAAGGATTGAAATATGCTTTAATAAACTATCTCATTTTACACCCACAATAATTCTAAAAGGCAAGTTTTATTATTATTCCTATTTTACAGATTAGAAAACTGGGGCTCGGAGAAGTTAATTGACTTGCCCAGCATTCTATAGCTAGAAAGAGTCTGAGTCTAAATTCCATTTCTGCTCTCCTTGACTCCAAGATTGACACTTACACACTTCTCCTCCTCATTGTTTTATATATCCAGATATCCAATTGGATGGACAATTGACTTAACAGAAGTATTTTAGATATTAAAGATGGAAAATGAGCTGAAATGAATAGAAGGAGAAGACATAGTTGGATCAAATCTAGGAAACTGTATAATAATCTCAAGGATTCTCAACTGTTCATTGATATAAATAAAGCTAAACTAATATTAGTATGTTAAACAATTGTGAACCATGGGACACAATGATCATAAAAGAATCAAAACTGTAAGTGATTCAAATGAAAAGGGAAATATGCTTACTGGTATAATTTGGCTTCAATCTCTTACTGACAGTCTAGAGGGGAAAGGGATATCGGAATGTATTGCATCTAGTCTAGTCTCCCTGAGCCTTCCAGATAGACATTTTTAAAAATAGGGAAGGTGGTTAAATGGCTATCCAAGAACACAGAAGTACTCTTTAAGAGGCAGAATTTGAACTCCTGAAATTTCTCCATGGATGCCTTAAGAGGAATCCCTAGCTTAACAATCCCTGTGCTAAGCCATCATTGAAAATCATTTTTTGTTCTTTAATTTTTCACATGGTATATTTACAACCTGTCGCCAAGTCTTATCAATTTTAGCATCTCTCACACATCTCCCTTTCTGTCTTCAAACTATCAAACCACTTCAGTACAAACTCTCATTATTTCAGACCTGGACTCCTAAAATTGTTTGCTGGTTAACTCCCTTCCCAATTCTCTCTCCACCCTAATCCATTCTCTATCCATAGTTAAATTGAACTTAAAATTAAGGCACAGGTCTGACCTTGTCACCCACCGGTTAAACTCCAGAGATCTCCTACCATTTCTATAATCAGAAATTAAATCCCTTGTTTGTCTTTAGATCTTTCTTAAATTTGCCTCACCCTGCTTGTCAGCCTTCTCACACTTTAGCCCTTCTACAAACTTTGAGATTCAATGATACGGACATCCTTACTGTTCCTTGCACAGGATGTGCTATATATTTCAGGCATTTTCACTGATTATGCTTCTTTCTTGGGAGACTCTCCCTCCTAAATTCTTACCTTCTATAAGTCTTTTATAGTTCCTCTTATGTCTTAATGCTTCCCTCTAGAAATTATTTCCAGCTTTTTCATGTTGTCTTCCACATTCGACTTTTAATACTTTGAGAACAAGGACTGTCTTCTTTACATCCCCAACACTTAGCATAATACCTGGCATAAAGGAGAGTCTTAATAAATATGTTTAACTGAATTCAGTGCATAATTGTGGTTTTTCAGAGAAACGTCCTATGAGAAGAGTAAATATAATAAATGAAAATAAATGGGGAGAAAGGATATATCTTATGTATTCATATAAATTTCCTATAAGGAACTCCTATTCTTTGTCCAAGGTAGCTAATTAATTCAACAGATTCGAATTTGGAAGATAATGATGAGTTCCACACTTTTTTTTCTGTACCTACTGTGTGACAAACACAATGAGCAAGTTGTATATAAAATAGAAGGAGGTAGCAAAAATATCCATTTACGGTGCTAAAAGATGCTAAAAAAAAAAAAAAAGAACTAAAATGGAATATGAGGGGAAAAATCCTCAACTCAAGGTCATAAATCACCCAATTACAATCATAAATTAGTTGCAAAAGGAAATCACCCCCAAACAGCACATTAATCCCTTTCTTAGCAGAAGAGGCAGTGACTGAATACTCAATATCTGAAGGAGCGAATTTTATTGAGTAATGTTCTTAATAATCTATTGACAAACTAAACAAGATCAGCTTTGAAAACAAAATCAAATGATTTAAAAATAAATATTAAAAAGGAAAGTATTTGAATTCCCAAACTGATATCAATTTCACTACTAAGGTTTGTACTCTGATGCAACTTTTTACATGATTAGAGGTCTCTTTGACTTATTTATAATCATGTTATCCCAAGCTGCCATCATGTTCCAGACATTCATGAAAATCTTTCAAATTCATTTAATTTTCGTTACTCCAAAGACATTCTACAATTCAATTTAAGCGTGTCCTGCAATTTTATAGCTGTGGTAGCAAGAGTCTAATATAATTATGATTTTTAAAACAAGATAAAGAATTTCATCTAATTGTTCCTACCTTCTCCATTTTGCCATTACAAATAAATGGCATTTTGAAGAAGAAGTTTGGAAATAGCATTGCTACTACATTTATTTCACAAACAATGGGAACAAGAGTTGTCAGACAGACTTTAGGTCACCAGGAGTAACCAATTCTCTTTTGTGCTTTCAATTCATATATAGAAGATAAATTGTGCAAGATTTTTTTATGTCCTTCCACAAGTTCTTTAAAAATAAAAACAGATTAGACATAGCACTTCTCATCCCTCTTAAATAATGTGCTGCAGCCAATACTAAGTATTGAGTGTGGTTGCTATTTTTCAGTTGTTTCACTTGTACCCAACTTTTGGAACCCATTTCGGGTTTCCTCAACAAAGATACTGGAGTGCTTTGACATTTCCTTCTCCAGCTCATTTGACAGATGAGGAAACCAAGACAAACAGGGTGAAGTGACTTGTCTAAGGTCACACAACTAGTTAGGTATCTGAAGCCAGATTTTAACTCAGAAAGATGAGTTTTCCTGACTTCTGCCCTGGGCTCTCTACACTGTGCATCAAAGCAAGGGTGGGAAGAGGGAGATAATTCAATAAAAATATAGTAGTTTACACTGAACCTAAATAAGTCCCAGGTTTTCAAGGTTTTATGTATTTCTAATACCTCATTAAAGTTTAAATTTTGTAGGTTTTGCTGCTAAACCCATATAGTTTTTAATAGGTTAATGAAACAAAACTTTGCAGTATATACTCAAGCTTACAGAGAGAACCATGTAGCTAATTCATTATTCTAAAAGCATAGTTGTAAAGAATCTTATCCAGCTATGATGCAATGGGAAACTCACTGGATTTGGAATCAAAAGAACTGAATTTGAATCCCATGTCTATTTTATGACCTAGGAAGCCTTTGCCTCCCTAAGCCTCCCTTCCTATTCCATTAAAGAAAGGATGAGGAGGAAGAAGAGGAGGAAAGGAGGAGAAAGAAGGGAAAAGGAGAAGGAAGAAGAGGGAGAAGGACAAAGGGGGAGAAGGACAAAGGGGGAGGGTAAGAAGAACAAGAGCAAGGGCAAGAGTAAGAAGAACAACAGAAGTAAAAGGGAGTAGGGATTTTTTTTTACATTTTGTGACCCCTTTTCACCTAAGAAATTTTTATACCATCCCAGGGATAAAACTTTTTAAAATAGGTATATAAATAAAACATTTACTGATAATAAATCACAATTTCATGAGACCCAATAGAGTCTCAACCCATAATTTAAGAAACTTTGGACTAGAGGGCCTCTTCACTCTCTTCAAACTCTTAATCTGTTATCCTGGATGAAGACCCTCAGAGGATCTTGATTCACATTCCATCTCTGATTTTTGACTAACTGATGATCTTGCGTGATTCACTTGGCTTTCTTATACCTGTTACTTCATCTATAAAATGAATTAGTTGCATGAGATTTTCTGAGGCCCCTTCTAGCTTTTGAATCTATGATCCTATAAACGACTAATGAATTTCACCATTTTATGGTTATATTAAAATACACTGTTTCTGAAATAAAATATAAGACAATTTTTAAGCTTTTAAAACAAAACAGTCCTTTCAACTCTCTCTTAATGCAACATAAGTTGTAATGTCATTAACTGCACTCAAAGGGGGGAAAATGGCTGGCAGTCAGAGACTTTCTAACTCAACCATCCCATAAAAATTTAAACCTCTGAAATCTTTAAGTTTTATCACTCTCAGTAAAAACATTAATTGGGCTATACAGAAAAAATTGATCAGAATGATGAATAAACCAGAAAAAGACCATAGTACAATTAGATAACCATCAATTTGCAAGAACATTGCAGTTATAGTATATGGGAAAATACTTTTCATTGTTAAGTCTTCTTTTAAAAGTCTGTAAATTTCCCATTTTGTCACAGATCTGATATTGTTTAAGATTTTTTTTCAATTTTAAAAACTTTACTATTTTTATGGAGATTAGAAAATATGTAACTCCTGATTAGAGTATTTCTTCCCCAAATTATCAATTCACATTTAAAAAGTAACATGAGGACTGATGCAGTCAAGACTCCATAACTTTAGAAAAAGTCTATGAATTTTCCTTAGGGTCACAGCCCAATGTTTCATCTATTGTCCAAATTCTATTTCTAGCTTTGTTGGCATCTAAATAATACACATATCATTAAATACCTAAGATTTGGCAATGATCTCATACTAATAGTGATTAGCACTTTTCAGATAATTATAAATAGTGAGAGTAAATTCTGAAAAGAGCCTTAGAGATGGACATACATATAAGAAAAAAGGAAAACAAAACAATCTCTGTTTTTTAGAAACTTGCAAACTTAAGGAAAGAGACAATACACATGAGAAAACAAAAAGCGCGGGTTGTTGGGGAAAGATACACAACTTGGGAATGTGATGGAAAGAGAAGTCAGATTTCCCATAATAGTGCAGTCAGACAAAAACTAATATGTTCAGAGCTGAATTCCCTGCTTAAAGGGAGGTTTCAGAGTTCAAGCTCCACCCTTCATTCAGAAGTAGGTGGGGTACCTAGCTTGATAAGATCTGGCAAGATGATGGCTTCTTCCTAGGGTAAGGTGAAGAGAGAGATGTCTCAGAGTGATACAGTCAGATAAGAAATAAGGGAATAATATGCACCATTTTTGTAAGCCTAATCTTAGATCTCTTGCTCATGATCTTATTGGAAGCAAATAAAATTCAGGAGGCTTCTATCTTTCCGAGGATCTAGTGTCTATAACCATAATGATTTTCAAGATAGGAAACTCTCAGTTGCTTCTATTATCTCTTATATGACTGTCAGCAATCATCAGAAAGGTAGCAGGTAGATAGTAGGGGGGTCTGTGTTGATTTGAATTTGCAAAGAAGTCCCCTAGAGAAACTTATTGCCTGTACAGATATGAATAATTGGAACTGCTCTATTTCTTTATAATGATGAAAAGTCACTCATCCCAAAAAGTGCATCTCAGGGTAGCTACATGATACCTGATCTTACCTTGAATTCAACCTGCCCTGAGATTGTAAGTCATGACTGCTAGTATCCAGGAGCAAAAAAAAGAATGATAAAAATAAAGTTAATAAGCCAGTTACAGTTATCCTTAGGATGACTTTGACAAATTAATCAATTTGCCCTAAGGTACCTTTCTCCTTCACTTCAGTGGCTATAGAATCCTTACTCTTCTCTCCCAGCTCACTTTTTTAAAGTTACAACAAGAAATCCCTTAACCCCTTCCTTTTTATTTCTTTTATTAGAGGTAGGTTATAGTGTTCTTCCTTTCCCCCACTAGAGCCCTTACAACCCTCAAAGTGAGGAGATGGAGTTCATGAGGATAAATTACAATTTTTTAAAAAGTCAATTGAAAATGAAGATTGTGCATTCAGACTATTTTTATATATTATATGCCTTGTATTGTTTCTACCTCTAAGCCAAGAACCATCAAATTATTATTATTATCATTATTATTTTAATAGCACATTGCTGTAAGCTCAAAAATAATGTTATACTTTATGCTCAAAATTCACTTTGTTCTTTAGAAATAGAATCTTTAAAAGTGTTTTTATCTATGCTAAATAAAATTTTATTAAATAATTATCTGCCTATAGTGGACCAAGCCCTGTGTGCCAAACAAATAGGAATGGGAAAAAAATTAATGTTCATTTTTCCCAGGCAAAAGAAGCTCAGATTTTGTTACATGGTTCTTGAATACTTCAAAGCTGTGTTATTTCATCAGTGTGGATATTCTTCTACTAAGAAGCAGATAACAGCCTTCCCTACTTATGCCTTAGTAGATGATTTTTTGATTTACTAGAGCTAAAATAATTCATCAGTTTCTGATAATAAGTCTTTCCAAATTTAGGTAATCCTGGCCTTTAAGAAGAGATGTATAAACTGTGGCTGAGGCTATCTACATCAAAGTCACTTTTACCTGCCAGGAATTTCATTCTATTTTTTTTTTTTTTATATTTTTCCAGGGGCAGCTAGGTGGCGCAGTGGATAAAGCACCAGCCTTGGATTCAGGAGGATCTGAGTTCAAATTTGATCTTAGACACTTAACACTTCCTAGCTGGGTGACCCTGGGCAAGTCACTTAACGCCAGCCAAAAAAAAAAAAAAAAAGATTCTTAAAAAAATATTTTTTCCAGATGCTCCAAGTCATTATTAATCAGGGAAATGCAAATTAAGGCAACTCTGAGATACCACTACACATCTATAAGATTGGCTAGAATAATGAGGAATGTTGGAGGGAATGTGGGAAAACGAGGACACTAATACATTGTTGGTGGAATTGTGAACACAACCAGCCATTCTGCAGAGCAATTTAGAATTATGCTCAAAAAGTTATCAAACTGTGCATACCCTTTGATCCAGCAGTGCTACTACTGGACTTATATCCCAACGAGATATTAAAGGAGGGAAAGGGACCTGTATGTGCCAAAATGTTTGTGGCAGCCCTTTTTGTAATGGCCAGAAACTAGAAACTACGTGGATGCCCATCAATTGGAGAATGACTGAATAAATTGTGGTATATGAATATTATGGAATATTGTTGTTCTGTAAGAAATGACTAGCAGAAGGATTTCAGAAAGGCCTGGAGAGACTTACAGGAACTGATACTGAGTAAAATGAGCAGAACCAGGAAATCATTATATACTTCAACAACAACACTATATGATGATCAATTCTGACGGACGTGACCCTCTTCAACAATGAGATGAAGCAAATCAATTCTAATAGAGCAGTAATGAACTGAACCAGCTACACCCAGCGAAAGAACTCTGGGAGATGACTATGAACCACTACATAGAATTCCCAATCCCTCTATTTTTGGCCGCCTGCATTCCTCCACAGGCTAATTGTACACTATTTCAAAGTCCGATTCATCTTGTATAGCAAAACAACTGTATGGACATGTTTACATATATTGCATTTAACATATACTTTAACATATTTAACATTATTGCTCTACCTGCCATCTGGGGGAGAGAGTGGGGGGAAGGAGGGAAAAGTTGGAACGAAAGGTTTTACAACTGTCAATGCTGAAAAATTACCCATGCAGATGTCTGGTAAATAAAAAGCTATAATATAAAGTAAAATACAAATGAACTCTTTTAAATGGGAAAAATATTTGTCTAATTACATGTAAAAGCAATTATAACATTTGTTGTTGTTTGTAATTTTGAGTTCCAAATTCTCTTGCTCTTTCCCTACTCTCTCCCTCATTGAGAGGGCAAGAATTTGATATGGGTTATACTTATATAGTCATACAAAACATACTTCCATATTAGTCATGTAGCAAAAGAAAACAGAGCACCCCCCAATATAAATGAACAAGAAAAACAAAGCCAAAAAAAGTGTTTCAATCTGCACTCAGACTCCATCAGTTCTTTTTATGGAGATGGAGAGCATTTTTCATCATAAGTCCAATTTCATTCTATTTTCATTACCTTTGAGAATCCAAAGTAACCACCACACTGTGCTGAGGCATCAGGCCCTTGATAGCAGTAGTGGTAGCTGCCTTCTCTGTTAAATATTTGATAAGTGACTTGTGAGATCATTTTGAACTGATTCATCATCTTGTACTTTTATGATTTTGAGTTTTAGAAAGGTATGATAATAGAAGATGAGGAGCTATATGTCTCTTTCCCCATATGTGCACTCACATTTTGTTCCCCGCCCCCCCATTAACTCAATTCTTACTTATGTATAGTATTACGATTCTTCTGAGAGGAGGAGAATATGGAGAAGGGAACGAGGTCTACATGTTAAAGCTATTGATTCAAACTATATCATCACTGGAGATAGCAGGGATATCGATGACAGTTCCACCTTATTGCCAACAAATAAACCATCTGTATTACTATGTCTATTGGTAATAAAAAGGAGAGAAAAGAAAATATGGAAAACACTAACGAGAAAGCCAAAACAAAAAATGAAAGGGAGCAAGGTGAAGGATGAAGACTAGGACAGAGAAATAGCACAAGCTGATAAGAACTGAGCAGAAAGAAGGAAAGACTAAGCTGAAGTTTTGGAAAGAAATTATGTCATTCTAAGAATGATGTTGAAGGTGAATTGGGTTAAAAAATAGGGAAGAAACTAAAAAAATATGGCTAATAAAAAAAATGAAAAACCATTGACCATATATATTTTGTACAGAAAGGGAGAGGGAGAAGGAGAAGAATGGGTGGGGGGGAGGAAGGAGGAAAAGGAAAGGATGACTTTGTGTAGTTTTTTTCAATTACAGCTAAGGCAACTTTATAACATTTGAAAAATAATGGTGAATTATTTATTCATTAGTAAACACAATTTAGACAAAACTTTTAAATGTTACTCCTTTGAGGCAAGCAAGTTCTGGTGGATTTACAATTTAAATTAGACATTTAAATGTTTAACAAAAACAAAACAAAAGAAGCAAACAAAATAAATACCCAGTAGTTTCCGGTCTATAATTAACTCTGAAAAGTAGGGCTCTCCAATTAGTTGATTTGTAATCAGTTTGCTTTCCATTGATCAGAGCCCCAGTTGAGCAATGGATTCTAAAAACATATACTGCCCTCAGCCCAGCACCATTTCTGACTGGAAAGGGTTATCCTTGTAAGCCATCCTGTCAACTTCACCAACACTTCCTTTTACCTTCAATGACAGCAACATGGAGATAGTGTTGGTCATGGGAGTAAAGACTATCTGGATTCTACATAGGACATTTGGTCATAAGACTTTAGGTGGATTCAAACCTCTCTGAGCCCGTTTTCTTGTTTATAAAATAAAAATAAGAATACACAAACCATTTCCACCTCACAATGCTGTTGTGAGATTTAAGACTGTAGAAAAAGCACTCTGGGAACTTAAAGTGCTTTGTATAAATAGCACTTGCCATAACCTTGGTACATCCCTGTTAATACTATTCTTCCACCATTTCACCCTGTTGTCTCCTCCCCCTCCTCCTTCCTGAACAGAATCTATTAAATTTCTCTCTCCACCCCCATACTCCCACCTACATGAAGAGCAGGTTTCTTTATAGAAAGAATTCATAACCCTAATGTTTGATTCACATCAGAAAGATACTTTTATTATTATCAATATGATATTTTTTTCAAGGGCTGTGGTCAGTTTGTTTTTCAAAACAAACACTACAGATTTCCAGAATTTCCTAAAATTGCAAAGATTCATTCTGGAATGCATTTCTTTATCTGTCCTTTGAAAACAACATGAGGTGAGGTTTCACACATTTTGGTGATGTATTGCATCACTGTAAAATAAATCTCATCCAATAAAACATATTTATGGCATACTAGCATAATTACATACTTACAGGGCTCTGCTCCAATTCATTTTCAGGGAAACTTTGGAAATAGAAATAGCTAGGACTCACAACAGTAAAGCAGAGTTGCATAATAGACAAATTTTAAATATGTTAATGAGACTGCAATAAAGTATTATATAAGGATGGATTGGGGAAATGGAGAGGAAAACAAGTTCAGATTCACTCTCCAGTCTCCATTTTATAGGGAGGGGGGAAAGCTTAGAAAAATCCTGTCCCTCTGTAGACCATCTTTGTCCTATCTTGGAATGTATGTAACACAGTATGACACCCACAGGGAAAAATGTTGCCTTAATATTATCCAATAAATTATTCACCACAATTTTTCCTTCAAAGTTCATTTTATTGACTTTTCCCAAGAGAAGCTGTTATCTCTCAACACTGTCCTTAATTGTTTGTGAGGGATGAGACTGTTCTGCTATCATTCCCATGTTATTGCAGGCAAGCTTCACTTCTTTGAGCTGAAATTTCTGTAGCAGTGTCAAATTACAAAAGGAAGAGTACCTTATAGACTTCCAAGATCCCACCTTGAGTAATCTGGTGGACATTGAAAACTCAAGTCATACATAATTAATCATCTTAAGCCCTTATATAAATAAAACAACACTCAATCCAATATATTCAAATTACTTCTCCACTGGGGTATATTTATTATGATCTGAAGATGAGAATTGTCCTTTATAAAAGCTATGCTTTTGCTGATAAAGTAACTCCAACACTAGAGAAAAGACTTCAGGGGGGGGGGTCAAAAACTGACCAAAAGCTGTCCTAAATCTCCAATCTGAAGTTTCTGAATCCAGAGAAACAATCATTGTAGGAAAAGCAGTTGCATACTTTATTTCCTGCACTGTGGAAGACCTAAGTACCAGGAAAATGACTGCCCACATTGAACTGGGCACTGGTGTGGCCCAAAATGCTTAAAGCTTCATCTAAAAGGCTTTCTCATTGTCTCCTTTGTTTTGTTCATGATATTGCTAAATTCATACCCCAAGATCCTTTGCGATTTTAAGTCACATAAATTAATCATTTAATTTCTCTACCTTTGCAAAAAGCAACATCTATTTATCATGAAAATAGCCACACTACAATTATGCATAAAAGGGTTTGTGTTGGAAATTATCTGGGCTACTTATCTATAGATTTATTGAGGAATTATGAAGTTTCCCTTTCGTGCTAAGCTAACCTCCCTTTTAAGCATTATAACTCTGTGACTGATGCTGGTTAAATTAACCAAATTGAGATCAACAATTAAATCGCATAAATTGCTTAGTCCCATAACCATTTTACATTGGTTTGAAGCCAGACTGAGTCTCTCCTCTTCCCTGCATCTTCCTAAGTGGTGAAGATTAATGTCCTCTTTCTTTCTTTTTTTCTTTCACAAATATTTTTTTCTCTTCTGTCTTCTCACCTACTTGTCTAGTAATTGAATGACTTCTCTTTCTTCTTCACCCCAAGATTACTTAGTATAAATGAGTATGGCTGAATGCACTATTGGCTTTTTTCTAATACATGAATACTTCTGTCACGTAAAATGATTCCCCAGAAAGACTCCAATGTGTGAGTTACAAGTATTGTGATATAGAACTAAACTGCCATTAATTTTTTTTCTATCTTTTATTTTTACAAATGAGAAAACTAATCTTGTTATGTAAAATGTCATTTCTTCATCGACTTATCAGCTGCTTCTGACATGCTCCAGTTGGCTTCTAAGGTTGGAAATAAAATTACACAAGGATGAAAATGAAGACTGTTTTAGAACATTTTCAAGGAAGATTTGATCCCATAATGGGCACTTTGCTGAAAGAAATAGTTTTTAATTTGTGATAAAATAAAAATTGCAGTTCAAATAAGTGATGCATGGAAAGTTTCAGGTAAAAGGAATCCTGCATTTTACCTACAAAATGTCTCAACCCTTCAGAAGATTAAACAATAGGTACTATCTTTTTAAAATTCCAACTTAGAAGCTTCATCTGATAATACCTATTGGCAATTAAATATAGTGTTGATAAATAAGGTGTTAATAAAGCTTAGAAATCTAAGGTTTTTTTCTTCTATAGTATATGTTAAGAAATAATCCTTACTAGATCTACAAAGCTGATTGAATAACTGACTGGTCATGACTAAATCCAGATACCTGTTGTAAACTAAAAAAGTGTAGTAAAAGAAAAATTAAGTAAAAGAAAAATATCAAGAAGAGATAAAAGGAAAGAAATAAATACAAAATAAGGAATAAGCAAAAAAGAAAGACAAGTAAGACCCAATACAATGAATAATTTCTATATATGCTTTTAAAAAAGGGAAAGAAAAACCAGAATAAGAGTAATACATATAATTTTATGAGCATCAATTAGATCCCTAGAATCAAAGAAGTCAATAATTTTCAAATTAGTTAATTTTAGATTCGTTAATATATAAAAAACCTTTATAATTTATATTAAATATATACAAGCAAATTTGATGAAAAACAAGAAAAATCTTAAGGCTCCCTTAGAAACAAAATGGTAGCAATAAAGTATAAAAATTCTGGGATATCAGAACAAATAATAATTCTACTCACTCCAAAATAAAATCAACACAACTAGGAAAAAGGCTTGAGATTTCTAAAAACCAAAGCTATTGAACTGACTACTATGTCTCTCATAAGGAAAAATGAAGTCTTAATATTATATTCCTTCAAATGTTAAGAAAATATCCTAAAGTATTGAAAACAGAGTTCAAAGTATAATTTGGTAGAATCTATACAGTACCTGCTGAGAAAAAGCAAGGTTTAACTCACCAAGAAATTCATTATCAAAATCTGAAGCTTCACTATCAGAGACAGAAGCACACAGGTAATAAATCATATATGGAAGATACCACTTAAGGAAATCCACTTAAAATTAGTGACAAAATTAAAGAAAAGCTTGAAAAATTATATAACAAAAAGTAATGAAAATGTTTCTTCACTTCCAATTTCCCTCTTGTATAAAACTAGGATCTCTCAATAGAATACATACCCAAATACATGTATACATATATAGTGTATATGTATGTGTGTGTATATATACATATACATGTATACACACTATATCACATAAGTGTATGAATGAAGGTAAACCAAATTTAAGTTTTGTTTCTGATTGTAAATGGATTTAACTCACCTACTAAAATGAAAAGTGCATAATAGATGTAAAAGAATAAACCAATAACACATGATCCACAAATAATAATATTAATGAAAGTATAAGAATGTATCCAAATTTAAAAATAAGGAGCTTTGCTTTTGCTTTTCTTTGTATCTCAAGCACTTACATTCTGTTACATCATAAGCACTTGATGCATGACTGATTTTTTTTAATCTGTATTGATAAAGAATACAACACTATTGAAATCATAAATCTGAATTCTATGAAAGAAAGAAGATTAAATTATATGTTTGTAATATATATATATATATATATATATATATATATATATATATATATATATATATGTTTCCCCTTACCCCACTTAAAAGCATTCACATTTTCGCTCAGTTACTAAGAAGTGTTCAGTTAAGCTAACTTTTTAAGATTATATTAAATTAATGGAAGGTCTTTGAATAGTCCTAATATCGCGTAAATCTGAAAATCTATTTCAAATGTACATATATCATATATACTAAGATTCCTTAGGGTATTCCTTGCTGATCAGGAGTTATTCTCTAATATCTTGAATTTGAAGCTCCATAAGTGTGCTTTCCCTGCATCTAAAACAATATCAATATGGATGACATATAACAGATTTCTCTCTTGATTGAATCTTTAAGATCAATAATTACTAGCCCTATTTTTCCCTAATAAATTCTACTCCTGAGGCTTGTTAACCACTTTTCTACTAATACATAGAGTCTGTGGGAAAACTGACTCAAGCTTAGAACACACATATGACGTATAGCTCCTTTGATCCCACTCATAATACACTCAGAAGGTTTCCCTAAGGTCTGAGATAATCCCTTTGTTGAACTTTTTGAGGATACGCGATTCCTGTCTGTCCCCACAATGCCCACATTGCTGCTGGCTAAGCTGATCTGAGGATTCTACGTCTGACTCTATGTAGGAAAGGGGAAGTTGAAAACCCCTTGAGGAGGGGGTGCAAGGTAAAAGGATTCCCCCCATAGAGCCTGTCTTTCTCTCCCACAATCTCTAACTCCTGGAAATGTTCTCCTTTCTTAACTAGTTGATAATTTAGAGAATATCTCTAGAGATGTAACCCAGTTTCCCAGTCCATTGGCACAGGCTTCTTGTCTTCAATCATTCCCTTTTATCCTTCAGGCTTCAAAAGACTTCACACTTCAATCTAAGACCTTACAACTGATTGGTTAGTTGGTTTGGGTGATAATCTCATCTAGTTATCAGGCTAAAACAGAGTTGACTGGTTTCAAACTTACCCTTCCCACATTGGTATGTTTACTGTATAGAACTAATAAAGAGGCACTTATTTTAAAATGCCAACAAGAAATAATAATAATAATAATAATAATAATAATAATAATAATAATAATAATAATAATAATAATAATAATAATTTGTTATTGTTAAGATATTCACCAGGAGAAAGTCTTTAAAATAGAAAAATTAAACAAAGAACAAAAGCATTGAAGGGAGCTAAACACTGTTCAAGGACATGTTATATATAAGAATATAAAAGAGATGACAAATAGCTTTCTGAGCTATCCAGATGGATACTGTTGCTCCTACTCTCGCACTGGAAAAGAGTCAGTTTGAAAGTTGGTTGCAACATCTACATATTTGCCTTACATAATGGAACAATATAGGTATATTTTTAAATTGACTCAGTAGCCATTTCCACCTGACTCCTTACAGAAGTTCTGCAAAAAAAAAAAAAATTTATGAGAAAACTTCATGGTTTGATAGCTAACAGTCAGGTGCTACACCCACTCTCCTGGGGAACAATGTATAAAAGTTAGCTATTTTCATTCATAAAAACATCTGTCAGCTTGATTTAATGATGCCTTTTCAGCATGACTACAACTTCAGATTTCAGCTCAGCCAGGCTTAAACTTCAAGTTCAATGTGAAATCTCCGGGGTCAGTGTCAGGTCAATCTCCAAGTCACGTTTATAAACATTTCTTTTAATATTCACAAACCTCAAGGCTCAGCACTTTTATTTTTATTATGGTTATAAGATGTTCACACTAGCTGTCTTTTTTAAGCCCCTAGGCCAATGATGTACTTAAATTTCTTCATAACGCTGTCACTAAATCAATCTCATGTTTTATTTAGCTCTGTTAATTTCAAATACATCAATTTCCTTCCTCACTCCGAACCTCAGTGATGAATTCTGGGGTCATATTGCAGTTCTCCTATCGGGATTGCACACTCATTTCTGTGGTTAGACCACAATTTCCTGTTCCAGGATCTTATCAGTCTCCATTTGGCAGGAAGTCCAGCTGCATCTTATGCAATTGCTACTTTGATCAAGAGTGATGATTTGACATTAAATGACTTAATTGTCCCATTCACCCCCAAATAAAACTACTGAATATTCCCCTTTAAATCAGGAAAGGGACTTGAATTACTAGGGGAGGGGACAAGGCAGGTGGATGACTGGGAAATGACAAAGTCTCCCTTCAAGCCTCTTTTTAAATTTTTATCCATAAGTCATTAAAGCATAGTGAATACTTGATGAAAAGATGAAAATGTCTTCAGATTATCTACATACACCTATTACCCTTTTCCTCTCTCAAAAAAACTCATCTTGAAATGCCAGGTTCTTTGATAAATACAAACGTTTTTTATCTGGCATTTCACACTCTTCATAAGCAGGCTTTCCCCCCCTCCTATCTTCCATTACTTTTCTCTATGCACTCTACAATGCAGCCATGCTGGCTCACTTACAGTTTTGTATTTGTGGCTTTCCATTGAGCATCCCTTTCACTTTACATTGGTCAAGAATGTTCTCCCCTTTTGAACTCTCTATTTTGTAATCCCTGGTTTCCTTCAAAACTCAGCACAAAGCTTTTCCTGATCCCTCAGTTCTTTGTACATCCCCCTTCTTCAAATTATTTTTCTATTCATTTTATATATATTCTGTATAAACATATATCTTCTGTTTGATTTTAAGCTCCTTTAGGCAAAATTGTTACTCTTGCAACTAGTTCTGCTTGTAGAATATAACATATTAAGCAGTTAATGAATTTCTATTATTTAATTAATTGACAGAATTCCTAAAGGAAAAACCTTAAGAATGGATTACATTTTTGAAGATATTTGCTATTTCACAAGTTGGTAGTGGAGCTATGTCAAAGAAGAACTGACCTAATGATGTCTAAGAAGAAGGAAGGAAGGAAAGGAAGGAAAGGAAGGGAAGGAAGGAAGGGAAGAGAGTGAAGGGAAGGAGGGAAGGGAAGGAGGAAAGGGAGGAAAGGGAGAGAAGAAAAGAAAGGGAAGGGAGGGAAGGAAAGAAAGGGAAGGGAGGGAAGGAAGGGAAGGAAGGGAAGGGAGGAAGGAGGAGGGAGAAAGAGAGAGAAAAAATATCAAGTGCATAGATATTTAGAAAGAACTTCAAAGCTTTAATTACTGTGGTAAAATCTGGATGTGAACCAAATGACTTGGCTTGGATGGGTAAGAATCCACATCACAAAAAAGAATATATGAATTAGATTATAGAGCTATTCTAGTATTTAAGAAATGAAGGTACCAATGAGTAAAAAATTCTAAATAACCACTTATTTTACATAAGAAAAAAATAGATAGATATTGATATGGCAGCATTTCTGATTAACTTCCTCTGTTTACTTTCAGACACATTTTAACTTAAAAGTTCAGGCTACAGAATACAGTTGCTACCTCAGGGTTTATAATTACCATGAGGGTAAAACCTTCTAGATCCTTAGTTCACAAACCACTATTGCTTCCCATCTGTGAGAATATCATGTAGTAGGCATATTACATTTCCAGAACAGGTATTTACTTAGATGTGGTGATGAGAACACATACTGCTGTCCCCCCTCATAAACCTGGAGTTCAGTCTCCTATAAATAAATGAATAAATGCATTTGTGCATGGAGAGAATGGGCACAGAGTACATCAGTGGTAAGACACCCATAGAGAACACATCTGTCTAAGTCAACTCATGCCTAGAGTACTGAAGGAAACTAAAGCATCACCCACTACTTGTGATGTCCTCAAGCTGCTTCCAGCAGGGTGTAGTGTCTATGACGAGTAGGGTTACTGAGCTTCAGGTGCAATGTTGGTCTTCACAGAGCACCCCATTTCTGAAGGATGGCTCCTCTGAATACCCTGGACTTGCTCAGTAGGAGGTAGTTATAATTTTCAGCATCTCCAACTTCAGATGTCTGAATCATGGCCTAGAGAATTGCTGTACTTTTTTTTTTTAAGTATGAATCGTTAACACTGCAAAGAGCCTCATACATTTTGCTCTTTGGGGTACTCCATTTTAAGACCTGAGACTATTGAAGCAAGAGGTCATAAAGCAGGGATTTAGACTAACTTGTCAAAAAGTCTTTCTGGGATAGAGTGGAGTTTCCTTAATAAAATACTTTACCCTATTTTATGGCGATTATACAATAATAGATTTTCCAGATCTTCATCTTGGCCAAGCAATGGACACTTGCTCAAGTAATCATTAAAAAGTTCGAAGGTTTAGGGTTCTTCATGTTGCTAAAGTCTAAGTCTCTTCTATTGGTTACTGAAAATAAGGGGTGAGGGAAAGTTGCAGAGGCAACCTAAAATGAGGAGGAAGTTCCCCAACTTCACCTGCTTTCTTTTTAAGCCTTTTCATAAGCAAACGAGCTATTAAAAATCTTTGTAATCTTTTCAAGATCCTATTCAAATCTGAAACTTGATTGAATGTGTGTGTTTGTGCATGTTTTTGCCATGGATGGATCCATAAGCTGGAGAGTTGGAAAGGAGAATGGCCTGGGTGCTCTCAGTGGTGGACACATGTATATGCTCACAATGATTGTGTCATGGGAAAAACTTGACCTCTCGTTTTCCTGATCCCAAGGCCAGCCCTCTCTATGCACCCTGGCATGCTGTTTTTCATTCAATTAATAAGGTGGCTGAAGGGATCAACTAGTCCTTCTGACAATCTCCTGTTTTGGCATAAAGACTCAATTATAAAATATATGAGCAATACCACTCAGAGTTAATGATTGATGAACAGTTTTTATTGGAATATTTTACTGCTATGTTTACTACTATGTGTGCGTAAGGGGGATAAACAAATTTACTTGAATATGCACTTGCATATCTCCACCTTAGATGAATATATCTGATGTGAGACTCATTCTCCTTTCAAAGGATCCAAAGAAGGAGCATCATTTGATATGATGATGGCTATAGAAATAATTAATAATTCTATAGGGGGCATTTGTTTCCCACTGTTTTCTACCAATATAAGGGAGGAAGAAAGGAAGGGGAAAAGGAAGGGAGAGAGAGAGGGAGGAAGGGAAGAAAAGAGGGAGAAAGGGTGGAAGGGAGGAAGGAAATTAATTTGAAATAGAACACAGTGCTTGGGACATGGTAGTTACTTATTAAATGTAAGTCTTTTACATTTTTAAGTACCCATTGTATTGGGTAATGTGAGATAAACAAAAAAATACAAGCTGATATAGAACAAAATCCTAACATCTGAGATTTAGCATTGAAAGGGGCCTAAAGATCATCAAATTCAATGTCCTCAGTTTGCTAATGAGGAAGCTGAGAAAATATAAGGACAGAATAATGTATATAAGACTAATATACTGCGTGAAGAAATGTAGTCAAATTCAACTCAAAGGTCTAAGTGCTCAAGAAAGTCCATTGTAAGCCAGGGGCAAAATGGAGCAAATTAATAAAACTTGGTACCAAGTTCCAAAGATGAATCTAGTCTTAAATCTAAAGCAAATATCAATAGACTGCAGAACTGTTAAGTCACAACATGTAGGATTGCATTAGAATCCTGACTCTAGAGAAGTTTTTGTATAGGAGATATTTAAGTAAGGGAAAATATCTCACAAAGAAACATCCCGAGCCACCTTCTTCTTCCTGGACACTGCTCAATTAGGGGGAAGGGAACAAGTAATTATAATGTGTCTAAGATTAGCCTTCCTTACTCTAAGTCCAGCTCTATCTACTCAACTACTTAGATGCCTCCAGAAAATTTAGTGCTGTCCACACCCCATGTGAATGTTTAAATAGTAGAGGGGAAAAAGGACAGACATAGAAACTATCTTTAGGAAAGAAAAAGGCATCCCATTTCTACCTGAAACTTAAGCAGTAGATGCCATTTTGTGCAACAAAAATTTTGACAATCTTATTCCTTTTTCAAAGCTCTATTCCAAAACTACTTCTACCAAGAATTATTCCAGGGTTTGAAATCATCTGTCGTTCCTCCAATTTCCATTAGCACTTTGTGCCTCTCATGTTCTCTTAAATATTTGATTGGATATTTAGATATGTTTTATATTCCTTTTTCTGGAAACTAAGTTGATAAGAGAAATGACGATGAATTATGTAATATAAAAAGCACAATATAGTACACATTGCATATACATTTATAAAACATTGTACAAGTGACAAAAAAATTAATAGAATACCCTAGGATTAGACTCTTAAGAGAATAGGGAGTATGAACTAAGAGGAAGGATCAGAGTCAGGAAGGATAATTGGAAAAAACTGTGCAAATGAGCTGTTTTTCACTAAATTTTGAAGACAAAAAATTTTGAAGACAATTTAAAAAGACGAAAATGGTCTATGTATTTCTTAAGAAGGTTACATTTCCAAAGTCCCAACTACTCAGCTTTTAGAATTCTAAGCAGAAAGACATAAAGGGAAAAAAACATATCTTTTCATTTCTGGCAAGGTACTTTGGTAATGTCAAAATGGTAAAAGGTTATACATACATAGCTAGACAAGAGAGAAAATGTCATCATTGCTATCATTCTGAAATTATTGGGTTTTTTCCCTTCTTCTGAGATCCTCTGTATTGCTTTCATCAACCTCCATATCTGGTTAAGGAAATACAATTCCTTCCCCACTTATTGAATTAGCATCATCAATTGATTCACTCAGAAGTAGCCCATAAAGATGATTCCAAGTTTGCCTCAATATATTATCCAACAGAAGCTGTTCTTAGCTCAAATCTGGACCCAACGGATCTGTAACAACACCAGAAAGTATCTGGAGTTCATGACAAAATGAGCACTTTACAAGTGACATTTAGTTTTTCCACTCAAATGCTAGTTTATAATCTGATATGATTGTGTGTAGGAAACCGAAGTTTCCATATTTATATCAGCAAGACAATTATACCAAGCTAATAGGATATCAACAGGGTATCTATAAAAGGTCAAAATATACATAGTTTATTACTAATCCTTTTTTTAAAAAGCAGCACAAAAAGATTTTTAGACACTGACTCACTTAAAGTAATTACCTAATTATATCTCAAGCACACTCAAAAGACACAAATACCTGAAGAGAAAATAAAACCTCATATATTATATCATTCTGTAACATATTTAAATTCTTCCCTTTTAATATGGTTAATATTAATTAACTTTAATATGGTTTAATATGGTTAACTGGTGTCTAGGTGGGCTTATAACCAGAGCTATAACTAAGACAAGGAAATCAGAGCTTTTCCAAGGGCATCCAAATCTAGGTGCTAAGAGTACTGGCACTTAGTCAGCATACAAAAAACTAAGCTAAGCATCTATATAATAAAGATAATTATATAAAACAGGAGGATACCATATGGTAGCTAAATGGGCGGCTACCATATGGTACACTTCTCCCCATCCACAGAAGAACTCAGGTAACCTGCTTCCCGGCCCAGAATTGCTCTGCCATAACCTCCAACAGTAATCTTTCTAAAGCAGACTCAATGGTCTTCCAGAGTTGCCATTTCTCTCCCATAGAGAAGAACAGTGTAGCCCAGGATCAATATCCCAAAATCCCAATAGAGTCTCATGTGCCAAAGTGAAAGGTATTTCCTTGAAGTCCTGCACAATCTCCATGAAGAACTTGATTCCAGAGTGCCTTTCAGTTTACTTGGCCCAGCTAATGATTAGGATTTTGAGCCTTATTGATCTTCTACTGATCATGGGACCTGTAGATGTAAAGTCTTTGATCCAAGAATTATGGTATAATGGAAAGAGTTTTTGTTCTGAAGTCAGAGGATCTAGGTTCAAATAACACATCTGAAGCTTACAACAGCTTGATCTCAGTTTCCCTGTTGAGACAGGATGACTTAGATGAACTTCTGGGGTCATTCTGGTATCTAGGTCTATGATCCCAAGCTACTTTGACCTATGATATAGAAAATCACTGCTGAAATGTGAAGGATAAGGCAGGTACAAAAAAGAGCTGGTAGTTCTTAACAGATCAGTTTTACTGCCCTTAAACTATCGCCAAATCATTGTGTTTATTCATTGTTTTTTTTAAGTATGCTATTTCTCAATATAAATTCTCAACATGCATGGATCCACTTGTCTATTTTGTTCACATATGCTTTTTTGAGCTCTAGAAATCCAAATAAATGAAACCTAACACTAGACATCACAAAGGAGAACAAGGACTTTCATAAAACTTGTATTAAATTGATTATATTGATAGGGAACTACCATTTCCCCTACTTCATAGATTGGGACACAGATGCAAAGACTTCCAGGGTTACCTGATTAATCAAGGTCAATAGGTCTCCTGATTCCACACCCAGTGGTATCGCCCCATCTTACCCTCATTCTCTGAAACAATTAGTTTGCAGAGTTTAAATTTTAGTATAAAATTGTAGGACATCCACTTTTATTTAATCATTAAAATCACCACTATAAAATACTTGAAAAGATGCAATGCCATCTAAACCCACTTCAAAAAAAGGATCAAGTGATTAATAAAAGAGACAAATTAGGAAGAAAATAATGCATCTTCACAATGACTACAACTTGTACCATGAATTGAAAACGCATAGACATGCCTCATCACTACATGAGAATATAGACCAAAGAATTCCATTTCTCCTTGGCTAGTACAATGCTGGTACAATCAAAAACTACAAGGGAGAAAATTAGCTTGGAAACAAGTTGTAAGGGGGTTTACATGGCTAAAAGAGGAGTTTGTATTTAATCCTTAAGAAAAATAGGGATCCATTAAACTTAGGCTGTTCAGACTTCATAAATAAAAGTTAATTCTATCCTTTTCAGTGAGATGAACAACCGCCAACCATGTACCATAACATTCTTCCAAAAAACCTTACCACTGGCCCTATATCTACACCTTCCAGACTCTAAGAGCTGTTATCTGACCTACAAGGATTCTGGAGTCTCACTATAATCTCTACAGCTGAGCTTTCTTGTGTGTATGATCTCTCCCAAATGGAGTGTGAAGTCCCTGACACCAGGGAGAATATCACTTTTTCTAATTGTATTGCCAACATTTAGCATGGTGTTTGGTACACAGATAACACTTAAGAAATGCTGGAGCTTTTTTTAAATTCTTTCAGGATGTTATATAGAGAGTAGAAAACACTGAAAATCCACATGACAGATTTTTCAGTATTTGAAATTTCAGCATAACTGTGACAAACTATGTAGAGAATGGATTGGGGAAAGAAGAGACTTGAGGCAGGAGGAACCAATTAGTAGGTTATTTTAATAGTCTAGATGCCAAGTGATAAGGACCTGAACCAGGCTGGTAGCCACATGGGGAAGAGAGGTTGGTAACAGAGTGTGAGGAAATGAGGATTCTTCTAAGTTATAAATCGGCCTGACTGGAAGGATGGTAGAACCCCATACAGAAATAAGGGGGTTCAGCAGATGTAGAAGGAAAACTTATTTTGTCTTATTCATGTTGAGTTGTATAAGCCTATAGAAAATCTAGTTCAAAATGCCCAATAGGTGATTGATGATAGGAAATGTCTGTAAAGATTTGGGCTGGATATAAATATGAGCCATATCTGCAGTAAGATGATAACTGAAGCTTTGAAAATGATGAAGTCTAAAAGAATGGACAAAGAGGAAACTACGAAAAAGGCCCAGAGAG
This sequence comes from Sminthopsis crassicaudata, assembly GCF_048593235.1. NCBI lineage: Eukaryota > Metazoa > Chordata > Mammalia > Dasyuromorphia > Dasyuridae > Sminthopsis > Sminthopsis crassicaudata. Next base: position 33,889,958 of record NC_133622.1, read on the forward strand.
GAATTTTAAGAAGCAGCTAAAGTCAAGGAGCAAGAAATACATGATTAGCTGTTCAAGGAGAGGTAAAAGGAGTGATTAGGCATACAGGATGAGAAGCAAGAGAGCAGTGTTATGAAAACCCAGAAGAATGGGTGGTTAAACAATGTGAAATGCTAGAAGGATGAGGAGCAAAAGCATGGCACTGACAATTATGAGACCAGAATGTCCTTCCTTAGAATTGGCTCCTTATTAGTGAGAATAATGAATCCTATGAAGTGGTCCCATTCGAATGGTACAAATTCAAGTGTTTGAATTACAACATTTAAAGTTACAATTATATAAAATATGGTAATGTGATTTCCTCAGGAAGCAAACATATTAAGAGAAATGAAAAAAGTCATCTCCTTGAAATTAGAATATGTATGTATATGTATATAATTGCATGTATAGACATAAACACACATTTACATATGTACACATGTGCATATGTATATAGGAGGCAGTTAGGATTAAGTGACTTCTCATGGTCACAGAGCTAGTAAGTATGAGAGGCTGGATTTCAACTCATTAACTCCAGGACCAATGCTCTAGCCACTGTGCCACTTAGTTGCCCTGAAAACATGATATATTTAAAGTACTATATGTATATATGTACTCTATTAAATATTGATATATTTAAAATACTCTATTATTGCCTATTTGGTGCCTAAGAAAAGGTAATGCATTTAAAGCATGTACCAATTACTGTACAGCCTGTTCAACATGATGAGGCCTTAAACACTGACAATAAAATACTAGACCCAATGACATGTAATAGCAGACATTTTGAGAGGAAAAAACAGTAACTTTCTTTTCTCCTTTGGATTACCAATTGTAGTACACAGGTGGACAGATTAATAGTGTCAGTGAAATATACTCACTATTTAGGCAGAATCATTCTCACCATTTAGGCAGAATCACGTCAAATGCTAGACTGTGCATGTGCATGAATTATTTCTCAGTACATAATTTATTGGACCAAAGACAATAATTCAAAATTCGTTCTCCATATCTTTGTGCCAAGTTATACTTGCTCCAAACACTGGAGAGAAAAATGAAAGGAAAAACTTTCCAATATTTTCCCAGTCTACCTATCTTTACTTCATAGAAATCAAATACAAAATAGAGGGATAATGGAAGAAAGTTGCAGAAAAGGGAGTGAGGAGGACTAATTAGCTCTTTGCCCTTGGAGGGTGGTGGTTGTGGCAATGGCAAGAAGTACATTTTCATCCAGATTAGTGCAAATAATGAATTTGTTCATGGTCAATATTTGAATTTTCACTGCATATTTCAACTGGTTTGGAACCAATTACCATATTTTACATAATTACAACTTTAAATAGTGTAATTCAAACACTTCAATATGCACTATTTGAAAAGGACGACTTCATAGGATTCATTATTCTCCCTAAAAATGACTCAGTTCTAAGGAAGGACATTCTAGCATCAATTATTCAGTGATTAGGATATCTGGCTGGATGGGCAAGTGAGTTATGGACAGCTGCATTGCATATGGTTTTACCTTCAAGAGGGCAGGCTGTGCACCAAATTAAGAGGTATGCAAATTTGTCTTCAGTATGCTCATATCTTTGCTTTCTGGGTTCTTCTCCAAATTCCCAGCTCTACTTGGTCTGCACTAAACAGTCCTCCAGACTCTAAAACTCCCCTACCATAGGACCCTGATATCAACTATCTGATAAAATAATTCACACTAAGAAATCAGGAATAGATAATAGTTTACTGTGTTACCTCTCCTACTGTACTTTGGAAATGAACACATCTTATTTGAAAGGAATTTGTAAGGCAGATGATAAAATCAATTTTATAAGTAAAGGGAGCATTTTGGAAACCCTCCAGACTCACTATAGGGTAGCCACCTACTCCATCTATTCATGAGACACATCTTGCCTTCAGTTTTAATTCAAACATTTAAAGTACCTAGCAAGTGCAAAGAATGATACTGGATGTTAAGTACACAAAAAGAGGAAACATGATACTACCTGTTTTCAAGAAGCTTATAAATTTTTTAAAAAGTAAATAAGAAAAATTCACACAATGGAATGATAGATTAATAGAATCATGGAAGTCTTCACAAAGAAAGTGGCACTTGAATGGAATCTTGCAGGAAGTACATTTATTTAAGAAGGGATTATTTAAGGAAAATGTGGTTGATTATTTATATCCTATTTCCTTCTCCTACTCTGCCTCCCTTTTTCTGTTGAGGGAGTCACCATGGCAAAAATATTTCCCAGTTACCCAAACTTGAAACATCTTTGACTTCTTTGATTCACTTTCCCCTTTAAATTGGTTCTAATGATTTCTTTTTATTCCCAATAAATCTCACAATGCATTTCATCTCCATTTGTTGTAACATGACCCTAGTTTACCTTATCACCTTATGCTTAGATTATTGCACTTGCCATCTGACTGCTTTCTTTGCCTCAAGAACTTCCATCTTCCCATCTGTCAAATATAGCCAGCAGGCTGATCTTCCTAATCCTTGCTTTAACCCTATTACTTCTGTTGAGTCATTCTTCTAAATTTTGAACTGGGTACTTTACAAGAGGCCCTATGCTGCTAAAGATACTTAGACTTGAATTTCTTACCAGACTGGGAAATTATGGTGCTATAGTGAAATTAGTGAGTTTCTGCTACAGCAGCAGTTTTTGAAAATCTTTCTGGAGAAGGTGTAGGGATGGGGGGAGAGAAAGAAGAGAAAATAGACAAGAGTAGCAGATAGTCACAACAGCAGAATATTAAGATGGTTTCAAGAATATTGGCTCCAAACTTTATAGAAATCAGATCCCTTCCCTCCCTGACTAACCACTTGACTTCTTAAATAAATCCAGGACAGAGAGTATGTTACAGAACGGCTACTTCCAGAAGCCACTGGAACAATCTTGACTTTTTACCACCATCTATTTTCCCCTTCACTTGTACTGACCTGTAATAGGAAGCATGATTCATTATTAAGTGTTTTTTTGCTACTTTAATTTTACTTATTGGTTACTTCCATTTTAAAGAACAGTTTACTGGATAAATATAAGACAATTTTAATTGCATCCTGAGTTGTTTTTCGGTACAGAGCCTGTGATGCAGGAAGGGAAGATTTGATGACACCAAATTAAAGGGGCTAGAAGATTCCCCTAACAGCTTGGAAAGAAACAGATTGGACACTGAGCAGTTTTAAAATTTCCTTTGTAATCTGCAAGTTTTTTAAGCTTTCTAGCTTTTCATTGAAAGTAAATAATGTGGATCCAGGACCTTTGTCCAAAACAAAAACCTTGACAAGCTGATCTCAATATCTCCAAATAGACAGCCTAATTTGCACTAGGCTACTTTGAGTTTTCTCTCTCCCTCACCTTCCACAAAAGGATAAAGAGAAATTTCAAGAGAAGTTCACACTCTGAATCCCATAGAATAGAGATACATGCCAGATCAGTTCTGTTGATCCCCCCATCTAAAAAGAGGAAGGGAAAAATGAGTCCCACAACAACACTGCCCTCCATCCCCATTACATTGGAAGATTTCATACCTGTTTCATTGTTTTTGTTTAAAACTTTTGAAACAAATTTTCCCTGACCACTTTTGCCTTGGCCTTTGTAGCACACAATCCTGGGCAGCGTATTTTCTATACAAATCATGCCAGGTCTTAAAATCATCTATTCTTATCTTGAAGTTGATGAAATAACTAAGTAGGAATTTAGGATTTTGAACAAGGGACTTTAGGAATAATCTAGCCAATCGCTTCCTTTTAGATAGCTCAAGTAATCAAAAAAATTGGCTCATTTTCTTTCTCCGTTGTTTTATTGCTATGGAAAAACTATTTAAAATTTCAATAACAAGAATGAGGAGGGCCCCATTCATTCATTAGACATTTTAGAATATTAATAAGGAGGCAACAGAAAGCCACTATAGACAAGTGCCATAAGACTATGAAAGCATATTCTTCAACGGCGTAAAAGATGCATTAAGAAGGGAAGAGAAGAGACAATGAAAAATCTATTAGGAAACTATTACATGATATAAGCAATGGTCATGATAGTTTTTAATAGTGGCAGTGGGAATAAAGAGAAGGATGTGGATATAGAATTTATAGAGGTTGGCAATTAGATGTAAGAAGAGTGTGAGAGGGTATAAGGTAATTGGGTATAAGAAGGTAAAGTCAAAAAAATCCCAAAGTTAGAAACATAAAAATTATGAATTATGGTGAGATAATCTCTCAGTCAGCTAATCAATAAACATTTATTAAGCACCTATTATATGTCATGCACTATGCTAAGTGTTGCAGATTCACAAAAGAGAAAATATATAGTCAAGGAGTTCACAGTTTAAGGGGAGAGACAACAAGCAAACAAATATTTACCAAAAAAGCTATACAAAAAATAAATAGATAATAATAGACATGCAAAACTTTAGAAATAAGAGAGGTTGGTAAAGCTCTATAGAATATGCAACATTAGTTGGAATTTACAGGAAGCCAGAGAAGGCAGTATGTGAAGATGTATAGATGAGGCATGGAGGATAACCAAAGAAAATGTCTAGAGCCAAGATGTAATGGAACAGGCAGGAGGGCAATGTCACATTATCAAGATTAAGGGATTATCAAGGAATAAAGTATAAGAAGTCTGGAAATGTAGGAGGGTGATTGGCATTTGAAGTCCTTCATAACCTAACAGAGCATTTTATAATTGACTCTGTAGGCCATAGGGAGCCATAGAAGGTAAAATGGTTGGATGTGAACATTGGGAAAATTTCTTTGGTAACTAAATGGAAGATGGGGAGAGATTAGAAGAAAATAGACCTACCATCATTCCATTGCAATAATCAAGGACTAAGATGTCAGAGGAGAGAAGAGGTTATTGTCAAAGAAAAATGTACAGATCTTGGCAAAAGGAGTAAGAGATGATGAGAAGTCCAGGTTGACAGGTTTTAAATCTGAAGGGACTGAGAGGAAGGTGCTACCTTCTTCACGACATGGTGGAGAACATAAGAGCTGGAGAGCAATTTAGGGGGAAAATATTTTAGATATATTGAGCTTTAGATGTCTACTAGAAATGTACTATCAGATGTCTGAAAGGCAACTAGAGATGTGAAATTAGAAATCTGAGGAGAGGTGAGGGTAGGATAAGGATATTTGATAATCATCAGCAAAGAGATGCTAATCAAATGCATTGGTGATGATGAGATTATCAGGTAAAGAAGTATAGAGAAAAAAGAGAAAAAACAGAGAAGACAGAGTGTAATAGGGAAATAAGAATCAGGTTTAGGAAGAATGGTCAACTCAGAGTGTGACATCTTGAGTCTGAGGTGCTAATAGGATATTCAATCTGATGAATTTCTACTTTATGCTTGTGGAATGGCTTTTGATTATATGTGGCTAATGTATGGAGTGAGGTGAGAGTGTAATTTTCAGAGAAAGAAGAGGAAGGAACTAGATTTGGAAATAACTTATTCACACAATTTATTATTTCCCCTAACATCCAGGGCTTGCTCTTGCTTAAATAATTCAATGGCCTGGAAGCAGTAGTGAGGTACAAAGGACATGACCACCTCGGTTCCTGGAACTATGGGTCAAGATGAATGAAAGAAGCAGTGACCTTAAAAAAATGTGATATCTTCAAGAGGGAACAAGGTTTTTGCTAGATTAAGGCAATGAAAGAAATAATGGTTGAAAAGTTCAAAGTTCTAGGGTAGAAACACAAATTCTTTTGTTTCAAAGATCCCTTTTGACAGTTTAATGAAATCATTTTCTCAAAATAATGTGTGTTGTCTATATTCATAATTAAAATAAATGCTAGATTTAAGCTAGAAATTAGTGAAAAGAAAGAAGTCATTTCCCCCACATCCTAGTTCACAGATGCCATGAAATCTACCCATAGATCCCTTAGGTTTATGAAGACTTGATCTGGATTTTATTGAATACTGAATGGAAGGTTCCTAAAAGAACATCAAAATATCTCAGAAAAAGTCCAAATTATGTGAGAATATGACAAGGCAGGAGTAGAATTGATGAGGATATTGATGAAAGATCAGAAGAAAATAGTAGCTCTCAAATGATTGGTTGAAACTGAATGACATAATAAATATATTAAAGTATAAGTTAAATACAATATACGTAACATGTATTGGTCAACCTGCCATGTCGGGGAAGGGGTGGGGGAAAGAAGGGGGAAAAAAGAAACTGAGTGACTTATCAGAATGCTAGAACAAATGTACTAGAACATGATGCTTAATGGCAGATTAGTACAATTTTTAAAAGGACTAGCACATTAATTTGCTCTTCTGCTGCCTCAGAATTTGCCCGCACAAGATTCTCACCAATGTGATTTTCTGCCTCTTAATAACACAATATAGAATTGCAGGTTGAAGTCCAGATCACAAAAAACCAAAACCAAACCCATATCATGATAAAGTATTATGTGAAGTTTTTAGCTTCTCAGTGCATGTAAGAGATTTTTACACTATGCTGTATTCTATTACCTGTCCAAATGTATTGTCTTTTAAAAATGTACAAAATTTAATATTCAAATTTTATTGTTGTCCAGTCATTTTTCAGTTGTGTCCAATTCTTTGCGATGCTATGCATAGTTTTCTTGGCAAAGATATTGGATTGGTTTGTCATTTTCTTCTCCAGATCATTTTTTACATATGAGAAATTAGGGCAGAGTTAAGTGACTGATGATTTCATAGCTAATAAATTCTCTGAGACCAGATTTGAACTCAGGAAGTTTAGTCTTATTAATAGCAGACTCAGCACCCAGTGGATAGCACTGTACCATCTAGCTAGCTAGTTGAAAAATACTTTATTACTAAAAAAAAATGCCAGCCATGATGTGAGTCATAATATTTTTGCTGGTGGAGGGTCTTGTCTCAGTGTTGATAGCTGCTAACTGATTAGGTGGTGAACTAGCTTTTTAGCTTTCAACATGCCTTCCCATCTAAGCATCATCATTTTTAGCTTTCAATTTAAATTGAGAGATCTACAACTCTTCCTTTCCCGGGAAGCCATTGCACAGTTCTTAATTGACCTGATTTCAATATTGTTTTGTCTCAAGCTGAGAACAGGGAATGGCCAGTCAATGGGGCAGTCAGAACACAAACATTTATTAGTTAGGTTTCTCAGCTTATATGGATATTTTTCATGGTACTCCAAAACAATTACAATAGTAACATCAAAGACCGCCATAAAAGATACAATAATAATGGGGAAAGCTTGATATATTGCAAGATTTACCAAAATATACTGAGACATTATGTGAGTGCATGCAATTGAAAAAAGGACTGATAGAATTTCTTGGTACGGGGTTGCCCCAAACCTTCAACTTGTAAAAAATACAATATCTGCAAAGAACAATAAAGGAAAGCACAATAACACCAGGTATTCTGGTACTGGAGGCAGGACATGAATCCAAGACTCTTGGATCTCAATCCAGAATTCTTTGTACCTTACTACACTACCTTGAATTTAAAAAAAAAAAAAAATCAGAGCTTCCATATAGTGGTAAAAAATGAGCAGCAGTAACCCTCAACTGATAGTCAGAAGTACCCCACCCCAAATCATCTTAGCATTTAGGTGGTATCATTGATAAAGCATTTCGGGCGAGGAAGCTGCTTCAAATACTAGCTGAATAGACCTAGCAAGTCACAATCTTTAGATGCCCAAGTTTCTCATTATCAGTAAATTAAGGTTATTGAACTTTCTGGCTTCTAGCTTTAAATCTAATGTCCTGGTTGATGGTTTTTTTTTTTTGTTTTAGTCTAACCTTTATATTCAGCTGTACTAATGCTCCAGTATGTGTCAATATCTTTCTCAGGACTCAATTCTGATGTCGCCTCCTAAAGGAAACCTTTCTTTTCTGACTAAACCCTAGTTCTTAATGCTCATTCCTTCCTCACTTCATCTTCTATTTACATATCTCTGTTCAAGCCAAATCCAACCTTTGATCTTGATAGAAGGTAAGTTCTGTAAGAGTGTTTTCATTTGTGTCTTTATAACCATGTTACATACAGTAGATACTTTGCAAACTGTTGTTGAATTTAATTGACACAGTCTTAAAATACCTTATATAAAAATGTATGAATGTTACGAATGTTCCAACACAGAAGCCGACTTGGAGAACAACCAATCTAGTATATACTATGTCAGAAGATGGCTGTTCTTCCTGAAATTAAACTTAAAAGTTAGCTAAACTCTGGCTTCTCTTTACCATGGATAATTACCTTAAAAATACAGTAGCTCTGTTTAGAATACATCTCTTTAAAGTGGGAGCAGAAGCTCTGTTACCTTATAAAAAATAAAAAAAAAATCTTTTCACTATCTTAACTACACTTTGGTGTACTGTACCAAGCAATTTCGGATTGATGAGGATGTATTCTATTTGTAGAGACCATCAGAAAGCTCCCTTAGGAGGTCATTCTAGTATCTAGTATCCTTTACTGTCAAGACATTTCCCCTAAGAGCTAACCCAAATCTCTCACACTCAAGTTTAAGCCCGTTTCTTCTTCTTTCTTCAAAAGAGGTGGAGAAAGGCCACTCACAATTTACTACTATCATTATTTCACCTAATTCTTTCCTTCCACTGGGAACATCGCCCAAGTACAAAAAGAAAAAGGTTAGCTTCTGTTCTCCCTCCCAGTTTCTTCCCTTTTCAGGATTTAAGATTGAACTTTTGTTTCAATCACACTTTTCCACTTGTTCCTCCTTTCTATGGCCCATTTCCCAAGTCCCTAAGGAGAAATTAACTTTTTTCTCTATCTTTTTTGGGGTATTGTCAATGAAGTGTTTCAACCTGTTTCCTACATGTAAATAATAGATAGATATCCTTTACCTTCCTGTTTTAAACATTTCTAGCACTTAGTACATTTAGCAACAGAATAGTTAATTTCAGAATTGTTGCATGTTGATGAACAAGAGCTTTAAAGTAGTTTTAATTTTCCTTCAAGTTCAGAAGTTCTTTCCAACTTATTCTTGATCGATTTTAAGTCTCCTATTGTTATTTAAAATGAACTTCATGAATAATAAATGTAAAGGACAGATGAATATCATAAAGAATCAAATATAAAAAAGAAAATTGGAAACCTTTGCAAACATGTTCTTGGCAGCTTACAAGGCAATGCCTTAAGGGAAAAGCTACAGAAATATTCTTTGGTCAGATTTTATAAACTCTAAATTTGAAAGTCTAAAATCATGTGGAAAATTTTATATGTAAACAATCAATCAAAATAATTTAGAACAAAAATATCCATTCTGAATCTATATTTTATAACTATCCATGTATAATTACCAAACATACAATATAATTTACAATTTCAATTTCTTCTTCTGTTTTGCTGGCCAGGAACAGTCCAATTTATCTTACCATTAAAAGTCAAGTAGTAATATCTTGTGTCTTCCATTAAAGTCTCACTTCTATACTGCAAAGAATGGAGGTAACTATGACTTTTTAAAGACTAGAGGACAAAAAATGTTAAGCCTTTTTGTGTAACCATTCTTTTGACAGGCTAGTGAAGTCTATTTTACCCCTTCTTAAAATGTTTCAAATGGTTAAATTAAAATGCAAAATATTATAAAGGAAACAAACCATATTGAAGTTGAGTTTTTTTTTAAAAGTTCAAAAATCTCAATTAAAAACCTCTTCTATGGAATATAAGCTCCTTGAGTAAGAGATCTTTTCATTCAATTTATATGATTGGCACATAACAAGTGCTTAAAAACAGTTTTGAGAGGGTCTAACAACTGCCTGTAAGCATCTACATCTTTATATGTGTGTTTAGCTGTCTACATATTTTGGGGTGTGTATAAACATATATGGCTGTACATATTTATCAAAAAATCAAGGACCAAAAAGTTAAGCTTAGCAGATTCTCACTATCAAGTGAAGCAGAGATAATGAGTTGTTTGTCACCACAGAAATGCAACAACACTAAGACATATATATTCATAGAAGGAACACCCACAGTGATCCAATCATTGATCTCTGATATATCTGTAAAATACATCTTTTATGCATACTCTGATCAGGTACTCTCTCTCTTTTTGCTGTAAAGGTACTAAGGAGGATCAGCTCTTGAATATTCATACCTGGAAAGAACCTCAAAGGAAGTTTCCTAATCCAATCCAAAGCCAAAAATGAATTCCTTTTGTGTTACACCTGACAAATTCAGGTTTTCTGTGGAAACCCCAGTGAGGTGATGTGTTTGCTGGCAAGGACTGAGATATACTATGGCTAAAAGCAGTCCATTCTACTTTTGAATTATTCTAACTGCTGGGATATTTTTTCATACATCAGTTGGGTTCTTTTCAGTTTCTAACCATTACTCCCAGTTTTGTCTTCTATAGTTAAGAAGAATGGCTCAAGGAAAAATGGTGAATTTGGAATCAAATGACTTGGCTCTTCTACTTATTAACCTGTGAAAACTGGAAAGACATGCACCACAATAGCACTAACATTTATATAGTGTTTTGAAGTTTGTGTTTTACAAATATTATTTTATCTTCACAACAACCCTGAGACACGGATGCTATATTATCCCCATTTCTCAGATGTGGAAACTGAGGCAGACAGAGATTATATGGCTTGCTCAGGATCACACAGTGTCTGAGGTGGAATTAGAATTCAGGACTTCCTGACTTCAGATCCAGCACTCTGTATGACAGCTAGCTGCCCAAATGGACAGTCACGTAACACACACTGGACAGGTTCTTCATCTGTAAAATGGATGGGATGCATGATATGATCTCATAGCTCCCTTTTACCTGTACATTTTTTGTCCCTGTTATGCAGTCTAGTAACTCTTTCAAGTGACTGTCAAATCCCTGAATATAGCTATCATATCCTTTCTAAGGCTTCTCTGCTTTGGGTTAAATAGCACAATTTCCTTCAACATATCCTCTTGTGACCTAAACTTGAGGTTCTTTCCATTCTTAGTTGTCCTCCTCTGCATGTACTCTAGTTCATAAATGTGCTTCCTAAAATACTCTACCAGTTATAGGGCCATCTGTATATTCATTTAGCTCAAAATTTACGAAGGAAAATACTGCATCACTGTTCCCTTTTACCCCAATATGCCTCTTTCAAACCAAACTAATTGACAAGATACTTAAATATTCTCTCATTTATTCATCTGTTTCTATCTTGGTTTTCCAATTGGACCATGATCTTGAGAATGGGAGTTCAATTTATCCCTCATAATTCTGATCTCATATTAAATCCTCTATCAATCATAATAAACATTGACAGATCTTTTTACTCAATATCATATTGCCATTTTATCAATATTAGTTTTCACAAAGGATAAAATAGATATTGAACTCTTAGACATTTCTATCAGTCGATAATGCTCATGAGTAACTCATTGAATGTTAAGTTTTCCATAAGATAGTAGGGAAAATGGGAAGATATAGCTTAAAAAAAGAAAGAAAAAATCTTCCTGTCCCCCAAAAGATTAGCATGTAGCCAAGATTATGAAGAATAACCACCAAATCTAAGAGGGCCATATTATCTAGCACAAACTACTCTCTAAATGTAATTTTCATATCTTACTATTTTAATAAATGGCGTGAAAATTCCTCACAATAATCACACAATTGGAAAATACTTTTATTTGTATTAGCATTGCTATAATACTTGATGCAGTGTCCCTGAACTGCCTTAAATGAACCATGCTTACTTAACATTCACCTTCTAAAAATCACTAACAACTAGATGCTTTATTTTTACAATCTTTTATGTGTGATTTTGCACAATCCTTATGAAGATCAGATTGGGGGAAATCACTTTAATGTTACCAGACTCCTGACAATTATGGCCACTGACATTATATTAGGCAATTGTTTACAGTTACAAGATTTTAAATTAATTTTACATGAGAGAATTTTATGTTGAATATATATAAAAAGATATCAATGGAATTTCAGATAGCCATGTTTTCTGGTATCATTAAAAAAATAATTATCAATCCTTTTGTACAAAGAAATATGCCATCATTATCCTGGTTGGGCATAATCCTGGCCTTTCACTTGAAATAAGCCAGCAAGTTACCTTCCTGATAAACAATGTAATATTAATATCACAGTTGGAGACCTGTTCTCTGAATACACACAGCAGGTATATGAATTACAGCTCAATTTAAGCTGAAAATACAATATTCCTTTCTAATGAGTGCCTTTGGCTTCAAATTACATTGAAGGGTGGTGGTGGGAACATAATTAAAATGATTTTGTATCACATAAAAGAAGAAATATCTCCAAGATAGAGAACATTATGTTAGCTATGAAAAACTATATCAATTTATTACATTTTTTACTTCAACAATCATTTATAGAGCACCTACTAGATATGCTGTGTTGCCTACTGGCGAAAGGAATAAAGATAATTAGGATATGATTCCTGCCCTCATACTGTTTATATTCTAGAAGAGGAAAAAGGGGTTATTTTTTCAGCCTCATAAGACTCCTTTTCTTCTTCAATAATTTTCTAAATTCATAGAAAATAAGAACAATTGACCCAGTAAGCTTATAACTAATACATTCAATTACTCAATTGGCATGCTGTAAATTTAGCCTCAAGCATTTAACCATTTAAATGCTGCTGGATTTTTCAAGCTAGGTTGTAGAACATACGTCAAAAGTATCTGGATTTCCATCTATATGTAATAATGGCAGAAATAAGTTTCCAAAGTTTCTATTCTTTTTTTTATTTTTCTAGCCTATATTTTATTTTATTTATTTATTAATTTTATAATTATAACTTTTTTGACAGTACATATGCATGGGTAATTTTTTTACAACATTATCCCTTGGGCTCACTTCTACTCCAAATTTTCCCCTCCTCTCCACCACCCATAGTATCTATTCTTAAGAAAGATGTTATCTTTTATTTTTTTAATTTATTTTTATTTTATTTTATAATTATAACATTTTTTGACAGTACATATGCATGGGTAATTTTTTACAACATTATCCCTTGCACTTACTTCTATTCAGATTTTTTCCTTCCTCCCCCAAACCCCTCCCCCAGATGGCAAGCAGTCTTATATATGTTAAATATATTACAGTATAATTTAGATACAATATATGTGTGTAGAACCGAATTTTTTGTTGCACAGGAAGAATTGGATTCAGAAGGTAAAAATAACAGTTTACATTCATTTCCCATTGTTCCTTTTCTGGATGTAACTGGTTCTTTCCATCATTAATCAATTGGAATTGGATTAGCTCTTCTCTATGTTGAAGAAATCCACTTCCATCAGCATACATCCTCGTACAGTATCATTGTTGAAGTGTATAATGATCTTCTGGTTCTGCTCGTTTCACTCAGCATCAGTTGATGTAAGTCTCTCCAAGCCTCTCTATATTTCTCCTGTTGGTCATTTCTTATAGAACAATAATATTCCATAACATTCATATACCATAGTTTACCCAACCATTCTCCAATTGATGGACATCCATTCATCTTCCAACTTCTAGCCACTATGAAAAGGGCTGCCACAAACATTTTGGCACATACAGGACCCTTTCCCTTCTCTAGTAGTTCCTTGGGGTATAAGCCCAGTAGTAGTATGGCTGGGTCAAAGGGTATGCACATTTTGATAACTTTTTGGGCATAATTCCAGATTGCTCTCCAAAATGGTTGGATTCTTTCACAACTCCACCAACAATGCATCAGTGTCCCAGTTTTCCCACAGCCCCTCCAACATTCATCGTTATTTGTTCCTGTCATCTTAGCCAATCTGACAGGTGTGTAATGATACCTCAGAGTTGTCTTAATTTGCATTTCTCTGATCAATAGTGATTTGGAACACTCTTTCATATGAGTGGAAATAGTTTTAATTTCATCATCTGAAAATTGTCTGTTCATATCCTTTGACCATTTATCAATTGGAGAATGGCTTGGTTTCTTATAAATTAAAGTCAATTCTCTGTATATTTTGGAGATGAGGCCTTTATCAGAACCTTTAACTGTAAAAATTTTTTCCCAATTTGTTACTTCCCTTCTAATCGTGTTTGCATTAGTTTTGTTTGTGCAGAAACTTTTTAATTTGGTGTAATCAAAATGTTCTATTTTGTGATCAATAATGGTCTCTAGTTCTCCCTTGGACACAAACTCCTTCCTCCTCCACTGAGAGGTAAACCATCCCATGTTCCTCCAATTTATTTATGATTTCGTTCTTTATGCCTAAATCTTGGACCCATTTTGATCTAATCTTAGTATGTGGTGTTAAATGTGGGTCCATGCCTAGTTTCTGCCATACTAATTTCCAGTTTTCCCAGCAGTTTTTGTCAAATAATGAATTCTTATCCCAAAATTTGGGATCTTTGGGTTTGTCAAAGATTAGATTGCTATTTTTATTCACTATCTTGTCCTGTGAACCTAACCTATGCCACTGATCAACTAGTCTATTTCTTAGCCAATACCAAATGGTTTTGGTGACTGTTGCTTTATAATATAGCTTTAAATCAGGTACACTTAGACCACCTTCCTCTGACTTTTTTGAAAGATGTTATCTTAGAGAGCAAGTAGAAGAATTAATATTTTGATAAATCTAGCTGGTTAGAATTTTTATTTTATTTTCAAGACATAGAGCATGGGCATCTAGGTGGCGCAGTGGATAGAGCACTAGCCTTAAATTCAGGAGGACCCAAGTTCAAATATGATCTCAGACACTTAACACTTCCTAGCTGTGTGACCCTGGGCAAGTCACTTAACTCCAGCCTTTACAAAAAAAAAAAAAGAAAGAAAAAGAAAGAAAGACAGAGAAGCCCTTCTGACAAATATGCACAGATTTGAGTTATTGCTGCTTCAGCAAGGAAGTGATAATTCTTCGACAATTTTGAAGTCATTAGAAATGGGGTGACATGGATAAGGGAGATGGAGTAAGAACTGTTAGCTTCTTAGCACTTGCTGAATTTTCAATTGATTTTGATTATTGTCAAGTATCAGCTCATGAGTTGATGATTTTATAATATTTTTAATCAAATCAGTAACTAGTAGAGAAGCTTTCTTTGTAGTCATTGACATCCGACAGATGAAACTGTTCACATTTTCTTGAAGATCTCTTCTTCCTTGTCTTATGTCACTGTAGTGTCACAGGAAATCTTTTGCTTGTGAATGTTAGCCCATAAGCATTAATTAATTAATTAATTAATTGACTTAATTTAGTATTAAATTTAATTAATTTAAATTTATTAATTAAATAATTAAATATCTTTATTAAGTATCAGCACTGTACTAAGTCCTAGGTATACAAAGAAAGGTAAAAGATCAGTAGTGCCTAACTTTGAGGAGCTCATAATCTTATCATATAGAGACATTCTCCATTTTATTTCTGTCTTTATATCAACTGAAATGGAATAGATATTTAATAAAGCTATGTTAATTAATTCCCAATTTGCTTCTCTGCATCCCCATTTCTTCCAAAGGCATTCTCAGGACTCAATTTTTTTCTCTTAGAAATGTTCATAAATATTTAACATGGTCTTATGGAGGTTTATAGCCTATAAAGCAACCATGGAAAGTATTTAATGCATGTATTATTATCTTCATTTTTCAGAAATAAGAAACATAAAATAAAGAAGGCAGGTTGAACTGCCCACAGTGGCACATTTATAACTGACTGAATCTGGCCTCAAACATTGGAACTCTGACTTCTATTCATGAAACTCCAATTCATTATTCCTTTAACTAGAAATATTCCCTATCCACTCAAGTGTTTTTAAAACATTACATATAATCTTTGACCCTTCCTTTGTCCATCTTCATATCATGTCTTTTGATATACTTGTCCATGTACATATTGTATTTCTTCCCTTCGCCCTCCCCTCCAATAATTAGCGAACTCCATAGGTCAGGGAAAACATCCTTTCTTAAGATTTGTATCCCTAATACCTCTGTTTCCTATATAGTTATCACTTAATAAATCTTACCAAATTGGTTTTCCCACTATAGGGTTGTTGTGAGGGGCAAAGTAACTAATGTTTGTAAAGTTCTTAGCATGATGTCTAAAAGACAATAAATACACCTCTCACATCCTATACCATTCCTTTATCTTGAACTTTTTTACCAAACTCTCTTTTAGGAGGATATATAGATTTCTAACATCTCCTTTATGACAAACAAACCCTTCATTATGTTTGCTAAGGATTACTGCAGGTTGTTACTAAAAAAAAAACAAAGATTCTTACTTTTACTGTTCTCCCCTAGACTAGATAAATCACCAAGATTATGAGTTGCAGAAAAATGCCCGGCAGCATTTAGGAGTGTAAGTTATTTTCTAGGAGCTTCCCACCCTGAGGAAATGACTTATTTGGCGATAGATAGATGGATGGATGGTAGTTAGATAGAAACAAAAAAATAAGAAAAAACAGTTGTTAATATATAATATTCACACAATGCACGTGTAAATGCTATTCTCATGCATTATATATGCATATATTTATTTATATCTAAATATATATACAAATATGTATGTATGTACATTGTATGTATCTTCTTGGCTTTAGGTATTTTAAAAATGTCACTTCTTTATCTAACCCCAAATACTTTTTTCCATAAATTTTGGGCCATCCAGAACAGACTTTATAACTATTTCCACTGGATTCCCTAGTGAATCTTATGAAATGCTTAGAAATCCTACCCATGAACCACTTTCTATTGTTCTTGGCTTTCTTGAAATTAATCTGTGTTATTTAACATTTCCATTTATGTTGTTTTAAACTGTTTTCAACGACTTGGGTAAAGGTATAGATAACATTATTTTCCAATTTCTGATCTTAAAAACTGGAAAGGGATTACTAAGCCACTGGATTGACAAGGTCAGAATCCAAAAAAAAAAAAAAAAAGATTTTGACAAGCAAGAAATTTAAGTCAAACTGAATAAGAAGGAACTGAATAGGAATAAGGATAGAGTTTTATACTTAGGAATAAAAAAAGTCAGTTACAAGATGGGGAAGGTTTAGCAAAATGGCAATTAAAACTGGAAAAAAAATCTGAAGGTTTCAGGGGCTACAAGGTCAATGTGAGTCAAGTATGTGATAGAGCAGTCAA
Source organism: Sminthopsis crassicaudata (assembly GCF_048593235.1). Taxonomy (NCBI): domain Eukaryota; kingdom Metazoa; phylum Chordata; class Mammalia; order Dasyuromorphia; family Dasyuridae; genus Sminthopsis; species Sminthopsis crassicaudata. The sequence goes on from NC_133622.1 coordinate 33,907,024, forward strand.
AATAGTTAAGGTGACTTTATCTTCTACAAAGGAAAAAATGCCTGTAATTAAGGAAGTCATGCTCCTGTTAGGTTTTTCCCTGGTCAGACCACACATCTGGAATACTGCATTACATTTTGATCAATGCCTTCAAAAATAAATATTGAAATCAAGAACATCCAGAAACTAGAGAACAAGAAGTGACAAAGCCTCAAGATCATGCCATATGAAAATTGGTGCAAGTAACTGAGGTGAGTTAGTCAGGAGGAGAGAAGACTTACTGGTAACATAATGAGTTATTTTAAGGACTGCCATGTGGGAAAAACAAAAAAAGTCATTATGTTTGGCACTAGACCAGAATTAATAACAATGGACAAAAGAAGCAAAGAACCAAGTTTGGGTTTGCTGTAAGGAGAAAAAAAAAAAACTTCTAAAAGTAGAATAAGAATAATTCAAATGGGAAGTGGCAGAATTCCTAAGAGTTCTGAAATTCTGGATGTGAGAGAGGGGATTCTTATTGAGTCATATTAGCTTCCCTCCCTCCTAATTGAAAAATTGGATTCTATATATCCTTGTATCTAATCAGTATCTACCCCAAGAGATGCATGTTGGCTGTAGATTGATCAAAAATATGGATAGGATCTGCTGATGGAGTAATTGTTTATTTCAATAAGATCAGAGATCCATCTATGTATGCACCAAAGTATTAAGACAGATTGTTTACATAGTACTGAAGAGATGTCATCATCTGGACCAGCACTATCTCTTACCTTTATATCGTATATCATATAAATAGTTTATACTTCAGCTATAGTTTCCTATCTTATTCATGCATTTTTATGAATATATCCCTGACAGAGGATATAAAACTAACATTCTTTATACATAATTGGTAATTAATACATTTTAAAATAAAGAAATTAATATCAGTTGGCATCTGTGTTAATATTTTCTGGATTTGTACTGATGTTCTGAGAAACAGTGATCTATTTTCAATGTTATTTTGGGAGTCACCCAGCAAAAAAGATAAGAAAATTTTGCTATTGCTTTACTTTTCATTGAGTCACACCAACTTTCTAAGACTTCAAATTGTAGAGGAAATTGATCTGTACAAATACAGTAAGCTCCTCTCTGGCAGCCCCCTATACTAATAAAATCAAAATTCTGATTAAAAACAATTACAGAAGCAAAATTTAAGTTGTCATATCCAGGAGTTGTATCCATGGCATGTGACTGTATATGTAGAAAAACTGAAGAAGAAAATACAATGATTATTATAATCAAAATATAATCAATGTAAAATATCAATCTATATAACCTGAGACAATGAAATCCTCAGCTCAAGAAATCTATTCCTATATTGCTCAGGACAGTGGTGCTCTAAACTTTTGTTTAGTTGAATTGAAAATAAAATTAAAAGATAAATTTATTAAAATGATAATTAGTTACATTAAAATGTCTTTAACTCACTTCAGCCTATATATGTAAGAATAAAATAACTTCTTAATATTTCAAATGCCTTTTAAAAACCAAAAATTAATGGGTAATATTAAGAAAAAAGGTATAGGGAGATATGGACAGAAATCACTTATACAAATCTATAATCTGCTCATCAAAATGGCTCTAGTAACATTATCATTCCACTTCAGAGACTACCAAAGACAATGCTTATTTTGGATCATTGTTCTGAATAAAGAAAAGAATTCATTGAAACCAATCCAGTGTGGATGACAGAAGGCCTTGGTAACAACACTGGACAAACTTTTGTCAGCTTATACTAGAATCACTCACATTTCCCTTTTTCAACTGTAGTACTCTTTTGAACTGACATGTTGATTTCTGGACAGGAATATGATGCATATGATTATGCTTATCACTATGATGCAGAGGATATTCAAAAAGGAAAAAAAATTAGGTTTAAGAATAGGCATTCCTTTAAGAGAGATGGCTGAAAAAAAAAGGATAAAAAATGGCACTGAAAAGACAACAATATTTTAACACTTCAAAAAAAAAAACCCACCATCTTTTCAAATGCTTATCTGTAAAATACTTGGAGAAAAAAATGGATAAATAATATTTTTAAGCCAGATATGTTCATTTCAGTGAAGGCTCATGAAAAGAATTTTGTTATTTAAGGAGGGGAACATCAAGAAATGAGTTTTTTGTGGTGTTCACATGTTTGACTTTTTCCCTTCTGTTTCTATTCTGCTCCTGAGAGACCATAATAGAAAATGGCCAAAATTTGAAGGAGTATATCAAGATTCATTCACTAAATATTAGACAAACCCTACTACATGTAACAAACTATGCTAAACACCATAATGAATAAATAAAAATATATGCCATGTATCCTACTCGCATAGAATTTATGGTCTTATAAGTCAAAAATATTCTGGGACACTAATACATTGTTGGTGGAGTTGTGAAAGAATCCAGCCATTCTGGAGAACAATCTGGAACTAAGCCCAAAAAGTTATCAAACTGTGCATACCCTTTGACCCAGCATTGCTGTTATTGGGCTTATATACCAAAGAAATACTGAGGAGGGGAAAGGGACCTGTATGTGCCAAAATGTTTGTGGCAGCTCTTTTTGTTGTAGCTAGAAACTGGAAGATGAATGGATGCCCATCAATTGGAGAATGGTTGGGTAAATTATGGTATATGAAGGTTATGGAATATTATTGCTCTGTAAGAAATGACCAGCAGGAGGAATACAGAGAGGCTTGGAGAGACTTACATCAACTGATGCTGAGTGAAACGAGCAGAACCAGAAGATCTCTGTACACTTCAATGCTGTATGAAGATGTATTCTGATGGAAGTGGAAATCTTCAACATAAAGAAGATCCAACTCACTTCCAGCTGATCAATGATGGACAGAAACAACTACACCCAGAGAAGGAACACTGGGAAGTGAATGTAAATTGTTAGCACTACTGTCTATCTACCCAGGTTACTTACACCTTCGGAATCCAATACTTAATATGCAACAAGAAAATGGGATTTACACACATATATTGTATCTGGGTTATATTGTAACACATGTAAAATGTAGGGGATTGTCTGTCATCGGGGGGAGGGAGTAGAGGGAGGTGGGGATAATTTGGAAAAGTGAATACAAGGGATAATATTATAAAAAAATTACTCATGCATATATACTGTGGAAAAAAATTCTAAATAAAATAAAAACAAGAAAGGTAGTTTTTTTACTCAAGTTATAAACATATAAATGCATTTGTTTATGTGTGTATGTGTGTATATTTATGTATATATTTGTGCATGTGTGTAACTATAGACTGTATATGTGTATAGAGATAAATATGTAACATATCAATAATTTATGATATAATTATAGGGTTTTTGAAGCAATCTAATCTTTGTATTACTCTTCCTTTTCCATATAATTGAATAGCCTTTGACCATTTACATGCTCTTAATTACTTTCATTCCACAGTGAGCAGAAATAAACAAAACATATGCTGTCAGTGAGATCACACAGAATTAGAGTTGGAAGAGACCTCCTCCTTCTTCTGGTCTTAAAATGTAGGATAGACTAAAGGAAGAGCATCACATTTTAGGTTATTTTTTTCCTGTCTTTTTGTCCTGTTACCTCATTAATCTTACAATCTATTCAAAATCCCCAGATATTTTTCAGAAAAACTGTTGATTAATTATTTATCCCAATATATACTTGTGATTTTTTTTGCAAGTAGAAGATTTAATCCCTATTGGGGTCTATACTGTTATGTTCAGTACAAATGCTCTAAAGTTTCAAGAACTTTTTTTGGATTCTGACCTCGTTCCCCACACATGAGCAATGTTTCCCAACTTCATTTTATCTGCCAAGTTGATAAACATGATATTTATGTTTTTATCCTAGTCACAGATAAAAATGGTAAACAATACAGGTTCAAATACAGATCTCTGGAGCATACTATCAGAGACTTCCTATCAGGCTGACGTCAATCCATTAAGAACTGGTCCTTGAGATCCAATTTTAAAGTTATCTCATAATACCATATCTCTCCATCTTTTCCATAAGAATAATATGAAATACTTCACTAAAATGTGGGTAAATGATACCTACACCATTCCCCTCATTTACCAGTTACATAACTTGTCAGATAATATAAGTCTGACCAATCTGTTTGGATGAAGCCATGTTGATTAGTTCTAGATGTTCACTGATCACTTGAGTGGTATCTCCCATAATTTTCTCAGGAATCAAAGCCATATTTACAGATCTGTAATCTTTGTTTTGTTTCTTTGAATTTCTTCCCTTTAAAAATATTAGGACAGCATTTTCCTTTCTACCATCTTGTGGTACCTTTCTTGTTTTCTATGAACAAATGAGATATTCTTTGTGCTATATAAATCCTAGCCATCACCAATAGCATAATTTATAGCAATAGGAGGAGTGGTGGTAGTAGTAGTGATGGTAATAGCAGTACTATTAGTAGAAGAAGATATAAATTTCCTGTTAGCCATATTTTGTTTTCCATTGGGAAGATAACTCTCCTTGGGAGTTCTATTTTTGCTCTATTGCCATTTATCATGATTATGTTTGATTCTTACAAGGTACTACGACAGTGGAATTGATAGAGACAATAATTATCTAATTTAACATGGTTCAGTATGATTGATCTGATCCTGCAAGGAGATGTTATGGGCCAGAACTTGAAATAAGGTACTAAGTGGAACTGAGGAGACAATGGGTAAATCTAGTTTAGCACCGATTTAACCCTACAACAAATAATGGTTTCCTAGTGATATAATGATTGGAGTATACTTGGTGTACAGCATATAAGCAAGAAGCTCTCAGGGCCAAAGGGGACTCTGGGAGATTGAGAAGCCAAGATTCAGTTGGGCAGAACTGAGGAAGACAGAAAAGTGGTGTCAGGCTGTCCTGTGGAGAACACTGAAACCTAAATTCAGAAGGCCTCCAGAAAAGCTAGCCGAGCCCCAAGTGAAGGAAAGAGAAAATAAAGGATCTGGACTTTAACTCCTGGCTGCATTGAGGTGATTATTACACTGAACTGAAAAGACTGCCTCCAGAAGCTCCCCAAGAAACCTGCTACCAGAGAACATTATATTCTAGAGAAGAAAATTACAATATGCCATGCCAAATAGAGTCATATCTCCATCTTCTCTCATATGTGTTCTTCTCTCAACATATATTTTGTAAGATCAGCATCATTGGTTTTCCTCACCAGTCTCAACTCATTCTGAACCAAACATTTTGAAAGAAAAAAAAAAAAGACTTCTTATGCTTAATCTGTTTTAATCTGTTTACGTTCTACTGGAGTAATCATATGTGTGTATATACACACACACACATATATATATATCCATATGTGTCTATGTATATCCATACACACAATAAGTTTGTTTTAAACAAAAGATGAATTTTTAGCAAAAATTGCTAACATATGAGGGAAAAGATCATGAGATGGCATTTGGTCTCCTGAACATCTCATGATCTCAAGAGGAGAACACATTTCAAACTCAAAACAGGAGTAAGCACAGCACCCCACACCTTAGGAAACAGTCAAATCAAAGGCTATAGGTTCTGAAGTCTGCATTGGGAAAAAAGTTATTTGCTCATTTTCTTAAGTAAGAGAAATTCATGGTTTTAATCTTGAGAACTCCTTGAAGGCAGGATGAGTGAAAAGCTTGAAGATCATAATGAGCACAAGTTAAATTAGCATGAAGCAAAATATTATTTTATAAAACTACCATGATATAATACATTGTCTGGGTCTCTCATTTGCAAGGATCATATCTTGGCCTCTCTGATAGTTAATTATGAACCTCTGACTTCATACTGTCTATTCCCCAATCCCAGGAGAAGTAAAATCCTTGAAGACTTGAATTTTGCTTCATCTTTTATCCCCAGCACTTAGCAGCATACCTTTCACCTATTAGTAGGTGTTTAATAAAATGACAAATTGAATGGAATTAATAAAACTGTAACTTACAAGAGATAAAGGTGATGGGAGCTAGTATTTACTTTCAAAATTGGGACATTAAAACTATATTTCAACTGAAAGACTACAAAAGAGACTAAGCTAATCAAGAAGAGGTCAGTTACTGACAGCATTTTGATGTTAATTCCAGTTTCAAATAAATCTAATGAATTTACTCATTTTTTTCTAAGATAGGCAGTCTCAGCTTCAGCAATTAACCATAGAGGAGTCTACTTTACAGTCCTCTCTCATATTCACTGAGTTTAATTTTAATAGAAATGGCTTGGGAAAAAAATGTAAAGATGATGAGAGAAGGAAAGGATGTACAGAGCTGATTGTTCTAAGAATAACTATAAAGAAGGAGAAATGGATTCAGTAACAAGAGAAAAAAAACCCTTTGTATAATCAATTCATTGACTATTATGCTTACAATGATTAAGACATCGTAGTAGCATGGGAAGCCAAAGGTGCATATGACAATCTTTGTCCCAAAGAGAAGTTACATTCAACTAGAGCCCATTGGAACATAGTATTGATGGGACAATATCGTGGGACATCAATATCACTTTTATCAGGGACTACAGTTTCATCAATTTAGGAAAATTCTAGTCTGGAATTTCTCCATTGGTAAAACTTGAGACTTATATGGGGATACTAAGAAGTTAATCAACTTATCCATTAGCATATACTTAGTACATCTCAGAAGCAGGACTCAGAAGCTGTACTACAGTATAGCATCTTCCCTGAAGATTAATCTACATTCACCATTTCATACTTCCTCAATACCATTAACACTCAAATTATATCCTGTTTTAAATGCCATCAATTTGTGAATTTGATTTAGCAAATTGCTCCATTACTTTTCCTAGAAATTGTAACTTCATTTTCCCCAAATTAGAATCATAATTTCAATTTCTTAGCTAACTTTTCCTACATTCCTTCTTCTAAATCTACCCTCATGGATTATGTTTCCTGCTTCTAGTCATTTACTGATGAAATTGCATCAACAGCCAATCATTAGGCATCTGACAAGAGATACCCTTCTTTTTGCGGATCTCCATCACTTGTCAAAAATTATGTGTTTTAAGACATTTAAATATATTAAGGTTTTCAAAAAGAAATAAATACTTTTTATAGAATGTCAACTCTTCCTATCCAATTGCCAAGTCCAACATTCATGTCATATATTATTTCTCCTCTTCTAGTACCACTTCCACATATTCCTTATTCATGTAGTTATTCCTTAGCTATGAATAAAATGAACTGCTTCTCTGTAATAAAAATTGTCCTAACAGATCAGTGATTGAACCAACAGCTCGACCTGCTGTACCTTATTGATGTTCGACAGTATAAGATTGTAAAACAGTGAATGGTACTGAGGGATCAAGGTAAGGGTTTCAATTTTCAGGTGAGTCAATTATCTCAAATCCTCTGGGGCTCTACACTGAGCATGGGCTATCTAATATTTCTTGTCATTGACCAGAAGAAATACTGGTAAGAATATAGATGGCTTTATAGAAGCACAATGCCCTGATTGAGGGAAAGTAATTTTTTTTAAAGGATATCAAAACCCATGTATTTTGCTAGCTGAAAAAAATAACTTTTTCATATGTGGAAACAGTTTATGACTTCCTTTAATGTAAGGAGGGGAAAACTCTCACAATGCTGTATAGATTAAAATGACCATTTCATTCCATACAATGTAATGTGTGCACCTCTCGCACCTCTCATTAAAATAATTATTGAGATCATGAGAATAAAAGGAAATGTGAAAGTTAAGGAAACAGAATAATTATACTAAACTTATTATCTTAAGATTCCTTTAAAATGTATAAATATTGTTTAATTAGGCGTTCTGGACTATACCCTTTCCATAATTTGTTTTCTCTATTTCAAAATGAATTAAAAAACAACACATGGGGTAAAAAGAATAACTGCCAGCAGTATTTTCTTATAGTAACCTTGAAAGCTATTAAAGTCTCTAAATATAGAAGATGAAACCGACTTGGAAATTTCTACCGATAGTCATAGAGAAAGGACTTAACAAGGTCATTTTGTTTCAAATGAGGCTATTTAGTCCAAACAACCTTGTGCAAGCATGAAAATATTATTGGGGGCTGAATTTAAAGTCACTGTTTAATTAGTGGCAAGCTTCTCCCCTCCCTGCCCATTTCTATCAAGCCTAAAGTGTTTCCTGAGATTAGTGGCAGTAAACCTGGGCTTGGAAATTGGTAGAGTATAGGAGAATATGGACTGAAGTGGTCATCACAAGATCCAGATTTCAGTCCCAACTAGAGGACTGATCGTGGTTAACTCATCTAACTTCACTAGAGTTCAATTTACTCATGTGTAAAGTGACAAGGGTTATGATATATCAGATGACTTCCAAAGTCTTTTCCTATTCTGAAAACTTAAGAACTTTAATGGGCATCGCTTTTATTCTCTAGTTGGATGATAACGTAATCATTTTTATACTGAGACATTGTGCTGTTTGCCCAGTAACTCTAGTCAACCTTCAACCAAGCTTAACATCTACAACTCATGTGAGCTAATCACATTGAATTTGGAATTAAATATTTATTTAGTTGTCATTAAGATGGAGGCAAAGAGCTAGGAATTGAGAATACAAAGATTAAAATGACATATTCTTTGCCTTCAAGAAGATTACCTCCTACTGCAGAAATGCAAAACATTGGTGAATAAAAGGCACAGTGTGATGGAGACAGAGAAAATATCACAAGTGCTCTAGAAAAAGTTGAAAAGAAAAATAAATCAACTCTAAAGATCAAGGAAGATGATATGTAGGAAATAGCCCCTTATCTAAGGCCCGAAGAAAAAGTGTTCTAAAAAGCAAAAATATAGACAGAGTGAATTTCAGGGATAGGAGTCAGCATATACAAATAAATAGAAGTGCATTACATCTAGTAGTCCACTTTGAGTGGATAGTGAGCCTATTCTAAGGAATATAAGTAGAAGAACTTTTATGAAGTAAAAATGCAATTGTACCTAGGAGTCATACGATAAAAGATATTAAGTTAATTAGTGTATTTTTATCTCAGCAAGGGAAAGCCACTATAGGTTTTTAAAGAAAGAATATGATTAAATATATACTATAAGTAGATTCCTTTGGTTGCCCACTGAAGGATAGATTAGATAGGTAAGAGACTAAAGACAGTTTATTCCACCATTGTAGTTCAGGTCCTTTATACTTTTGTCTAGAGTATAAAATCTCTTTTATTAAAGTCTAGATTTTATACTCTAGACAAAAGTATAAAGGACCTGAACTACAATGGTGGAATAAACACTGAATAATAGAAATAAGGCTGTGAGTATGGATTCAAATCCTGGTTCTACCACTTGTTGACTTTGTAACCTTGAGCACATCACTTAAGCTTTCTGATCATCAGTTTCTATATTTTGAAATAAGACATGGATTATATAAATAGTATCCTACATTAAATTAGGAATATATTTTGCTTCATCTTGTTTTTTTTTTTACCACAACAAAACTTATTGCTCTGTTCTGATATTTTTCACTTTATGAAAGTATAGTATATTACAATTTTAAGACACTATCTTTTAATAGTTTGGTGCTGAAAGATTACTTTCCCAACAAAAAAAAATTAAATCAATTAATAAAAAGATGTAAGACATGGCCTCTTTCATAGATGATCAGTTTGATGCTTGAATGGAATAGATGAAGAACTTTGATTTAATAAAAAGTCCACTTATAAAAGCCCCACGATGTGAATTGTGGTTTAAACATAATGGCTTTAAATAAGTCTTTGTAAAGGATTTAGAATGAGATCTCTTTTGAATGTCAATTGTGGGATGGTTGGTCACAGAAGGACATTTTACAAAAAAAAATAGTTGTGTGAAGAATTTTTCAAATATCCAGACTAGAAGAAGACTTTAAGAAATTAATAAATTGATAGAACTGCAGGGCATTATGATTATTTAGCCCTTTGCATTTAATGATTTTAAAACTAAAAAGGTAAAATTAACAAAATGAAAAATCATGCAGCAATGTGAAGATTAAATATGAGTAAATAAGAACTGCTCATTTCATGGAGGAAAGTTTTTATGACTTTTCATTTCATAAATGAAAAGTAATTATCAGGAGGCACTGGTCTGAACCAGTTAAAATATAATAATAATGTTAAAGAAGTTTGGCTGGTCAGGAGAGGAGGAAAACATACCATGAGGAAATAAGCTTTGACAAAGATCTATGAGGAAATGTAAGCCAGGGTAGATATCTGAGAGAAGGTCTCAGTCACAGGATTCATCATTGCCTGAAAAAAAAAATGAAGCTTAATGGAGAAGATCATTATTGGCCAGTATTGCCCTTTAGTTCTATCTGGAGTTTGAGGGAAGTAAAGTCCCTGCAAAGTACTTATGATCTCTGTATCTGTGTTTTCAGAGGAGAAAACAGAAAATGAAAGAAGCTATTTATCTGTTTTCCTTAATAGCAGAAGTTCTTTTGTCATTTCTATATCATGAATCCCTCTGGCAGCCTGAAGAAGCCTAAGGACTCTTTCTCAAGACAAACCTAGTGGAGGAGTATGTATTAAATGCCTTCTCTGTGCCAGATACCATGATAAGCACTAGAGAGACAAATGAAAGGGGAATGGGATTTATAATGACTTTGCACATAATTATAGGGTTCAATATTTGATACTAGAGGTAACAAGAGTACAATTTATTAAATTAGGAAGTGCCATGGTCAAACCTGTTCATTGAGAAGATAAATTTCCAAGCAGAGTAAAAAAATGGATTGGAAAAGGGAGGAACTTGAAGCAGAGAAGACAACCAGAAGGCTACTGAAATAGTCCAGACATGAAATGATTAAGGTCTGCCTCAGGACAGTGGAATTATCAGAAGAGAGAAAAAGGTATATTTAAGAGACAAGTCAAGGTTGGAATCCTAGATGACAGGAGGTGGAAGGAGGGCACTTGCTAAAGTAAGAGGTAAGTGAGGAAGGAGAAAAAGTTGAAGAGAAAGGCATCGAGTTCAATGCTGGTTATGTTGAGTATAAAATGCTTAAGAGACATTGGATATGAGATGCTCAATAGCCAGTTGGAGATGCGAGACAAGAAGTCAGAAAAGAATATTTTCTATGCATGAAATAAGATTGTAATAGAAGCAAATTTTATTGAAATACATTTATCAAAAAACAAGTTCATGAATTCTAGGTTAAGAATCCCTACTGTACAGAAAATATGTTTTAATCTAACTTGACAATGCAATATTCTAGTAAATGAATCTTTCTTTTTCTTTCTTTCTCAAAAGATGAAGTTGAGCTGCTTTTTTATAAGATCTATTCGCTACAGGCCAAGGATGATACAACATTCTGATGAATTAAAAGCTGGCTGAGCTTGAAAGTCATTTAGAGAAATCATCTACAATGAACTGTGCAGTTGTCTGACTTAAAGGGAACTGCTAGCTAATTTAAGAGTATAGTACCTCCCAGCAATTATTTAACAGTGATTATAAATAGAAAGGCTTGTCAATGTTTTGGTTTCTTAAGAGTAGATTTGCCCAAATATTTATAGCAGGTCCTTTTGCAGTAGCTTAGAATTGGAAATTGAAGACATGCCTATCAATTTGGGAATGGCTAAATGGAATATTAATGTGGTATAAAAATGAAAAACAGGACGATTTCAGAAAAACCTGGAAAGATTTACATGAACGGATGCATAATGAAGAACTAGAAGATCATTGTACACAGTAACAGGAATATTGTTTAATGGAACTGTGAATGACAGCTATCCTCAGCAATGCAATGATCCAAGACAATCCCAAAGGATTAACAATGAAGCATAATACCCACTTCCAGAGAAAGAGCTATTAGTTTGAAGACAGATTGAAATATACTACTTTTTAACTCTTTATTTTTTTCTTTTATGGAAATGTAGAGAAAGGGAGAAAGAGGGAGAGGGAGGGAGAGAGAGGGTGAGAGAGAGAAAGAGAGAGAGGGAGGGAGAGAGGGAGGGAAAGGGAAGGAGGGAGAGGGAGAGAGAAAGAGGGAGGGAGAAAGAGGGAGGGAGAGGGAGAAAAAGAGGGAGGGAGGGAGAAAGAGGGAGGGAGGGAGAAAGAGGGAGGGAGGGAGAAAGAGGGAGGGAGAGAGAAAGAGGGAGGGAGAGAGAAAGAGGGAGGGAGGAGGCACAACAGGGAAGAAAGGAGGGAAAGAATTTGGAATTCAAAACTTTAAATAATTTTTTTAAAAAAGAATAGATTTGACCAGCTGGATAGTGGTAAAAATCAAAAAGGGTACACTTAGCAGAGAATTTTCGTCACAGGGTACAGTTCTTGAATGGCTCAATGATGTCAAAGAAGGCAGTTCAAAGTTGAGAGCTACCCTGAATAGAGGGATTTTCCTTCATTATGTGCTTTCATGTCAGATTTCCATATATTCCCACTTCCTCCCACATATCATAGTGCCTTAGTGGGGGATTGTGACCTAAATTTTTGAGAAAATTGTGTTTTTATTATTTTGCCATAAGCTTTAATATGATTACATGATATCATTATTTGTAAATGGTTATGCCTCTGATCTAAAAATGCCATCATTGTGCGGGGATGGTTTGTATAAATAAATGTGTGTGGGGAGGCTCAAGATCTAAAATTATTAGCATCACATATGGAGTAGTCAGTAGTATATCTATAGCAATGGTGACCCTCCTCTGGGAGCCTAGATCCATCAATATGAGAACAGGTTGGAAAAAACAGGCCATCACTAAGATTGAGCAGTGTCCACAAGTCTCATTAGAGATCTGAGGCTCTATAATTTGAATGGCCACCCCTTTGTGCTACTGAAGCATAATAACTGATAGCAAAATGCTGTTATCCATCCATTTAATCAGTGTGGCTGGGGGGGGGGATAGCTTCTAATTACATAACATATAAAGAGAAATTTAAATCATGATTTCATATCAGAATTGAGAGTGGAACATAGTTCACATAATTCATGGTGTCAGGTTAATATAGTCAACACTATGCTAAATTTAGTGAGAAAATCAAAGCATGAAAACATTAGTATGGCAATAAATTAACACCAATTTTCCTGTCTTTGACAGAATACCTTTTTCATTTATAAAATTTCTTCTTTAATAATTGAAAATGAATAACAATAGTGAAGAAAAATAGTTATAAGATTTAAATTTATTTTCACCACCACAAATGCCATATATATATATGTATGTATATATGTGCATATATGTATATGTATGTATATATTTATAGATAATCAAATTCATACATATGCATACATAGAAACATAAAATATATGCTCCTACATGGGAAAATGGTGATTACAGTGTATATGAATATTATTAAGAAATAGTTTCTAAGATATTTAGGAGGAACCACCAGCCTCATTTTAATAATTGTGAAAACAAAGAATAATAAAAAAGGAAACAGAATGTTTTCAACAAAAGGAGTTGTGTTGTATATTTTTCATCTTTCAAAAGAAACACAAATTGCTTGGGGAAGAGGAAATTGTCTTGAACACCCTTATTACCAGGTACCCTTTTCTCACAAATTCAACTATCTATGCCTACAAGCTGCAGTAAAATAATAATAATAATAATAATAATAATAATAATAATAATAATAATAATAATAATAATAATAATAATAATACTTTTTTTTTCAAAAGCAAGCCTTGAGTTACTTTTAGAGTTACTCTGATAACAGTAGACAATTAAAACAAGCAAGTCATCCTTGTTACATGTAACATGTACCATCTGAGCTGAACCCATGCCATTGTCTCCTTTATTATCATCAGAGGAAATGTCTTCACACCCTGAGCTTAAGAGCTGTGAGAATAATGGTGTGTCCAGACCATCAACCCTGATTCCAGCTTATGCTCCACAACTCTCACTGAGGGAAGCAACTCTTATAGGTAACCAATAATTTATTTCATCATTATTCAGTCATTTAGTTATGTCCAGTGCTTCATAGCCATATGGACCATAGCATAACAGACCCTTCTATCCTCTGCTAGCTCCCAAATTCTGTTAAAAGTTCATGATCATGACTTCCATGACATTATGTACCAATTGCATCCTTCCACGATATTAGGTATCATCTCATCTCATCTCCTCACTGTCCAAGAGACTCTTGAAAGTCTTCTTCAGCATTACAATTCAAAAGCATCGATTCTGGATCACTCAACTTCCCTTATACTTCCTTATAGATCCAGTTCTCACAGCCATCCTTTGTTACTAGAAAAGCCATAGCTTTGGCTATTAAGACCTTTGTCGGTAAGGCAATGTCTTTGTTTTTTAGTAAACCATCCAGATTTGTCATAGCTTTCTAAGGAGTAAACATCTTTTAACTTGAGTCCAAAAAAATATATAAAATTTAACACTGCTTCCATTACTCTCCTTTTATTTGCCAGGAAGTGATGGGACCAGTTGTCATGGTCTTTGTTTTTAATGTTAACTTCAAGCCAGCTTTTATTCATTCCTTTTTCACCATCATCAAAAGGCTTCATGATGATTCTTTACTATCTGCCAGAGTACCATCATCTGCCTGAGATTGCTGATATTTCTCCCAGCAACTTCAATTCTGGCTTTTCATTCATCCAGTCTAGAATTTTACATAATGTATTCTGCTAATACGTTAAATAAATAAGGTAACAATAAATAGTTCCAATCTTAAACCAATCAGTTGTTCCATGTTCTGCTCTCATTCTTGCTTCTTGAGCACATATAGTTTTCTCAAAAGAAAATATGATCTGGTACTTTCACTTCTTTGAAGACTTTTTAAGTGTAGTCAATCAAGCAGAAATAAATGTTTTGTTTTCTTTTTCTGACACTCTCTTGCTTTTTCTATAATCTAAGAAATCTTGGTAGTTTGGTCTCTAATTGTTGTTTTTTTGCTTTGTTTTGTTTTGTTTTTGCCTCTTTGAAAACCATTCTGTTCTAGTAATTCTCAGTTGACATATTGGTGAAGGCTATCTTGTAGAATCTTAACACAATATTGCCGATGTGTAAAATGAGCACAGTTGTTCAGGATTTTGAACATTCTTTGGCATCACCTGTGAAAGGATTGGGATGTAAACTGATTATTTCATTGGTCACTTAAGTCTTCCAGACTTGCTAGGATGGGGCATCCAGTACATCTTAACACAGCACATTTAAAACTTTTAAAAGCCCAGATAGAATTCCATCATCCCCACTGGCTTTCTTAGCAATGCCTCTTAAGATTCTCTTGACTTCATTCTCCAAAATGTCTGCCTGTAGATCAGTAACCACATCATTGCAGTTATCAGTAATGTTAATAGCTTTCTTGGATAATTCTGCTGTGCATACTTACCACTTCTTAATTTCTTCTGCTATTTTTGCCTTTCATCAACAATGTATACTTTAACAGAAGAAATAGGCAATGTCTGGCCTCCACTTGTTGGTAAAATAAGCATGACAAGAGTTAAAATAATAAGGCAGTGGTACCAAAAGATTCTTTGTAACACTGACTCATTAATTTCTGTTAAAAAATAATGGAAGTTTACATTTTTTAATCCTTGGGAAAAAGGGAAAGATCTGCAACTCCTATTTGTTGAATCTGCTGCATCTCCAAAACAGTAGAGATTCCAGAAATCTATGAATCTTTGGACCTTGAAAAAGTGATTGTACAATACAACTATAGTATTGCCCTAAAGAAAGAGGGTAATTGGCAATAATCAGGATTACTTATGATCTATAAGCAAGTCTTTAGCTCAATAACCTAACCATTAAGTATTAAATTAAACTAGCAAGCACATGGACCAGTAAGAGAATTGATAGCTCAAACTATCAGTAGTTACTTCGGTGTCATAAAAGTAAAATCTTTAGCAATAATCGTAGAAATACAAATATTACAATAGATTGTAATGGATATCTAGCTTAAGTCCAGTGAGGCCTGCCTTAACTAAAAAGCACATAGATTTCTCACTACGAGCAGAAAGAGAAAAGGGGAGTGAAGAAGTTGTAAATCCAGATCTTGGTTTTACAGCATCAAAGTAGATTAAGAAAAGTACATTTAGACCTGAGCAACGGGCCACTGAAAGGGGAAGGAAGAAGACAGCCAGACAAAAGAGAAAGGGAACTTGGATTCGACTGCTTTAGGAGCCGGCAGGCAAGAAAGAAAAAGTGTAAATATGAGCCCAGGTTTTGATAATACCTATATCTTCCTGAGCACCAAAGGAAATATCTAATCTTTTGGTGATCAAAGGGCAAAAAGAAAATAACAATTGTTCCAGGGCAAAATTTCGAAATCATTATCTACTTTTTGAAAATGAATTATCATATTTCTAAGTCACATTGTCCCTTCACTTCTATGTTCTCCTAGGACAATTCCCCCCAAATCCTTAGGGTTCTGATGGGATGAAGATGCTTTGAAAGCAGAACAGAAACCCATTATCCACCTGGAGGTACAGAATACTTAGTTGAGGTCCCTGCTCTATGTTTACAATAGGAAATTATCCTCTAATTTCCAAGACAAATGAGATCATTCCCGTGCTTGTGATGGGAGAAAAGTAGGGTATTCTACCACTGTACCCATATGTATCTATTCACACCAACTAGAAATTATTGGTTATTCTACTACCCATTTTCCACTCAAATATATAGAAGGCATCCGCATTCAACAAGCCCATATTAAAAATAGACAGTGCTGACCACATAGCTAATGGTTATCAGTTATAAAATGATACTAACCAAAAAAGTTGAAAGATCCAAGCAAGATCTTAATATCTCTTAACACACGTTTGGATTGAATAAAATTCCAAATTTCAGAATGAAGTAAATCTGTCTCTGTTTTAGTTCTACTCTCTTTTACCGAATAATATTTTTTCCCTAAGTTTTCCGTAAATTCGGGAACTTTATTCCATTATAAGTAACACAAGTGTTCTTGAGCTTTCAAAGTGGAAAAAGAAAATCATTTCCCAAGATAAACACAATATAGTCCAAAGTCTAAAAAGATTGTGTGCTATTAACCACCATAACGAGGACATGTGCTTTCAGGTGCTTTTTTCCCCTAAGAGTGGTGATGGAATTGCTCTCATTCATTCACATTCTCTTGCTTCCACTTGTAAGGAATGGTATTTTTATCTCCCATACAGTACAAAAAGTGTTTCTATGAAGCCCATAATTAGATTAGAGAATTGGGAGTCAAGACCTGGATTCATATCCCATTTCTTCATGCAAGATGGAAACTGAGGTCAAGTTTATGGCCTACAGCCATACCAAACTAACTTAACTGGCCAATTTGGGGACTTCACTCAAAGGTCTAACCTTTTGAGTACTATTCTTTAGTTTACTGAGCAAAGCAGAGAAGTCATAATGGAATTTTAGGGAAAAGAAGTAAATTTAAATTTTATTAAATATTTTGGTTATTATTTTAGAACCAGAAAATACACAAGTTCATTAACAAAGATTTTATACCTGGAAGGAACCATTGAATTCATCTATTCCAGCTCTCTTACAAAGTTAGACCTTCAAAGTCACACTATAGCCAGGGACTGAGCTGGGTTTCAGGCCTACTTGTTAAGGTAAAGTTCAGTTGCTGCCTTAGTTTGTTGGTCTCTAAATAGTGATCTTTATGTAGATATTGGATAGCTAATCTACCCAATGTAGAAGCTGGAAGATGTCATTATACTGAAAATAAACATGCCATTCCTGCCGCTAATTCAAAGAGATTATTAAACAGAAAATCATTCTAACAGGAGAGACAAGCTAATAATAATAATAGTTGTAAAGTGACAGTAATGTCTTAAACTCTAAGCATCTATATGAATGCATGAAAATTTCCTAACTTCATGGCATAAGTGCCCCAATGTGGAGACTTCCTTGGTAGATCATAACCCATCTCTGATTTTGTGAATGTTTTAGGCAATGCCTTTAAGCATGTGATGTAAAGTGACTTGCCAGTTTCTAAGTATCAAAGGTAAAATTTGAAACCAAACTTTCTTGATTTTAGCATGCCTTCTATTATGCCTTGTTACCTTATTAAGACAGGGCAAATTCTAGAAAACACTGAAGGCTGAGAACAACCTCAAATGAGGAGTGTTTATTATAGGAATGTATTTAAATTGCCAGTTTGTCTTTTTAATTTATGCTGTGTCATTAGAGTTTACTAAACTAATAAATTCACACTGGGTTATTACACACTTTATGTGCTTTGTAGGGGTCTTTTGGGTGCCAGATGACCACCTTTGCCCACACAATTGTTTATAAAGCTTCATAGTAAAATATATTTTCTCACATTCATGAATTATAGCAAAGTAATATTTGGATCCATCAGATTTTCAATGATATTGGGACAGATGCATAAATAAATCTTTGGACCACTGCTGTTCCTCATTACTTTTTATCTCCCACACTGCAAAAAAAAAATGTTTATATGGAATCCATGATTAGATTAGGGAATTGAGAATCAAGTCTACATATCCCATTTTCTCTCCCGAAGTCCCAATGTGGCCACAGGAAAGCCAATCTATGCTTCGTTCTTCCCTTTTTTAAAATAGACAGTTGATATTTAACTTGTGGAAAATTACCCATGCCAAAATAGAGTTGGCAAAGCACTAAGGCATCTTTGGTCACCCAAATGCAGAAATTCTACATTTGGACACACTGACAAGCGTGAACATACACAATAGCCTGATGACATCTCATGGGAAAATTTAGTTCATTTTAATTGATTAATGTTTCTGAATGAAATAAAATGGAATTATGTGCATTAGTATTAGGAGACACCACTCTGGCACATACCTGCTATGGTGAACCAAAGTCAAATACTCTGCAAATCTTGAATATTAGGAGATTTAAGGTTAGGCAAACCATCTTCAAATGCTTGAAGGGCTATCATGTGGGAAAGGAAGTAGAGGCAGAATCAACTAGTGGAAGTTATGAGGAGGTAGACTTCTGCTTAATATACGGAAGAAATTATAGACTTGGACTGGATGACCTTTAGGGTCCTTTCTGATTAGCCTCCTGTGCAAGAGGAACCAATTGACACAGCAGTAAGCTTGAGCAGCACTCAAATGGAGGCTACATGATTGAAAGCTGGTATTACTAGAGAAAAAAAAATATTTCTTTCCCCTGAAAAATTTACATGAACTGATATTGAGTGAAATGGGCAAAACCAGGAGAACACTGTCCACAGTGACAGCAACATTGTGTGGTGATCAACTACAACAGTACTTCTCAGCAATGTGGTGACCCAAGACAATTCCAGAAGACTCCCGTTAGAAAATGTCATCCACATTCAGAGAAAGAACTGTGGAGTCTTAATGTAGATTGAAGCAGATTATTTTACTTTGGTTTTATTTCATTTTGTTTCTTGTCATGATTTTTCCTATTTATTCTGCTTTTATCACAACATGACTAATGTAGAAATATATTTTACATGATTATTATGTGTATAACTCATATCAAATTGCTAGATGTCTTGGGGTGAGGGAAGAGATGGAGGGAGAAAAGTTTGGAACTCAAAGTCATACAAAAATGAATGTTTAAAACTATCTTGATGTATAATTGGGAAAAACATTAAGGCCAAAAAAAAGAATTCTTCCTTCATTGGATGGGAAATCAAATTAAGAAACTCCTAAAATTTTCTCAAACTCCAGGATCCTAAAATTATAAGCAAAGATAGTCATGACAAAGTATTCCATTTTTGTAAGAATTATTATAAATATTCATAGATACAGATAACTGAGCTTTTAAAACTTTACACTGCATGCTTCCTCACATCCGCTGATATTCTATTCATTCACTCCATAGGGAAGACTGGCTCATTTGGATGTTTGTCTGGAGTAGAAAAAATCAGTAATGCAAGACTGAACACTGTCAGTAAGCCTCCCCAAATATTAGCTCACGACAACAGGATCGCTTGCAGGTAGTTAAAGCCACAGCTATTCAAGAAGTGAAATCAGAACAAAAAATTGAGCAACAGATAAAATTCAGGGCTATAGACATATAGAGGAAAATATACCTGATCTAAGAAAGCAATGATAGCTCTCAGCCATTGGCAGTAGAACATAAGCTCCTTGAGGTCAGGGACTATCTAATTTTTGTCTCTGAAACTAATACCTCAAAATCTAACATGTACATTGTAAATAATTTAAAAATGTTGAATTTTTCAAAAGTATGATAGAGTACAATAAAAATGAAAGATCACTTCTGAAAATTAGTAGCAGCAATATCAACACAGATGGAACATAGCTTCCCCTGCTGATTTCTGTCTCTGTGAAGAAAGCTGCCCTACTTTATAAAAGCCAACAGTAGTGACGTATCTAATACAGGAGATCTGCTCTAAATCTTGACTCAATGACCTTTTTCTTGGCATTATGGACTGAAGCCTCTGGTGAAAACCATTATCCATAAGTGAAAATTTTGTTCTGAGTTTATACCTTTTCCTTCCCCATGCTTGTTTTTTTTTAAATGATCTCAGAATGGGTTTCCTATTTATATGTTCCTAAAATAATCAAAAACCTACTTAGAGCACTATCTTAAGTTTTTATTTATATGACAATAATGGAAAGAAAAAACAAAGACAGGAAATTATTTAAAATATGTAAGGAATAGACAAAGATAAATTACCTGTGAATTGAAGTACTAGGTTTGGATGGTCAAATTGTACATGTGTGAGTCAGGAGGCAGTAGGGAAGAAATGAAAGGCTTTATTTAGTTCAACAAAGGACATATCCTCAAGCATCTCAAGAGTCAAAATAATTTTCCTTCTGCCTCTGATGGACATTTCTCAGGGACCTATATGTTACTTGCCCCATGAGTTCCTGTACTCGGGAGAGGTTCAGGTTGATCTTCTACACTTCTACACTTCTCCTTTAGATCCCCATCAACCAACAGTTCCATTTCTCTTGAATAATCATGTGGATGTCCCAGTCCCACTCTAGGTCCTAGAAAGTGCATCTGCCTCTATTTCACCAATATTGCCAATATTTTCCTGCTACTTAACTCTCTGTTAGACATCTTTTTGCATCATGGACTCTTTAGAAGCCCAGTAAAGCCTTCCTTTTAAAAAGTTTCTTAAAAAAAACAAAATACAAAAAAATTACAAAGAAAACTAATTATATTGAAATTCAAAGTTCATGTAAAACAGATTAAGAACCCCCAACTTAGTACTTATTTCATGATGTTCATTCATGGTTCCCTAGAGGGGTCACAAGGATGGCTTTCTACACAAATTCATTTTATTTCTTTCTTCTATGATTTCTCTTTCCACATTTCTCTCTTTTTAATTCTAAGCCCCAAAATAAAATTTAGGTGTGTGAACTAGTCAATAAATTAGAGCTCCTGTATGAACAAGAGTCTTATCTTGAGGCTAGGAAGAGTGAAGACAAGGGATATTTGTGATTTTTTAGGAAGATCCCAAGGTTACTTGTATTTATAACTTTCAAAGTAACTCACTCAAGCTTAGAAGATAAAGGGGGTGAGAATAGACAGAAAAGGAAATCCATTGATAAACCAATTTGGGGGATGACTTTTTTATCAACTCTACAGGCATTTATATGTGTATAATATATGTAGGCAATTAAATAAGCAAGAAGTTTACATTTTGATTAAAGAAAAACCTAAATTAAGAGGAACTGAAAAGTGAGAGGCAAATCTGGAGCAGAGCTAAAAAAAAAAAAAAAAAAAAAAAAAAAAAAGGAGTAAAGAAGTGAGCATGGCTAGCTCAATATGGAGATTCCAAAAAGGAGTAAATGGGAGGAAGAGGCTGCAGGAACCAAGGGATCTTCCAGGGTCAGAAGGTGAGTGAAAGAACAGATTTAGGAAAGTTGTGAAAACATGGACTTGGTTTGCTATGTCATCTCCTCAAAATAGAGGTTCCAAGAAGAACTCACCACTTGATAGGAGATGGAGAGTAGATTTTATAAATGTTAAAAATCAACTTGGTCACTACCATGGCCATCATCTCAGTTGGAACAGTACCCATCATCCTTTGAAAAGTTACAAATCTAGTAATTTTAAGAATCAGGGAAGGGAAAAGGGAGGCTCTTTACCATTCCAAGGCTATGCCCAACAGAGTCTTTGAGGACATAATTGAGGCCAATAAATCCCATTGCAATTATGTTTTAAAGTAACAAATTACAAGTTTGAGAGAGAACTGTCATAATTACTCTAAAGTATATTAGTAAATGTAGGACATATGGTATAATACTAAATCTCTCAGGGATAAAACTAGTTTTCCCAGTGAAATAGGAGACTGGAAATTTTCTGGTAAATTTCTTGTAATGTAGATAGCCAGTTTAGGCAATCAAATAATCATGAGGTATGAAAATTATACCAAAAAAAAGGAAAAGACTATATGTATCAAAAAATAAGAGTTTTTTGGAGGGAAATAAATAACCCTGGAAACTCAGGGGAAACTCATCATTTTAAAAATGGTTGAACAAATATGAACATAATGGAATACTGTTGTACTATAAGAAATAAAAGGGCAGCTAGGTGACATAAGAGATAGGATAATTCTGAAGAGGGAAAGCTAGGTAGTGCTGTGATAGAATGCCGAGTTTGGAGCCAGGAAGACTCATCTTCCTGAATTCAAATCCAGCCTCAGACCTCGCCTGGACAAGTCATTTAACCACATTTGCCATAATTTGCGATTGATTAAGTGAACTGAGAAGGCAATGGCAAAACCACCTCAGATTTTGTTAAGAAAAACCCAACTGTGATCACCGAGTCAAACATGACTGAAAAACAACAATAACAATGAGAAATGAGGGAAAATATGGTTTTGAAGAGACAAAGGACATATGAACTGATCAGAATGAAATGGACAGAAGCAGAAAATTTTATTATATATACTATAAGATTAATAATACAAAACAATCTACTGGATTATCAACTGATCGACTCAGTGATTAATTATTATTCTAGAGCATTCACAAATAAGAATCCTGGACCACCACTTCAGGCCAAAGAGATAACGGAATAATATGCTATGAAATGCATTTTTAGATGTTACCAACATGGAACTATATTTTTGCTTAGTGCTTATCTTATACAGAGTTTCTATATTTCTTTCCTTTCCATAAATAGAAGCAAAAGCACAGAGAAAAGAGAAAGAAAAAAGTCTTTAATTAGTGACAAAAACAATAAACCTTCAAAAGAAAAGAATACTCAATTTCCATTATGGCTTGGTATCTTGAATGTGGCAGCATATAAACATAATAAACTTATTTCCTTATAGATTTTGGAGAATATGTGTGTCTCAATCAGAAAACCAAATTCCTTTTGAGCTATCCAATTGGTAATGTCAATCTTAAACATATGGTATATATTTCCATGTAAAAAAACAGAAACAATATTTCTATGTCAAGTTCTTTGAAATTAATCTCTGGATTTGGAACCAAATCTTCCTAACTACAAATCCAGAATATTTTCCACCATACCATACTGAATCTCTTTGTGGTCTCAAATACAACAAAAAATAAAATTAGTAATATCCCCTTGTTTTTGTATATTTATGAGTTTTTTCAATAATTAAATCTTAAAGTACTCCTTACTCTTCTCACTCCACACTACCACTCATATTTTTCATCTCTCCATGCTATCTATAAGTTTCATTTATCACAATCACTTCCAAAGACTCTATGGAAGGAATAAGCATGTATTGAGCAATAGAGTTGAGTACTACATGAGGCATTATTCAATGCTAGAAATTCAGGACGGTTACAAAAATAAAGATAGCAGCCATAAGCCAAAGATAAGAATGTATGAAAATAATTAGAATACAACAAAACATCCAAGTGAAAAGTTACCTGAGGGAGTTACAAAGGGCTTATCAAATACAAAAGGGGAAGTAAGAGAATGATTCATGGAAGAGTTAACATCAAACTTGAGGATTGGATGGGAAGAAATTCCAAGATGAAACTAGAACTAAGGTATGGAAGTTAGAGAATGTATGATACATTCAAAAAGTAGAGAATGTTTCCCTTTTCTTAGAACAGACAAGTATAGTGCACTGAAAAGAGCATTTGACTAAGAGTCAAGAGACAACTATCTGGGTTCAAATCTTGATCTGGCAATTAATAACTTGTGTAAGCTTGGGCTTTACCTCTCTGGACCTTAAGTTCATAATCAAGAAAATAGAGCTAATAGCAATTATTGATATTTAAATTATTCTTTAACATCTGCATAATGATTCACAAATATTATCTCAATTGAAGTTGCTCAGAAACCTTTCTGGTGCTTACTACAGGTATTACTATTCCTATTATATATGTCAAAAAACTGAGACTCAGAGACTAAACTTTTACCGAGTGTCCCACAACTAGAAAGTGGTAAAAGTGGGATTTGAACCCAATTGTGTTCAAAACCAACAATATCAGGCAACACGTAGTTCACAAGGTTTTTAATGTCAAGTGCTTTATAAACATCCACCAACCATATAAATGCCAAATATTATTGCTACTTACAGTGGAGCAATGGAACCTAAGTATGGTCCATATTGATTTCTTTTTAAAATTTTATTTTCTTTAAAAAAAAAGAAAGAAAAATAGAAAAAAATACAAAAGAAAAGAAAAGAACTTTATCATGTACCCAGCAGAACATCAGGGAAAATTTAAAATATATAACAACAAATTATCAATTCAAAACAGTGTATATATATATATATATATATATATATATATATATATATATATATATATATATATGTGTGTGTGTGTGTGTGTGTGTATATATATATATATTAATAGAAGAAATTATATTCATGAGTGCCCATCTTTCCTTTACTTCCTTGTAAATTCTTTTTTTGTTATCCAGACTAACTTCTACTTATCACATCAACTATCCTTTCTCAATTTTATTCTTTACTGGCTTTTCAGTCATCCACTATGACTCATGCTTTTTCAATCTCTATCAATCAATAAAAATCATTAATTCATTCAGTTCATTGTGAACTGTGTTTTTTTCTCCTTCACTCTAACACCACATATTTAGCCCCTTTCTCTCTCCCACCTCTTTACCACCAAACTCTTAGAAAGAATAGACTACTTTTGCTTTCCCCACCTCCTCACCACTGATTCATCTCTTTCCAATCTGGCCTCCGTATGTACTGGTCTACTGAAAGAATTCCCTCAAGGTCATTAATAGTCATATTCAATGACCTTTTTACCCATCAGCCACCTCAACAAATCTTGCAGTTGATATCAAAAACTACCCATCTTTTTTGAGGCCTGAAATGTCATCTTCCCATCTACTTTGCTTTTTTGATGCTTCTTTATATGGTGGGGGAATCTGCAAAAAGTAAAGGCACAACCCTCAGCAGAACATTATAATGTCCATTAGAAAGCATTAAGCATCAGCAATGTGAAAACCCAGTAAAGAATGGTAATGGAATGTCCAGAGACCAATTAATTGCCTCAGTGAAGGATATTGACAGTTCAGAAGTTTTAGAAAGGCGAGTTGCCCTAGCCATGAATTTTCCCCCCACTGCACCTGCTTCCAGTGTATGTGTTCCTGGTCACATGTGTTTCTCTGTACGCTGTGTTGTTTTTTGAGGGACCTGAGGTTACTACGAATTCTGCCTTCTTGTGTCATAAAGGATAAGTCAAATGTTTCTACCACACAAAAAAGATTTTAAACATTTGCATAGTCATGTTGTCCCCTAAAGCTTCTCTTTTCATGCAATTCATCCCCACCTGTTTTAACCAATCCTCCCATAGCATGATCTAGAGACTCTTCACTGTCTTAACTGTCCTCTGAAAGATTTCTAGCTTTTAATGTCTTTCTAGTTAGAGGGAGTTAGTGTGAGCTATAATAATGCACAAGGGAAGAAGGGAACAACTAATATTCCACTTTGGCTGGAGCAAGAAAGGTGTGAGATAAATCTGAAAAGATATGTTGAAGCCAGATTGAGGGCCCTAAATTTATACTAAGGAGTTTTATCTTGTAGGCAATAGGAAACTACTTAAAAACTTTAACTCCTCTTCCAAGCAACTTGAAATGATTTCTCATTACTTACTTTTGATCCCAGCATTTAGGACCCTCCAAAACGTGTATTCAATCTACTTGTGCAGTAGATCCTATTCTCTTTAAAGCATTCTCTGTTCCAACTAAACTAAACCCTTCTCCATTCCATTTTCATTTTAATAACAGAAAATGATCCCATTTAGAATTGGAAGTAAAAGTTTGTTGAAGGCAATTCAAACTAGCTTGAGAGTGCCAATTGTTAAATTTTCAGCATGAGCATTTACATGTAAGAAATCAGTAATCACTATAAATAAGGACTTGATGTAGTCTTTGTTGATTTCTAGACTTGCAAAAGTGCAGATCAAATTGAAGAGCCAGATCATCTAATCCAGCACCATCATTTCACCTTTGAGAAAGCTGAGGCACAAAAAAGTAAAATCATTTCCACCACATCTTAAAGTTAATGAGTAGCAGAAAGAATCAAGATTCAGACTCATTTATAAGTCTTATGATCTTTCTCCTTATACTTGCTGATCTTACTTCAGCACAATTTCCCCACGAATGGAATTAAGTTTTTCTACTGACATCTCTTTCTGTGGACAGACTCTCTTTTCTCTCCAGGAAGAACTCATTCCAATTTTTCTTATCACCTTTATTTCCCCCTATCTGTATGAAAATAATACCTCCTCCACAAATTTCTAAAATAATTTTTTTCTGGCTACGATAGGGATGAAGATTATAATTTTGTCATTTCTGAATAAAAAATCTCTTTCTTACACTACATAGAATCATAGAGCTACAGTTGGAAGAGACACTTTAAAGTTCATCTAGTCCAATCTGCTTATTTTCTAAAAGAAGCAACTTAAAACCAAATTAATAGAGGGACTTGACCAAAGTCACATGGTTTGTGAATGACAAAGTAGGAATGCAAATCCAGGACCTCAGATTCCAATTGTAGGTCCTTTATAGTTTGAGAAAATGCAACTTATCTAATCTTTACCTAGATACCTTCCCTTGTTATTTCTGTATTTATTCTTTTCCATTTAAATGTGGTTTTTTTTGAGAGAAAGACCTGTGTAATATTCCTGTATTCCCAGTACCCAGAAGAATGATCTGTGCAAAAAATTTGTTTGATAAGCATTTGATAAGCAGAACTGAACTTAAATAGCTGATCTTTGAAAATAGACCACAAATATATTAATGAACTAAGAGAATAGGTGGGAATTATGAGGGGAAAGATCATGATTGACATGAAATACAGAATCTGGGGTGAGCAGACATGGGAGAGAAAGGGGAAATTCCTGACAAAGGTTTGGAAGTACAGCAATTTCATGTGTTAAAGTTTTAAGGTATGTCCATAGCTGTTTTTTTTTTTTTTCTTTTCATTACAAAGAACAAATGTAAAAATGCCTACATTATAAGTACTTTTCTCTTTTGCTAGTCATATTAAAATTGTTATTCCTACAAAAATGTATGTGAAAATAGAAAATATTGAATTCTGATATGAATCTTTTACCAGTTCCATGCACTTATTATAAATAACTCTCTCACTACCAAAAACAACATAGAGATATGGATACTATTTAAGCCATCTGCTTTCCTTTTTTTTTTTCCTTTCTGAAATTTGAGCTAAAAAAAACTGATGAAATGAAGCAATAACAATTTCATTATATTTCAGGTTTAAAATAATTCATTAAATTAACATTTTTCAATTTGTTTGGTGGGAGAGCAAGTTTATGTATAACTTGATAATTTCACTGAGGAGCTAAGGAAATTAAAAATACATTTCTTAGTCAAACCCAATGAAAGCCTCATTAATTCTAAAAATTTCTATGGTGCCTGTCACTATGGTGCCAAAACAAGTTTACCGATATCAGTGGCGGAACATAAAAGGAAAAGATAGACTCTTCCTGGATCCCAATCCTGTTGAAGCCATGTCAATCACTAGGAGCAAAGAGAACGGCTTCCCAGGTTGTTCTACCTTGAGGTAAAAGGAGGACATGAAAAGAAAAGCCTTTCATAGCATCTTAACATTTATAGTCTGGAGAAAGAAGTAGGTTTCCAAAGGCAAATTCTAGACTCTAGATCTCCTAAGAGTACTGTGACTTCAATGTGGGAAACAGACTGCAAACCAGAGATAATGATCATCTTCATCTTCAATAAGATCAAATGATCTCCCAGGAGTCAAGATAAAGAGACTGAATGAAATCTATGATGCCCCTCTTAGGGAAAGAAGTATAATTCTGCCACTTATGTCTTTGAATACTCTTGGCTACATCATACTAATGATATATTCAGCCTGGTCATGAGGAATACGTGCCTTGTTTTCTAAGTGACTTCATCCAAAAGGAATAAATGCATTCTTTTTGTTGGAAGAAACAGAACCACTTTTCTGGTTTCAAGTTAAAATAATAGAAGTAATGACATGTCCAGGTGACAAGTGAATGGGAGGGATAAGGAAGGGAGGGGAGGGAAACGGATGGGAGGGGAAGGAATTAATAATGCCTCTTCAAGGCAAAGACACTCAGGACCATACAACTGAGTACCTAGTTAAGAATACCCATGCAATTTTTAATGAATATCACCCACAGTGAAAAATCAAAGTTGGCTCCATTCTATTCAGAGTTTCCAATTTCAATTGAATTAATAAAGATTCCTGATATTCCTATGTGCTTAAGACACTACTCTTAGAGGTTGAGGCAGATATAAAATGTGGCTAAGATGCATTCATCCACATGGAAGTTTCAGTTTGTTTGGTTCTTTTGTTTGGGTGGTGGTGGGGAATAAAGATAATTATGCTGCACAGTAATTGAATAGTAAAAATAAAATGTTATATAAGCTTCAAGAGAAAACATCACCACCAATTGTAATCAGGGAAGGCTTCGTGAAAAGCAGCATTGGATATTGGTTTTCAATTCAATCTAAGTTGAATTAAAGAACTGTTCTGATTGCCAGGGATACAATGATAAAAATGTGATATCCTGCTCTCTCAATGCTTACATTCTAAATGGAGGATACAACAGACATGTGAACAGGCTAAATGCAAGATAGAAAATAAAGTCAAAATAATTTAGGTGAATAATTAAAATAATTGGAAAATTAGAAAAAGTAGCACTTGAATTGAGTCTTGTAATAATTGTAGTTTTAAAAGAGATGAATACTCTAGGAATTTGAAATAACCTTTACAAAGAAAGCTAACTGGAAAACTGAAGGTCAAGTACAGAGAATATCAAAGTGATCAAATTGACTGGAATATAAAGCACATGAGAGAGAGATAGTTAATTCTGTATGAATAGCCTAGAAAGATAGCTCTTTCTCAAGCTACTTTCACTCTGTGTTTGTGAATGTCAAAGAGAAGAGCTTGGATATTATCCTAGAAACAAGAGGGTGCCCTTGGAGCTTCATGGGCATCGGAATGCCATAATCAAATGTGCCCTTTAAGAGTAACAATTTGGTAATTGCATGGAAGCTGGAATGGGAAAGGGAGAAACTGGAAATGAAAAGATGAATAAATTAGTGATCCAGGTGAGAGATGATAAAGGCCTGAAATGGATATGTAGTTACCAAACTTCTCTCAGATTCATTTTTCATTTATAAAAAAGGGATAATAATGTCATCTGTTTAGTTCAAATAGGATATCGTAAATTATATCTAAAAATCTTGCTATTATCTTGCTAGGGAGATCTTTTGAGATCTCTCATCCAATGCTAGATCTTACTGCAAACTTCATTTAATCTACAAATTTTTTTTTTTATTATATATATAAATATATATATATATATATATATATATATTTTATAATATTATCCCTTGTATTCATTTTTCCAATTTACCCCCCCTCCCTCTATTCCCTCCCCCCAACGACAGGCAATACCATACATTTTACATGTGTTACAATATAGTCTAGGTACAATACATGTGTGCGAATATCACTTTCTTGTTGCACAATAAACATTAGAATCCGAAGGTACATGCAACCTGGGCAGACAGATATTAGTGCTAACAATTTTCATTCCCCTCCCAGTGTTTCTTCTCTGGGTGCAGCTACCTCTGTCCATCATTGATCAACTGGAAGTGAGTTGGATCTTCTTTATGTTGAAGATTTCCACTTCCATCAGAATACATCCTCATACAGCATTGTTGTTGAAGTGTACAGTGATCTTCTGGTTCTGCTCATTTCACTCAGCATCAGTTGATTTAAGTCTCTCCAGGCCTCTCTGTATTCCTCCTGCTGGTCATTTCTTACAGAGCAATAATATTCCATAACCTTCATATACCACAATTTACCCAACCATTCTCCAACTGATGGACATCCATTCATCCTCCAGTTTCTAGCTACAACAAAAAGAGCTGCCACAAACATTTTGGCACATATATGTCTCTTTCCGCTCTTTAGTATTTCTTTGGGATATAATCCCAGTAGTAGCGCTGCTGGGTCAAAGGGTATGCACAATTTGATAACTTTTTGGGCATAATTCCAGATTGCTCTCCAGAATGGCTGGATTCTTTCACAACTCCACCAGCAATGTATTAGTGTCCCAGTTTCCCCACATCCCCTCCAACATTTGTCATTATTTGTTCCTGTCATCTTAGCCAATCTGACAGGTGTGTAGTGGTATCTCAGAGTGGTCTTAATTTGCATTTCTCTGATCAGTAGTGATTTGGAACACTCTTTCATGTGAGTGGATATAGTTTCAATTTCTTCCTCTGAGAATTGTCTGTTCATATCCTTTGACCATTTATCAATTGGAGAATGGTTCGGTTTCTTATAAATTTGGGTCAGTTCTCTATATATTTTGGAAATGAGACCTTTGTCAGAACCTTTGTTTTTAAAAATATTTTCCCAATTTGTTATTTCCCTTCTAATCTTGTTTGCATTAGTATTATTTGTACAGAAACTTTTTAGTTTGATGTAATCAAAATCTTCTATTTTGTGATCAATAATGATCTCTAGTTCTCCTCTGGTCATAAATTCCTTCCTCCTCCACAAGTCTGAGAGGTAGATTATCCTCTGTTCCTCCAATCTATTTATTATCTCCCTCTTTATGCCTAAATCATGGACCCATTTTGATCTTATCTTGGTATATGGTGTTAAGTGTGGATCCATATCTAATTTCTGCCATACTAATTTCCAGTTTTCCCAACAGTTTTTTCCGAATAATGAATTTTTATCCCTAATGTTGGAATCTTTGGGTTTGTCAAAGATTAGATTGCTATAGATGTACCCTTTTTTGTCCTTTGTATCTAATCTGTTCCACTGATCTACCGGTCTATTTTGTAGCCAATACCAAATGGTTTTGGTGACTGCTGCTATATAATATAGCTTTAGATCAGGTACACTTAGACCACCTTCCTCTGAGTTTTTTTTCATTAGTTCCCTTGCAATTCTTGACCTTTTATTCTTCCATATGAATTTTGTTGTTATTTTTTCTAGGTCATTAAAATAGTTTCTTGGGAGTCTGATTGGTATAGCACTAAATAAATAGATTAGTTTGGGGAGTATTGTCATCTTTATTATATTCGCTCGGCCTATCCAAGAGCACTGAATGTCTTTCCAATTAATCTACAAATTTGAAAAAAAAATGCCAACTATACTTGTTATCCAGAATTTTGATAAAAATGTTGTGCATCAAAAACCTTAAGAAAAATCATCAGAGCACTCCATTAAAGATTTAAGTTAATACTGATTCATTGGAGACTGGGTCTAATAATTCTCCAAAATAATTGAAATCCAGTTAACTATTCCATGATATAGCTCACATTTTTTTTCATTTAATTCACAGGTAGACCACAAGAGACATTGATGAAGATTTTGATGAAATCTAAATATTCTATATCTTCAGCTTTTCTGCTAGATATGAACTGTTAATTCTCAAAAGCAAAGAGGTTGATCTGTCATGCCTTTTCTTGGAGAATTCATGCTGACTTTTGGTCACCATTCTCTTATTCTTCCTCATCAGAATTTCTAATTAAGTCTTTAGAATTCTATTCTTAAAGCTCTCCATCCTTCTTAGCCATATACCCTGAATACATGTGACTACTGGACACTATTATCCTTTCTCTTTGAAATCTATCCTCCAAAAATCAAAATTGCAAATTAAATTGTCTTTCCCTTTCTCTTTTGTCACAAACTCGATTTTGGATTGGTCACTTGCATGTTTGTTGGAATCAGATGAAATAGATGAAATATCCCGTTTCATGTCAGTTTGGTGGATTGTATACCAAATTCTTTACCTAGTTCTTTCTTTCATCCAATTGATCCATATCATGTTCCAAAAACAGCATCATTTCTGGTTTTTCCCTAACTCTCATCGTGTCATATTTTTATACCGTGTTTCATGACAAGTTTGTGTTTTTTTCCAGTAATGTCCAATTTTTTGTAACCCCATTTGGGGTTTCTTGGCAAACATAGTGCCATTTATTTACTTATCCAGCTCATTTTACAGATGAGGAACTGAGCAAAGAAGGTTAAGTGGCTTAGTCAGGGTCACACAGCTAGTAAGCATCTGACACCAGATTTGACCTCAGGAAAATGAGTCGTGACTGTAGCATCAACACTCTATAGACTGAGCCACCTAATTGCCCTTCATGATGGTACAATGCTATTTCACCATCTCCTTAATCTATTTTTTGAACAATAGCCTTCTAGAGCTACATTCTATCTACTCTTAAGTCCCATCACACCAAACCTTATGATAACAATTTGCATTAGGATCTGCTTATTGCCCATTCTTTGATAATTTATATAAAAATATTTAGGGCCAAAAAACTTAATATTCTATTTTCTTGGATTTTTTCTGTTTCATGAATTATTGATATTTTCTTCTACTAGTCTTCATTCTACATTGTACCTAGCTCTCTATATTACCGAGCCTGTCAGATTCACATGGCCAGCTTTGTACTTTTCCTCTATATACTTTTTGATTAAAATTTTAAAACCCTGAGAATGTATATCTCAGGTTTTTTTTGTTTTGTTTTGTTTTGTTTTTACCAAAAGTACACTCCACCCTTTATCAGGAGCCCATAATTTCTATTTCCTAAGAACATCTGAAACCCATTTTCAGGTACAACCTTCTCAGTCAGCTAATCTTTCTAAAGCCATCTTGTTGCTTTTTTATTGAGGTGCAAGGTATTGGACCAAGTTCATTGACTTGGGTCCTAACTAACACTGTAAGGCAAGTGCATTAGAATGTTTAATACCATATATATTTTCAGTATACTTTTTTTATGTGCAGATATATGAAGAATAACTCCTAGTCTTAT
This sequence comes from Sminthopsis crassicaudata, assembly GCF_048593235.1. Lineage (NCBI taxonomy): Eukaryota > Metazoa > Chordata > Mammalia > Dasyuromorphia > Dasyuridae > Sminthopsis > Sminthopsis crassicaudata. Next base: position 33,940,152 of record NC_133622.1, read on the forward strand.
GAATTATTCATTATCCTTACAAAAATATTTTAAAATGCCAGTAAGGCCATGGTAAAAGTACTACAGAATTGATTATGTGGTCCAGGTGGGTTTACAGAGGTCCTAGACTAGTAGATGAGATTAGATCCAGTAATATTAAAGTTGTTATCAATACCCACAACCTTCTCAATTACTAAAGTGCAAGTGTACAATAAATCTGCTTAGTCACTATTTTACACGCACTGGCTGAAGTATGCAAAGGTGAATTTTGAATTACTTTTATACTTCTTGAGATGAATAGATTGCAATATCAGTGGAGAGCCCTCAGAAAGCCCTTTTTCCTGACAATCATTTTTAAGACCAGGGTTCCAAATGCAGTGAGCCAAATAGTTTCCTAAGATCCCTTCTAAGTAGAGGAGCTATAATACTAGAACTGGACCAGAGAAATCATCTAAGGAATCTCATTTAACAATCCTAGTTCTTAATAATAATAAAGCTCTCTATCACTTTTGAGAGTAGTTTCTGGATACTATTTCTGGTTCTTACAATAACCCTGTGAGTTTTCAATGAGAATACCAAGGTTAAGAGAAGTTGTGTATCACACACACACACACACACACACACACACACACACACACGACACAGCTTGTAAGGACCAATATTAAAACTCAGATTTCCTTAAATAGAATCTGGCCAGGGGACTGTCATGGAGACACCCAGCTTCTTTAAAGACCAGACTGAAACAAAGGACCCAAGTAATAGACAAAGAAAAGCACATCCTTCAGGTTATTAAAATAAGATGATGTCAGCATGAGAGTGACCTGAAAGCCTGGTTAGAGCTAAAATTTCCCACTTCAGGATCTGTCATGTCTAATCATTGATATTACTGCAGATAATCTGGGGTTTCCAACAGACATCCCAGCTAGAATCTTATTCTGTTCCCTCAGTTACCCATGAGTCACACTTGACATCAATGGCAGATCAAAATGTCCACCAGTAAGGTTTTAGCATATAAATAGCAATTAAAATAGCTCGCACATATAATGTTTCATACTTATAAAGCACTCTCCATCCATTATTATTTGATTCTCATGATTCCACAAGTGTGTATATTGTCTTATTATCCCCATCCCCACTATCCCAATTATAGCATTTAAAAAAACAAATCATGAGTTTCAAAGAAGTTAAATAAGTATCAGAGGCCCCACACCTGGTGACACAGTCAGTATTTTAACCTAAGTTTGATTCTTCTGGTTGTAATTTTCTACTTTGGAGTGCTCTACCACCACTGCCACTTTATTGTTATAGTTCTGTAAGATTATTCAATGCCTTAACCTAACTTAAATAATTTAATCTTGATCTTCAATTTCCCTGTCTGCAAAATGAAGCCCTTGGATTGGATAACTTTAACAATCCTCTCAGTTTTGAATCTATGCATCTCTGATAAACTTTGTCACTGATGAAAGGACCAAGCTTTTGTCATAAACAACAGTTAGCCAGATAATTTTTGGCAGGTCTCCACATCAAAGTTGAGATTGAATGGATGACTATGGTCCATACTTTTGAATGTCCTTCTAGTCAGGTTTTAGACTACAATGGTTTCACTAAACTCAAGGTCATGATAAATTCCCCTAAGTTAGGAGTTGGCAGATATTCTCAGAGATATATTTTTTCTAAGCCAAAATGTATATTGTAATTAGAATGATAGGCATGGATTTATAATGGCTTTAAACACACTAGTTATAGAGGACGACGTTAAGAAAATGCTCTTTTCTTAAAAAGTTGTTTAATATAGCTGTGAATTTTAATACTGGTTGATTATCCTGACAGAGAAAATAAGAGTGTCTAGTTTTTATGCATCTCTGCATAAAATACAGTGGGAGCTGAACTTGCGACTATTTGAAGGACTCAAGGGAGTCAAATTTTCCATGAAATCAACTAAGTTACAGATCTTAGTTCTTGCCTTTAACTAAAAACATAGGAATTGATGAGATTTTTTAGTAAATCTATTTTCATGCTAATTAGGTTATTTTCACACTAAACCCACTACCTTACCCAACACACACATAAGCACCAGCATCATTCAGGTCTGAATGTGAGCCTGCTGATATTAATATCTCTGAGAATAAACAAGATAGAGAAGCCTGTTTTATGATCTCTATATGTGATCCATCCTTTGGTCACAGTTGTTGTTATAGACCTGACTATGAATACTAACAGTACTTAATGTGCCAACTTTTTGTCGTTCAACAGGCATAGAACCTTTGGTAGATAAAAATTCCATTTCCAATCTGCCTTTTGCCTAGTCATCTTTTGGGTTCAAGCCATATTCCATCTCTACCATGAAGCCTTCCCTGACAGCCCCAGTCAAATGTGATTCCTTCGGTTAATCCTTGTAAGTCTTATTCATGTCTACATTCAACTTTCTATTTCATTTAATTAGGTGAACATCTCATTTCCCAACTAGACCGAGTTCTTCAACATCAGGAACTTTTTTGTGTTGTCCTCAGAATCTGACATAGGAAATATTTATTAATTATTTGAATGGCTATAGTTTTTATCATTAAAGCTTCTGATACTGTCTTTCAGATGCCCCAGTGGAATATTGTAAAAATGTTTTATTACACACATCCAAATGGCAATTACCTACTTCTAACTTCAATGCTTCAAGCATCTCTGACTTTGTCAGTAGGAATATGCCCTCCACTTGACTGGGCTGTCACCTATCTGAAATTTAATAGAAGATCTTTGAGATCTGCCATGGCCAAAGATTTCCTCAAGCTAGACTTGATGATATGATTAATTTCTCACTAAGTCACCAGTCAGCATCTCTCTACTTCAATTGGACCTTCAGCCAAAAGGTTCTATGGTACATTAAAAATAAGTTAAGAACTTTTATCTATGTAGAAAACAGAGATAGGGCTCCAAAGAGGGGATAAATGGATATTTACCAAAATAAATTAATTTTGAAGGAAATAGGATTTTCCCACTAAAGTCAACTCCTTCACTTTAACATGGAAGTATTGTGAAAAACTCTTGATCTTTTCTCAGCATGATGTTTTTAAAAGCATAAAATAAAATTTATGAGATTAAAACAAGAAATATCATATGGTATATAGAAATAAGATTATCAAAATATTTTAAAAGCTCATTAATCGAAATTAAGTGCTTATGTCCTAGGATATCAAAAAGAATTATAGTAATAAAGTGGCAATGGTGATAGTACAAACTAAATTTGGGAACTAGTGTCAGAAGAATCAGACCAAAATTCAAATCCAAAACCTAATTCAAATTACTCCCACCTGTGGAGTCTTTGATAAGTTATTTGATTTATTTGAAACTCATGTTTTTATAGTAGAGGAGAGTGGTTAAAATGATAACTCAGAATAGCCCATGTTAAATACCAAATGAACAGTAGCAATAATTTACAGGAAGCAAGAGGAAGAAGAAATCAATATGGAAGGAAAAAGAAAAAGGCTTAGAACAGTTCCACAGAGGAAATAGGACTTGGGTTGGTCTTAAAGGAAGAGTAAGACTACGAGAAAGAGAGAGCACAGGGGAAGTTATTCCAGCTAGCAGAATTGAGTGAAATTCTTGTAAAGAAGAACTAGAGTTCAGGACAGAAGATTCATCTTCTACCTCTTCATGTTGCTAAATCAGAATTTGAGATAGCCATTCCTTTGAGTTTCTCTTGCATTCAGAGTAGCCAGCAATAAATCCAAGTATTTTATTCAATAATAAATAGTTGTTCTTTTCTTTTTTTTCTTGGTCTGTTTAAGCTACTTTCATTTCCCTGCTTGCTGATATTCTTCTCTTTGTCTGAATTCCAAATTACTAATGCATGCTCTAAGAGAACCTTAAGCTTATACTTTACCTTAAACCAATTCTTCCCTCTCAACTGCCATAGAAACAAAGGGAGGGGAGGAGGGAGGAGAAGCTATATAGCTTGGTATTTGCCTTTTCTAATTGGAATATTCAAGATCATTCCCACTAGAATGTATTTTACAGGAATGGAAAGAAAAAGTCAACAGCAAAATCAGAATCACTACTATATAATTATAATTGTATAAAAGGAAGGCAGCATTTAAGGGACAATTTCCTCCTTATTTTATCTGCTACATCTAAACACCCCCTTCAAAATCCAGCAAATCTCTGATTAATAAATGTTTTTCACATGCTAAAGAGTTCAAAATCTATGAAACAAAATGCCTTTCCTGGATTAAATTTGTTTCTCAAGGCATACCTCTGCCAAGTAGTTGTATTTCTGATATTTTTCTCCAAAAATTTTCATAATTTAAGCATTTACAATGTACTAGGCATTGTGTTAAATGCTGGAAATATAAACATAAGCAAAAAAAAAAAGATAAATCCTTTCCTCAAGTAATTTGCATTATAATAGGAGAAGAGAATAGTTATTTTAAAAATATACAAGAGGTTGGGAGGGGGGGGGCTGACCCATCAGGAAATTGTGAAAGAAATAGCTAATCTAAAGAATAATGTGCAGAATACCAGAGAGGAAAAAAAATTGAACATAATTAGCCTGAATGCTTTCCTTAAAATTTAATGGGACTGGGCGGCTGAAGGGAAGGACATGAAGGATAGTTGACCAGAGGAAGGGATATTAGCAAGACAAATCGGACAAGGTAGAAGGATGCCCAGGTGGAGTGATTGATAATCCAAGGTGAGAAGACTGCTGATCACATCAAAAAAAAAAAAAAAAAAAAAAAAAAAGACATCCATGAAAGGATGGAAAGACATCCTCAGAAAAGAAACAATACTGTAATACCCTTTCTTGTGACAGTTACAATTCAACAATAATGAGAGTTAAGAATGAATTTTAATATTTCCTGCAAACTGTGCAGTCACTTGCGTATTCAGTAACAGAAAATAATACAAGTGTTATGGATGCCATTCTCTTAAAGAAGGGACATTAACATGCTAATTTGTTTTGGGTTTTGTATTTAGTGAAACAACTGGTATTTTTGCCAATTCTTCTAAGTATTGAGGGTTCTTTAATGTTCCCAGTTTTTGTTATAGTATCGAATGCCACAAAGAGCCATGGTGTTCATCAAACCACAGTCCCACCTCCAAATATAGATATTGTAAATGGCTATTTTTTTTTTCAAATGACTCCTTCTCGAGAAATAGCTAAAAAAAGTTTATGGAGCAATATCTAACTACAAAAACAAACTAAAATGGAGGCATCATAAAAGACTTAGGGCATTTAGGATTAATTATATAATCTCCAGACTCTTCAGGAAAAGATGAAAACTTCCATTTAAATCAAGAGTGAGGTCTAGAAACATTTTGCCCAACATTTTGATAACTGTATTTCAATATAATTGATATCCTTTGTAGTAACCAGACATTTTATTTTATGCATTTAAAAACATTATGCCGAGAAGGATTTATCGACTTCATTAGATTTCCAACAGCATATATGGCAGGGCTGCTTGAAAAAGGGTAAGGATCCCTAATATCAAAATTATTCAAAATTCACCTGACAATCATATAAATTTTCATTTTGCTCTCTGGTGGTTAAGCTTAGTCAATGTTTAGAGAGTTTTACTTACATAGCTAGATTAAACAAATTTCCCTTTAGATAGCAGGACTTCTTAAAGTAGGAAATAAAACGAATTTGGCCAAAAGACATATTTCAACATAAAAGCATAAACCATAAATACATAAAAACATATTTAAGTGGAGATTGAGCTATTGAGAAAGTCCCCATTAAAATGAAATAGTTCCATATGATAAGATTATTACAGATGCTAACTAAAAAAAGATAACAGGGGAAAAAAACCAGGTTGGCCAAAAGGTGATTGAGAATATTAAAACATCCAAAAATCATACAAAGTTTAATTTTTAAGGGACAATAGAGAAGATAGGATCTTAGCCCTTGCGGGGAGAAAAGTTTCAGTTTTGATTTTAACCAAACTTTTTGAGTTTCCTAATAAGAAAACATTTTAAGTTATACATACTTACAGAAACATCAAGCGAAGGAACCAAAATAAACATAATGTCCTCTATCGTTCCCCAGTATCATTATGTGGGGCACATTTTCATCTTCAGAAAGTTCACATTCAAAAAAGCTGATGAGCATGGGGAAAATGAAAATTATTTTAGAGTATCAGCATATATAGGTTCTCAGGGAGATTGGCTTCTTGGAGTGTTTATTAAGAGAATTTTAGATGTTTTATTGCATTTCTTGACGTCTGCATTAATAAAGTATGATTCAGCATCAGAGTTGTTTGCATTGTCAAGTTAACAACTTAATTATAGAGCCAGTAAAAAGAAGACAAACCTTATTTCTGTCACCTTCAGAGTAACCAGCCATAAATCCAAATGTTTTATTCAATAATAAATAGCTCTCAGGAAATTCTTAACAATCTTCTGTGTTTTCCAGAAAATCTAAAAAAGTATATGGCAAAAAGTCTCTAAATCTTCACTTACCCATGAATTAAAAATGCAATCAGTAAATCTCAGTACAATTTTGTTGTCCAATATCATTCTAGCTGTTTAAGGTCAAGAAAAAAGTACTTGTTTATAGTATTAACAATGAATTGTGGGACAAATCTCTTCTACCAAATTTTAGGACTTTCCAACAATATTTTCTTTTTCATTTATTTAATTTACATATGGAAAAAGAATCAAAGATCTATTTAAATAAAATCTCATTGATGTTGACAATTTTCTTAAACCATCCAAATATTATCTAAGTTTTAATATATTTTCAAGGTAAAGCAAAGAAGTTTTTGAGAGGAAATAAAATAAAATATGGCCATTATGATCTTCAGTGGAATCCTTTCTCATATCTTCCCCTGCTTCCTTTCAAAGCAGTTCTTATTTTAAGGAAATATATTACATTCTCTCAATGGATTGTTCTATGTGTAATAATCATTATTATTGTGGCAAGAATTTGTACAATGCTTAGGTGAGTAGAATTCTTTACATGTCATTTTATTTGTTCCTTAGAATAAGGCTATAAAGTAGACACTATTATAATCTCCATTTAACAAATGAGGAAAATAAGAGGGTAAGTGGTATGCCTATGGGTCACATAGGTTGGAACTCAGGTCAAACTGATAACAAACCCAGCATGCTATCCTTTACTCCACCAGATGGAAGGCTAATTGGCAGCCAAACAGAGCAAGGTCATTTGAAAACAAGCACTCTTACTTAATTCTTATCATCCAGTACAGAAATTATTATTAGAACTTAAAGAAAAATGAGAAGGGGCACAGCATAGAGGGTATAAAAATAACAGTGAAACTAAACTGCCTCAATTACTAGCTGTGTGATTCCGAGCAAATCATTTAATCTCAGTTTCTTCACTAGGAAAATGAGGAGTTGGAACTCCATGGTCTCATCGTTCCTTTCTAATTCTAAATCTATGATCCTATGAAAAAAGGGATTATTTTGCTGTGGCCAATAGACTACTCTTTAGTGTAGGATTCAATATTTCACTACCTCCCTAATAGTTTAAATATATAGCTCCTATCTTATTAAAAAGAATTTATTCACTAGGTTTGTCTTTTCTTTTTCTTTTTTTATTTTTCCTCCTCAGAAAAAGTAGTAAATAACCCTTACATATACTTGGTGTAATTAATAACAGATCACACAAAAAAAGCTACATTTCCACATTTACTGGCTTACATCACTTTATTTTTAATATGATTGTGAATTACTGAAGTTCCCAGATAATAAGGAAATATTATTCATGTAACTTTCCTATGAGTGAGAGAAAAGAAGTCTTTTAGTCAGAAAACATGATGGGCAGGAAGGAGGCTGAAGCAATAGGAAGCAGGAGAAGTGACTTACAGCTACAGTTTGATGACGAGAAGCATGAATTAGATATCTGAGGAATAGAAGATGGTCTGAGTCAGGGAATGATGTGGCAGGTGACAGGAAGAAGTGGGTGGCAGGAAAAAATCTCAATAGCAAAAGAAATGGTGGTCCACTGACAGAAATATGGATAGAAAAGCAAAGCAGATGACAAAAACAATGATTGGGGCAAAGGAGACAGGAAAGGCAAGAGAAATAGAAAGATGAAGTGGAGAAATATTTTATTCAAGTAACAGTCATACTCTAACAGTCAGTTTTTTGTAGTCTGGAACTATCATGGGACCATGTATACCACAACATTTGCACAAGTAAATCTGATGCATTACGTTGATTCTATATATAGTTTTGCTATTTCGGGGCATTTTGCTCAAACTATGGGGAAAATCAGAAGAAAATATAGATTGTTTGTGGATATGGACGTTTAATGGATAATCCTTAGAAATGGACAAACACTAGGATTTTCATTGAAGTGAACCAAGATGTGGGAAAATGTACAGTGCTTTTATTGAACTCAAGGTTCAGCCACAGCAACCCATCTTTTTCACACCAACATTCTTTTAATGATAACACATAGCTAGGAGTCAGGAAATACCATGGTTTTTGAGGAATTATAATGCTGGGTCATTCAAAAAGCAATGGAGACAATATACATGTAAATAGAACGTAGCGTATCATTACCAACAATGACTTACAAACCAGAAACAGAATAAAACATGTCATCCAAGAGGTCTTTGATGGACAAAGGAGGGCATTTATATAACAATATCATGATATGACCAATGAGTAGTCCTTATGCTTCATTTATACCAAAGAAATATTATAAAATCAATGAGATAAATCCCATAAAACTGAATAGAAAATGAAAATATATACATACACATCTGTGTGTATGTGTATATATATATAGATGCATATATGTATATATGTAGAGAATTTGCAATACAACATGAACAGAATCACATAAAAGGAGAAGGGAGAATGTATTTAAAGTAGTACTCATTTTGATGGGATTACAGAGTTATTTAAACATGAAATATATCTTATAATATAATAGGGTTCTGATTTTGCTCCTACAGCCAAATAATAGGAGAATTAGGGTAATCCAATGTCAGTCACCCAGTTGAAAATCATTTATTAAGCACTTATGTGCCAAACACTGTGTGAAGTACTAGAAATAGAAAAAAAAAAGAGAAAAAATGTGAGTCTTGCCTTTAAGAAACATACATTTTAATGGGCACAATAACATGTAAATAGTACAGAGTAAATGGAAGGAAAGAGAAAGGGAATGCTGTTCTAGCAGATGGGAAACCAAAAAGACTTGATGCAAAAGGTTGGTCTTAAGTAAAAAGAGTGCTAGTCTCACAATTAGGAAGAGTGGGACTCAAGTTTCACTTCTAACACATATTGTTTATGTAGCCCTGGCAAAGTCAGTTAGCCTTCCAGTACTTCTAAGCAACTCTCTAAGATTATAAATTGCAGAGATTATAAATTAGTAGAGGGAAAAGTCTTCATGTAACTTCTCTAGACCAGTGAAATTAAAGGTGCCATAATCATCCTTATCCTCCAAAAAAGTTGTGAAAATTCAATTCAGTTTAACATAAACACGTACTATGAATAAGGCAAATTTGCTAGTCACAGGGGATATAAAATGAAAAATGAGATAGTCCCTGATGTCAAGGAGCTTATATTCTACTGAGGGATATAGCATGTACACAGTTAAGTAACACGTAATTTGGGAAGCAAAAAAAAAAAAAAAAAATTAATCCCTGGATAAGGAGAGGCTTTATTAGAAAGGGCAACATGAGATGAGAACTGAAGTGATGCAGTATTCTAAGAAGTGGAGGCAATCATGGAGCAGTCCGTGAAGGACTGAAAATGAGAGAATGATAAACTCAGGGACTAGTTTTACTGAAAACTACAATATGAATTAAAGTCATATGAAATAAGGTTCAGCAAACAGAATGAAGTCAAGGATCAGGAACTGAAAATTCCAGACTGTGAGAAGTAAGCATTCTAATCCAAAGAAAAATGGGAAGTTGTCTCAGCAGGAGAATGCATAGTTAGGGCTGGACCTTAGGAATATAATTTTGGCATTTATGTTGAGAATGAATGAGGCGGAAAGAAAGAGCAGTAGAACTCTCCATGAGGACGTTATTACAAGAGTCTAAGGAAGTAGTGTTAGAGCCATCGGTGTAGAATGGTTGTCTGAGAGAAGAGTATAGATTCAGGAGGTATCACAAAAGCAGAGTTTGTGAGGCTTTACAATTAATGGCATATGAGGGCCAAAGCAGATGGGGTAATCCAGAACAATTTCAAGGTCACAAACCTAGATGACTGCCAAAATATGATGGTACCCTTGACAGAAACTGGGAAATTTGAAGGAAGAAATTATTTGGAGAGAAAATAAGAGAGAATAACTTCCAATTTGGACCTATTTATTTCCAGTAGGCACTTGGTGATGCATAAGAGTTCAGCGATTAGGACTGAATTAAATCCTAAAACAATCCATATGATCATAGATTTAAATCTGGAAGGAAACTTAGAAGATCACTGAGACCAACTTCTCATTTTAAAGATGAGGGAACAGGTCCAGGGTGATTCATTGATTTGCCCAGCAACTGAGATGGCAAAAATCACTTTCTTGAGATAAAAATTTATGGATTTTGAAGGTCTAGTGTTCTAGTTCCAGGTCATAACAGTTTTCAAAAATGAGGGAGATCAGATTCCAGTTGTAGAGGAAAAAAGGAGAGAGGCAGCTTTTCCAAGACATCTAGGAAATTTGCTTCAGCCACAGCAATTGGGACAAAAAGAATAACTCAAGGACAAAAGATTATCTAGAATACAATTATCAAAATCTGGTTCTGACCTAGGAAATTACTTTCAAAAGCATTGGGATCCCATGTATTATTGTTTGGTTACATGAGTTGGTGTGTCTCCTTTAGAATCTGTTTTTTTTTTTGATATGGAATAGCATTATATATGTTAGAACATGAGTGATAATGAAAATTTCTGAAGTCACTTGGTCAAGTGAATTTAATCCATAAATTAACCCATCTCTAAACTTGGCTTATACTATTTTGGCCATTTATACCATTTATAGCCATTTTAATTTTAGTATACTCAACAGGTTCTCCCCACTCCTAGACTTGCCAAAGAAGAGGAGATTACATGGAGCTATTTTGATCATGAATCATAATATGCTAGAATCAAATGGGCCCATAGAATTTTTCTAGATCATTTTATAGTCATTAAAGATCAAATTAGGTAAGCAAATGTCTCAAAGTCACAAATCAAGCAAATGGAATAACAAAACAGATCCCCAGCGAATTGGAGAATAGTTAAACAACTTCTGGCACACAAATGTAATAGAATATTACTTAATTATGTGGAAAAAAAACCTAATATAATGAATATAAACATGAGACTAATATTTACTGATGCAAAGAGAAATGAGAAGAAACAGGCAAACATAAATATTTTAATAATTGAAACTAAATACTATAAAGATATAATGACCAGTGTTGATCCCCACCCCAAGAAAAATTAATGGCAAATAAACTGCACCATATTTCAGAGGTGGAGGTTATGATTGTAGAATACTGTATACAATATCTCACTTTTAAGTATGTTAATTTTGCTGAATGATTTTCCCCTTCTTTTTATTGTTTGTTATAAGAAATTGATTTTGATGAAGAATTTCGAGGGTTGGGAGGAAAAGGAATACCAAAAGAAATGTAGATATTATAAAAGCAGGTGTTTTTTTTTAAATCACAAGGAAAAAAGTCACCAAGTTATTAAATAACAGAAAAAGAAGTAGAACCTTAACTCTTAGATTTAATATTTAATTTAGAAATGTTTATAGAATTTATACTTTTTGTGTCTTTGTTCCAAATGATAGTCAGTTTTCTTCACATTTTCACTCAGATGATGATTTTTTTGGGGGGAATGATGATGTTGAATCCTGCCCATAGTTAGAGAAAGTGCGAATTTTATCACAATATCTGTCTTAAACACTGTAATGTAGCTTTTATTATGATACAAGAGTACAGTGGAACATGTTCTATTTTTATTATGCTCTAAAATATCACTAAAATATAGTCATACCATAAATCTAAATATATCAAATTATCAGAAAGGTTATGGATAAAGGAATATCTTTTGTCTCTGCCTGCAAAGTGAAGAGTACTGATCTAAGTCACATTGCAAAAAAAAAAAAAAAAAAAAAAAAAGTAAAGCAAATTCCTACTCTGGCAGGAAATGTTCCTGTAATAAAGTTAGTAAGAGATGGCCATATGGTTAAAACAAAAAAAAACATTATTCTTTCCATTGTGGAAAATTTGTTTGTACTATAGTTTTGTTGAGGGTGGTAAAATATCTAATAAAAGAATAATAGCTTAGGTTTTAATAGCACTTTATATATAATGTTTTCACATCATGACTATTAGAAAAATAAATACAAGAATAAATGAAGAACAGGATAACAAGAGAGTGATAGAGAAAATTAACTCAAATTATTTCCAAAAGTTATAAAGGAACAGGAAATGACTTGTGAGGGTGTTAAAATAGTCATTCTTATCATGTGGGTTGTGATCCCCTAGGGAGTGGTGGAATTAATACAAGTAGTCTGTGAATCCATATGCACACCAAAAGTTATTTTGGTCTTTATTTAGCTTCAATAAAATATGCAGCATTACTCAGTATGATAAATAAATACTATGTCACAGATTAACACAATGCAAATTTTCAAATGTATGCTGCTGTTGCTAGAAGTAATAAAACACAAATTAATCTAAAAATACTGTAATAGTTGCTTTTTGTTATGTTCTTTCTCTATTAGTGGACACCAGTAACTCCACTGTTATGTGGCTTTCTTCCAAATTTTTTGAGGTTCAAATAGAACATTCACATTAATTTTAGAAGATTAGAAATGTTTTAAAATAAGATTTCTTTAAAAAGAAAGAAAACAAGAAAATGAATTACCAAAGAAATTTACAACCTGACTTACAAATTAACATTAAAGTGGACCTTAAATTAAGCAGTCACTAAATTCTAAAATTAATACTAAGAATTTAATTAAATAATATGATGTTCACAGGGAGATGAAAAATATGGGACAGTAAAGAATTAACCCCATGCAAATTCAAATCCCAGTTTTAATACCCTAAGGAAGTCCCTTAACCTTTCTTTCCCTGGATAACTCCAAAACTATAAATTGTAGATGAAATATCCATTTGCCTTGGTAGAAAAAAATAATAACTCAGACTAGTGAAGTCACAAGTCTAATTAAACACATACACACATACATATTTGCACAGCTCCACATACAAAAATATAATACAAATGTATCAGCTAAAAAAGTTCAAAATGCAAAATTAATTTAATAAATAATATGAAGAAACTGTGATTCTTTTAGTTGTCATTCTGGAAAGAAATAGAAGAAAAAATAGTTTGATCAGTTATCAAATATCTTTTATTTTAGAAGGGTTAAATAGAAAGAATCCAAGACTTTTTTCCCACAGTACTATACAATGATAATTGATATTCATAATGATGTCTTTGAGGCATGGCAGATCTTAAAGTGGTTTCTGAATTATTTAAGAAAGACTAAATTATATTCATTGAATCATAGAAGAGACCCTAGAAGTCATCTATCTAAAGCATAAATCCCCTAGATGTACAAGATAATGATTTTCTACTTATGTATTTCCACAATATGTCCAATAAGGAGTCATCAAATTTCTGCTTCCACACTTTCAAACATTTATTTTCAAATGTCAGAAACTCATCATAAATATAAATCAAGTTGCAGAATTTGACTCTGTAAATGTTTGAATCAACATAAAACAATCACCAAGAAATCCCCCTTAAAGTTATAATGAGTCGCTTACCAGAATATTAGAGTTCTGGGATTTTTAAAAATATTTCTCAAAATAAGATTTTCTGTATTTATCCTGAGAAATCATAAATAGGAAAATAAGTTCACTGATGGTTTCAATATTGTATATTTTACTGAACACTATGGCAATAGAAGCAAAATATGGCAGATATCAATAAGATGTAGACTACTGCTAATGATATGTCAGGAGAAACAGAGCATAAAATATAACATAGAAAATGGAAATAGCTAAAATAGTTGGGGGCAGTCCAAATATGAAGAGTGTGGGATGAACACCTTGATTGCTGATATCAACACAGATATAAAAGAGTCAAAGGAAAACTTCAAAGACAAAAAGACAAAAATCCTTTAAAGAATAGGAAAAAGAATAATAATAATAATCTTTCTTTTACACTGGAAGAAGAGGCATATATATAACTTGTGATCTACACCAATAAAGGAAACTTCTCTAGAAATAAGATAACAGATCCATCAAAGGATCAAAATATTTTGGCATTTGGTAATCCCTGCATGATATATATATGGTAATTCAAGAAGAATAATGTTAACTCTGATCATCCTCCAACATTCTAGATAAATAGTTTTGTTATTTTCAATACTTCCTTCAAAATAATAAATAAATATACGTTATAGATTTTTGAAATAGATGTTCTAGAAAAGCTGTACTAACTAACTACCAATAACAAATCCCACGCAGTTGTTCAACTATCTCTCCTGTGGTATCAAATAAAATTATACTAGATAGATTTAAGAGGAGCAAAATACTTTTAAAATTCTTCCATTAGTTATTCCTGATCAAGACTCTGAGCAATAACTAAAAGGAGAGGCATCAATGGCTAATTTTTTTTTTTTTTACCATCATATCTACTGGAAGGATTTTGGGTTTCTCTCAAATTATCAACAAAGCTTACTCGGACTTAGTTAAGGCACTTATAGGGCCAAAACAAATTCTTGGCCATTTTAACTATTCTTCATTTCATTCCAGGAGTTTCTTAGAAAAACAATAGGACAAGTGATAACATTAAAAGTTAAATTTAAAAAAAAACTTTCTTCTTAATTAGCCTGTCATAATAAGCAGGCATTTACAACTAGAACTCCATGTACTATATGTATATAGCTGAAAGGTATAAGGAAGCAGCTTATTTTTTTTCTTCTATTTCTGGGCAGACATATACAACCTTTTTAACACTATGTACCTCATGTAGGATTTCTTTTTGTACTTTAACATTTAAATTTTCATATGATTTTTATAGCTTCATTTTTATGTTATAATATCAAACTTATATATACATACTATATTCTATCCCACCAGACTGTGAACATAATAGGGTCTGGGAGTGCCTAATCTATTAAAGTCTTAAATTTTACATCTTCCCTACCACCTAGTATTTTTCTTCATACCATAAGCACTTAATAAATATTTGTTGAATTGAAGCTGTCTAAGCCATTTTCTCACTTTTCATATGAGGGAATTAGAATAACAGATTTTTATGAGTATTTGGAAGATTTTTTTACTTATATGCAGATAAATATAGATCTGGTAACAAATTCTAATAGTTGCTGTTTTATGAAATCACTTTATGAAAACTGACAACTGTAACACAGATCTCATTTTAGTACTTAATACTATATCTTACCTGAAAACAAAAAAAATCCATCTCCTATCCAAAGAATCTCTTTTGTGAATTTTAGCAAAAAATCTTTCATCACCAAAATGAACTAGTTGTCATTCTGTAGAATAGTCATGTATTATTATAGAACAGAGCATTCATTTTCTACTTCACTCATCATCTTGATGTTGCCATCTGGTTTTATAGAAAATTAGTAAGAATATGAAGAGTTCAGTTAATTTAATATTGCTGGCTCTGTAAACTAAAAATATAGAGCATAGGATAAAAGAAGAATGAATACCCTGCAATAGCCTCCATTACATTTAAACTCAAATTATCTGGTTCTCATTGGTTGCCCAACAATAGGTCTTTGGCCAATCCTGAGATGGTCATTGTTTGAATCCAAATGGATCTCAGTGAATGTGAATAGTAATCTGGAATACCTTCCTCTTTTAGATTGGTACATGTGGGCTTTTTTTGTATGTGTTTGCCATTTTTTACCTCATTTCTCACTTAGCTTTAATCACCAAAAAGGTTGCTCAAAGGGAGACCTGTTAAAGACCCAAATTTTAAAAAAGCATTGCATCTGAGGTCATCTCCAGTCATCCTGTTATGTATCTTGTCACTGGACCCAGGTGGTTCTGGAGGAGAAAGTGAGATTGGTGACTTGGAACAGCCCTCTCTCACT
Organism: Sminthopsis crassicaudata; assembly: GCF_048593235.1. Lineage (NCBI taxonomy): Eukaryota > Metazoa > Chordata > Mammalia > Dasyuromorphia > Dasyuridae > Sminthopsis > Sminthopsis crassicaudata. Next base: position 33,956,170 of record NC_133622.1, read on the forward strand.
TAAATTCAATTCACTTGCAATTAATGGCATCATTTTCCTGATGTCATGGGTCTTCTTCAAAAGCAAAGGACAAAACAACAACATAACACATGTATATGATGCTCACTCTTTAGACAACTGCAATTCTACTCTTGGTGTGCAAATGCTTTGTGGAGTTAAGGCTTATTATCACAAATACACTAAACTAAAAAATACTGACAATTTTTTTGAATGTGTGGGAAAACATTACAAGATTTTTGAACAGCTCTTTCAAGCATGATTTACTGCAATTATAGTACCTAGCAAATGGAATTAATTTATTTGTGGTTGCATAGCAGTTGTAGCATAATGAATTTCAGTTAAATCTGCATTAAAAAAAAAGAACATTCTTGGTTATATGTAGTCCCTTTTCTTGTTTGGACACAAAGGGCCTATTTCACAGCCACGTTCCTTTAGGGAAATCATTGCTAGAGAGTGAAATATTTGTTCTTTGGTTCAGAAATTGCAACTCAGAAAGAAAAAGCCATTATAGGGAAACCATAGCACAATTTTTAAAATGATAAATGTATTTTGAATTTTGACACATCTTTGATTCATGCAAGCATTTTGAGTAGTTCAATTTTTTCAAAGAACTTTCATTTAATGCAATTTTATTTTCAAAAATAAATGTAGATTATCTGGGATGTAAAGATAGACTTGCTATGGGATTAATCATGTTCTTTGATGCTCAAGTTGGGCATTGGTTGTAAATTTAGCAAACCATATTTTAAGGCATTTTAAGGCTAACTCAGATGCCCAGCCTAAGTCATGTGAGCTAAATTAATATGTCTTTAAAAAAATCTTAATGTATGTATTGAGAAATTAGATTCATATTCCATTGATTGCTGAAGGAAAGAAAAGTGAAGTCATAAACTGAGGGACATAGTGCCAAAATAACTGCAAATAGGTAAAATTACTTACTTAAAATCACATTAACAACTGATAAAAAGAGAATTAGAGCAAATAATGCCGATTCCTACTTTAGGATTCTATAATTCTACCATATTGTTTCTATGTCATGTCACATCATGAAAAATACGATATGTTATTCATATATTTTCATTCCTCCTATACATCATTAATGGTATCAACACAAATACTAACACATTCAGCCCTAGGAGTAGTCTGAGTTAGAGAATGTGAAAACAGAGTTATAAAAATTTCCAATTGTCTGTAAAACAATAACATTCCTGGGCAAGTCTGGATTTCTATGTAACATAACCAAATAATACCAACCATAAATAATCACCTACATATTCATATGACTTCCTAACCAGAATTATAAAGCTGGACTACACAGAGTTAAGTTTTAACATTTTCAACATAATAGAAATTTTTATTTTGGATACACTCAGAAGAAAAGTCTTAGACTTGATTATCTAGTATAAGGTGGTCAATTTTATTAATTAAAGAATTTTTTAAGGGATAGGCTGACAAAACGGCATTATCAACCTTAGATTGCTCAGATCTGTTTATACAACCAAAAAAAAATTTGCCTATCATGACCAAATCTTAATCCAGTCCTAATTACATAGATTCAACTATGTAATAAGGGTTAGAAAAATAATGTATATGTGTATATATAGATAAATATTACATATATATTATATTACATATATATATATGTTTGTGATATATGAATATCATGTTTATATGTTTATACATATATATATAAACATGTGTATACATGATATAATGTGTACATATGATTGTTTGTATACCACTAATAATAAAATAACAGAATTTTCTACTACTTTAGAGAATAATGGGATGACAGGTTGACTTATCCCTCACCCCCAAATCAAACTTGGCTCATGAAGTAGTAACTTAGATCTTCTATGGTAAAGTTCCCTACTTCCCGATTCTCCCATTAAAAGCAGCATTGGTTTTTCTTCCTCCCCACAAGAGTTAATCAATAATATTTATTGAATACAAATTCTGAGAAGCTACATCATCGTGTAGCTTTGTAGCTAAAGACAGCTTGTTAAGTCAATGGTAGCCACAGAGTTTGACAACTCACGAATTGCTTCTTAAGGTTGTTTTTTTTTTTTTAATATCATTTTTAACAGCATCTAAAAGTGCTTAACTACTGAATGGAAATTGGTATTTTTACCTTCTTCGTGATCCAAAAGGTATTTTCAAATTCTGAGAAAACACATTTAAGTTTAAAAAAAAGAAAAAAAAAAAAAACTATGAATGAGTGTTCAATGTCCTTCTTAGATAACTACTATTATAGTGTCATGGAAAGATCATTGGACCACAAGGTAGAGAACAGATCCTAGTTCCAATTTCTCTACTACCCGATTGTATGACCTTGGGAAAGTAATTTTTTTCTTTCTAACCCTGTTTTCTCATTTATACAATGAAATGATTTAAGAGACTAATTTCTGAAGTCCCTTTTCGGAATTAAAATCTTATGGAGACTGTAATTCAAATGTCTTCAAGGTTTCATTAGCAGTACTGTTCACAGAGCAGAAACCGCATACTTAATAAACTATATTGAGTTAACGACGCACAATAAGCATCCTCCCAATGTATAAAAGTTTTTCCTTTAAAACAAACATAATAAATTTTAATGTCTATAGGAATATAATATTATATACCTGCCCAACAGATTCATACAATAAAGCAAATCATATGTGACACTTAGTGTACAAAATTTAGACCTATTTTCTAGACCCAACCTATTCAAGAAATCAATAGCCTTATATACACTAAAATATGACAATAAGCAGAAGCATAGGGTCATAAATCTGGGATTAGAAGGAATTGAGAAGCTGGAATTTGTAATCTCCACAATATTCCTTATAATTCTATAATCATAGCCTCTCCAACTTCCTTAAATCATTGATAGTGAGATCCCAATTTTATAGAAAACACCATGAACTCAAAACAAAAGCATGACACAACTCCCAGTCATGAATCATAATCTCTTACATTAAAATTAAAATTCAGAAAATTATACAAAGCAAATCTGTATACAAAATTTCAAAGTACAGTAGTTAAAAAAAGAAAAAGGAAATTAATTTGAGCTCAAACCAATCTAATATAACAATGTGAGAGACAGGGGAATACAATTCAGAGATGATAATTCAACCTATTCCAGTTTGGGGAGCCAGCTGTTTTTAATTTTGTAAATGAATGTGATTACAAGTTTGGTTGTCTCTCAGTATGAGCCCCTTATCTATAGGGATCATTTTTTTTTTCCTTTGAAACGCAAGGAATCTAAGTAGTTTTCTAAGAATCATCTATTAAATCTGATAGCCAATTTCCTCACTTTGATTCCTTTTGGCAATGACATTATGATAATCAAAAGTTAATTTTAAGTGATATTTAACTGAGACAAATTCAATTTATTCATTCAACAAGCATTTATTACCTGCCTGAAATAAGTCTAGACACTAGGGATAAAAAAAATTTAGCAATCCCTGCCCTCGAGGAGCATACATAAATAGTTAACTTCATTCAATAGAAGGGATGCCAACTGTTTGAATCAAGCAGTTAAAACCAAACTGAAATTCCCAGTGAAAAGAATGTCAAGGGAGGAAAGCGGGTTGGAATTAACAATATACCCAATGACATAAATGGCAACAAATAGATCAAATGATGAATTAGATTTCTGAGCTCCCTCTTCACTATAAATTTCATACTTCATACCCCAAACAACTGTTGTTTGGTAAGAAATATTAATCTCCAGGAAGACATATACTTAATATCTGCAATCCAATCCCCAAATGCCATGAAAAAATAATGTTTCTCACCTGAAAATGCCCTTAAATTAAGGGAAAGAACATCTTATTTTTTGTTGTGTTCTAATTATTTTACCTAATCTTCAATATCAAAAGCCTCATGCATAAATGATGATAATCTTGTGAAATTCTGAAAAATAGCAATGGGGAAAAGTAATCCAAGAGAAAAATGTTGACCTATGTTAATAACCCGACTCTCCCCATCTTTTGACATCTGCTTTAATTCAATTCTTGAGATGTACCAACCCACTTGTTCCCAGTGCACAGAATCCAACCAATTAAGAAATTGAACTACTTTAGGATAGGTAACAGAAAACAAGAGATCTTCCTAACCCTCTCCCCTATACACACACACACACACACACACACACACCCCCTTCTCCAGGAAATTTAAAAAAAAAATTAATCATATATTACCATTGCATATAAATTATCTCCTTAAGTATTTTTGTACATTTTTATTTTAAGTTTTTCACAATATTGTCCAGTTGTCTTAATCAAGTAAACCTTTTAAGAAACAATGAGGTCTTTGGGATAAACCTCAAGCTTTGCTTCAGGATCAAGGAAACGTTCAACAATGAAGGAAATTAAGTGGATCGCCTGAGTAGCTGACCTAGAGAAATAGACCTTAGGGGAACACCAAGAGCAAGAAAATCAGGTTAACTAATTTATACAATCTTTCTTTTCTGCATGCAGAAATCACCTTAACTCAAACTCATTCAAGTATACCATCAGTCTGTATTTAATTTCATGTTTGAAGTCACATAAAAGTAATGAAGCTTGCCAAGCATTCTTACTTTGAACATATTCTGTAACAGAGAGAGAAATTCGGGTGAGACTGTTCTTCAGTGTCTAAAATGCCTCCCTTGTCTCATAATAATGACAGTTCACCTTCACTCCACTTTGTTTGAAGTGGCAGCAATATCTTATGCATCAGGACCCAGAAGGGCTTCACAAAAGCTTCAAGGAGTTACAGTTCAAAGTGAAGAACAATTTTATTTTTCTAAGTTTAGAACTCATGAAGTTTCTTAATTTAGATTTGGATTTCTATTTTTTGGGATCCTATATTCTTGAACAAACACACCTAAGTATTTCCAGGGGAAAGTAACTTAAAAGTGTTCAAAAGAATTCTTAGCGAGGACATCTCTTTTAAGAAATCACCTCCTAATAAGGGTCACAGTGAGAAACAGGTCCCCTGGGATGCAGAATAATGGGGGTCCATTCATCTTCTGTACTGCCTTCTCTTCCTACCTCTCTCTGCCTAGCACCGCCATGCATTCTTAACATCAGCAGCCTTCCTCAAGGTCCAATACGGTGTTCAAAAATGGGGAAATATCAGGGAAAAATTACACATGATTATCTAATAGTAAAAATAAGCTTATACAAGAACATAAACATTGGGTGTCTAATATGTGACAGATGCTGCACTAATCCCTGGCTACCATAGTGTACCATCAAGGATGAAATACAGCTCAGACCACCTGTAGGCAAGCACAGCTCTATACTTTGGAAAATATGTCTCTTTTTTTTTCTTTTTTAAACTCTAAGTTATTATATATCCTTTATTAATGGAATCTTTTTTGACCTTAAGAGAGCACTATAATAGTATGCTATAGGATTCAACTGTTGACTGCCCAGTATTTTTATCAATGACATCAAAGAAATTCATAGAAAAATAACATGAAGTTATGAATTGCCTGAAATGGAACTCCTAGTTCCATTGTCAATGGAATGACAATTGACAATTTTCAGATGGCAACATAGCAGCCAAAAAGCATGGTGTAATCTTGGATGTTTTTAGATTATGGTGATAATGATGATGATGATGTTAGCAGAAAACATTTATATAGAATTTAACTATTTGCAAAATACTCACATTATTTTGTTTAATATAATCATAATGTCCAAAACAAAGAGTATTAATTTTACCCCTAACTTTGTTGTAGTCCAACAATACCTGAAATATTGTTTTCTACATAAGAGCTATATTTGAGGGAGGATGCTGAAAAACTGAAGCACATACAGGGAGGGGTGACTAGACTTCTAAGAAAGAAGATAATCGTATATAAAATAAGAACTTCATGAAACAGCTAGAAATATTTAACCTGGGAAAGACTTGAAGTACACGGAGAACATGATTTTCACCTTTAAATATTTCAAAGGTTATCATGTGGAAAGTTAGATTTTTTTTCTGCCTTGTTCCAAAGCATGGAACTGGAATGAGCAATAGGTGGGAATTATAGACATGGAGGCAAATCTGGGTTTAGAATTTAAAAAAGGCTGCATGATCATTTAAGGGTGTTGAGGGGATTCATGATTTGGGTACCTGGTCTAATCTATAAGGTTCCTCCCAAAACAGTTCTATTTCATAAAATCGTTGATCAGAAATTCTATGAAACATAAAGGACACCAAAAACTGAATAACATAAGTGTCTATGAGGATGGTGCCAAAAAGGGGGTGTTTTTTAAGTGTTTTCACAGTTTCAATGAAGCAAATGCCATCTGTGCCTCTCTGCGCGTTATTTTTAAACTTAAAATTTACACACTGTATTTACAAATGTTTCTGTTCTCAGGTTAATTTGAAGAGCTCTTGTTGGATGTTTATAGAATTGAATTGTAACTGGATAAATATAAGAAAGCTAGACAGTGATTAATAATATATAAAGATGAATCGGAATCTGCATCTCCACTACTGGCCTAACATCAACTCTATATCTCTAAAAGCATTCTGGACATTACTCCCTTAATATCTTGTGCTTTTTTTTCCCCCAAGCTAAAACTGTCCCAAATTAAATTTACCATTTTCCTATCCTCAAACAGTAAACGAAATAAAGAATTTGGAGAAGAATCCACCATTTAATTGATCATCCACATTTCTAACGTCAGTCATCTTTGACTCAGCACCTTCTTTCCATCTAAAACATAAGAATAATAGCTTATATATAGTGCTTATGATGTGTCGGACACTGTGCTAAGCACAATATTATCTTATTTGGTAGCCACAATAATCCTGGGAAGTATATGCTATGATTATCTCCATTTTATAGTTGAGGAAACTGTGACAATCAATGGTTAAGTGAATTGGTCAAAGCTATACGACCATTATGTTTTTGATTCTGGATTCAAAATTTTAACTCTAGGCCATGTGCTCTGTTCCCTGCTTCATCTCTTTAAATGTCTGTCTTTATTACAAAGGCCATAAGGGATAATAATTATGATATTATACTATGGAACAGATAAATGAATCAATTCACATTTAAATTCTCTGGGGATATTCAGGGCCTATATGGTTCTTCATAGATATTAAAGTGCTACATTACTATATGTGTACATAAAAACATTTATTAATATTAAAGCTAAATAAATAACTTACAAGTTATACTTAAATGACTTGCTGACCTGGATGTGACACTTGGGAAAAAAATTAATGGAGAACATTGTTATAACTGTTAAAAGATAGGTATAGTTTTATAACTGTTTTAAATGAATGTATGGCATAACATTGATATTTTAATACGGCAAATCACAAGCTTTCCAAAACTTGAAGTTCTTCTTCAAGCCTTCCTAGGAGCCCTCCACAAAGACTGTCCCTAGAGCTATAACATTAGGGAAGGAAGCATATGAAGGAAACTAGGAAGCATGTGAAAATGGGAAGGACGCCGCTCTTGTACTCAAAGAACCTGGATTCAAATGTTAGTTCTATCTGCTCCTTGTTTGAGCACTTTAACTTCCCTGGGCCTCAGTTACCTCATATTATTCTGTATATATGTCATTTCTATGTAGTTGCTCACATGTTATCTCCACACATTGGATTGTAAGCAACCTGAAAACTAATATATATATATATATATATATATATATATATATATATATATATATATATATATATATATATATATATATATATATATATATATATATATATATATATATATATATATATGTGTGTGTGTGTAAGCATCTAATAGATGTTTACTGACTTTTTCGGTTCACCTCTATAGAGGTTTTCTCTTTCATTTTGGCTCGGCTTAAACATCTTCCCAAGACAGTAGCAATAATCTTTGGTGAATCTCATTCTCCCTCTCTCCCCTACCCCATTTGTATCCCACCCCTGTCCCCATATCTACATTTTATTTTCATGTCTCAGCTGGATTATGATAATCAACTACATCATTTGTCAAGAAATCTAATATGATCTCAAAATATATACATGATAGAATCTTTGTTGGAAAGGAATATTTTAAAGTTGTTTTTTTAATAGCTTTAGTCAAATCCTGTTTTGTAATCCCTAATTACAATCAGCTCTTATATTACTCTATACATTTCAATCAAGTGTGTTACTATGAAGATCTGTTCTATTACAGAAAATTGTTTGTTTCCCATTCTCATAATGGATACCTTTAATATGTGTGTAGCTCATTCTAATAAAGGTTTTTATAGAGATTAGAAATTAGGAATAGGTTTGGGGAATTGCTGATGCTCTTTCAATTGCCTATTATCAGTAATAGCATTTGAGATTCTTACTCATTACTTGTTATCTTTCCATCTAAAATATATTTAAAAATCTATCCCATTTTCATTATTCTCCCATTTATATTTTCACACAGAGATCAACAATGAAATTTTTATTTCATTCCCTTTGTCACAGATTCTTCTGTGTGTACCCAGATTAGTCCAGCCACTTTTCCTTGCTTTTTCTTAAATGCTATTTCCATTTCCTTGTACAACACATCGGAAATGTCCATAATGTCTTCTCCTTTTGGACTTGTGTCAGGCACCCAGCATGACAATGATGAACACATTTAACGAATCTAAAACCTAATTTTATGACTCATCTGGTGATAATTATCATAAGTTGCATTTATCAAAGAATATCATATGCTTGAGAAACTCCATGAAAAAATACCTTTAGATTTACTATAGTGAGCCAAATACTTTTTTATGATCAACGAAAATAAACACCTTTCAGTCCATGCTTTATTTGATTGCAAGGCTGTGGTCTGTTGTAGAGATTCATTTGCAAAAGTCTGCTGGTTCCCATATTTCATTTTTATCAAAGACAACAATAGATATATAAATTATTCTCAGATATGATAAAGGTTTAAAAGTAGTCATATCTATAGTTATTAATTTTAATTATCTGCAAATAGATATAATTTTCTCCATTTTTGTTATTTCCCTCTCACTGATAAAAAGAATAAATAGAATCTCAAAATTTTAGGAGATATTATCAGCTCTATTATCACTTTTCTTCATGAATACTTTTTAGTTTAGACAAAATTTTTTAAAAAGGAAATTTAATATGAATAGAAAATTCTTCATATGAGTCCAAAAATAGGTTTTACAAGATATAGGTATTTTAATGAATTACAAGCCCAACATAAGTCAACTGTATGTCATGACAGCCCAAAACGCTAATGTCATACCAGGTTGCATTAAGGTAGGCAAAATGTCCAGTGTAAGGAAGGATTTGTTCTAGTATGCTTTTGTAAGAATTATGGATAATATTGCATTCAATTCTCAGCACCATTGTTTAGAAAGGACATAAGCTAAAAACATCAGAGGAGATGCTGATTGAAAGAACTATATATTTTGCCTATTGTTGAAGCAAAGATTTGAACGAACCATAATGATAATGTTAAAGCTGTCTTGTGAAAGTGAAATTCAAATTGTTTTTTTTTTCATGAAGACATAGTAAGGAACCAAGGATAGAAAGCTGCCTCCCCGCACCCCCCAAAAAAATAAAAAAGGAAATTTAGGCTTGATGTCAACTAAATTGGGTTATATTTGGAGAGAGTAGATTGCCACTCAATGGATGTCTTCAAAGAAAAGCTGAATCAACATTTGCTATGACATATAAAGAACGAAATCATAAATAAATTGGAATAACATAGGATAGTCTACCTCTCAGATTTGTGGAGGAGGAAGGAGTTTGTGTCCAAGGGAGAACTAGAGACCATTGTTGATCACAAAATAGAACATTTTAATTACACCAAATTAAAAAGTTTCTGCACAAACAAAATTAATGCAAACAAAATTAGAAGGGAAGTAACAAATTGGGAAAAGATTTTTACAGTTAAAGGTTCTGATAAAGGCCTCATCTCCAAAATATACAGAGAATTGACTTTAATTTATAAGAAATCAAGCCATTCTCCAATTGATAAATGGTCAAAGGATATGAACAGACAATTTTCAGATGATGAAATTGAAACTATTTACACTCATATGAAAGTGTTCCAAATCACTATTGATCAGAGAAATGCAAATTAAGACAACTCTGAGATATCATTACACACCTGTCAGATTGGCTAAGATGACAGGAACAAATAATGATGAATGTTGGAGGGGATGTGGGAAAACTGGGACCCTGATGCATTGTTGGTGGAGTTGTGAAAGAATCCAACCATTCTGGAGAGCAATCTGGAATTATGCCCAAAAAGTTATCAAAATGTGCATACCCTTTGACCCAGCAGTGCTACTCCTGGGCTTATATCCCAAGGAAGTACTAAAGAAGGGAAAGGGACCTGTATGTGCCAAAATGTTTGTGGCAGCCCTTTTCATAGTGGCTAGAAACTGGAAAATGAATGGATGTCCATCAATTGGAGAATGGTTGGGTAAATTATGGTATATGAATGTTATGGGATATTATTGTTCTGTAAGAAATGACCAACAGGAGGAATACAGAGAGGCTTGGAGAGATTTATATCAACTGATGCTAAGTGAAACGAGCAGAACCAGAAGATCATTATACACTTCAACAATGATACTGTATGAGGATGTATTCTGATGGAAGTGGATATCTTCAACATAGAGAAGAGCTAATGCAATTCCAATTGATCAATGATGGACAGAATTAGCTATATCCAGAAAAGCAACATTGGGAAATGAGTATAAATTGTGAGCACTGTTTTTTGTTTTGTTTTGTTTTTCTTCCCAGATTACTTTTAGCTTCCGAATCCAATTCTTCCTTTGCAACAACAACAACAACAAAATTCGGTTCTGCACATATATATTGTACCTAGGACATACTATAAGATATTTAATATGTATGGGAATGCCTGCCATCTAGGAGAGGGGACGGAGGGAAGGAGGGGAAAAACTTGGAACAGAAGGGAGTACAAGGGATAATGTTGCAAAAAAATTACCTATGAATATGTACTGTCAAAGAAAATGTTATAATTATAAAAATTAATTAAAAAATAAAAAAAATTGCTATGCCGTCTACAACTTTGGTGAGATCTTGGTTAGAGATAAAAATATAGACTCAGATCTCTGAGTTTCCATAATACAATTCAAGGATTGTTTATCACATATGATACTAGAAAAAACTCCAGCAGATCTGTCTTATTTCACATCTATTTATTATCCAGTTTTGATCTACAAATGTTTGGGGTATGGGGTGATAAGAATTTGTCTTATGCTGTTTTCTTCAACTTTTCTGGACTATTTTTTTTACTTTTGTGTGAGTTGTTACTCTATTAGTCTGTTAACTTTACAAATGAGCACTTTTAACTGTAATGTATCACTAATTTAGAAGGCTATAAGTCTGTTCTGGCTACTAGCCTTTCTAATTTCTAAGCATCCTCAAAACTACCATGTATCGCTTGAACTTTTTCAAACATAGTTTTAACATTCGTCCATTATTTTTTTCAGCACTTACAGTTTATTTAAACCGTATATGTTAGAGGTAGTATAATTACTCACAGAAGTCTTCTCAGTTTTAGACTTCTTCAAATCTGGTAGATCCTTGACTTGTGTCTTAACCACTCAATGGCTTGACTGCACAAGGGTAATGGATTCTGAAATGACTGTCTAATTGGTTGTGTCCTGCCTGTTCAAATGGCAATTTTTTTCAGTGCTTTTATTCAGGACATACCACATCCAGTGCCTTCAAGTCTCTACTTTTGAAGCAATCATTCATAATATGCAAAATGGACATAGTCAATACTTTATCAGTCTATCCTTTCAATTCTTGCTCCTTATAATTTTTATTCTCTTCCCTTGTACATGCATTCACACTTAAGTCACAAAAAGAACAAATTGAAGGATAGAAAGTATTTTTAAAAAGAAAAACCTCTTTTTATCCTTTACAATGTATACGCTATAGTTTTCTTTATAATGGTATATTTCCTCATGTGTATCATAATTAATAAAAGACAAGATGATCAAATTTTTCTTTTGCTTTGGTGAAAATATGATCAAATTAACTTTACCAACTTCTTTATCCACTTCTCTAACAAAATACCTAATTAGCAACAAATTTGTTTTGCATTCTGGTTTCATTTATAACAAGCTGTCAATCCCTCTAATATTTTGACTTAATGGCCACAGACAAAAATCACAAGAGTACCAACTGTGAAACTAATTTTTGTATGTAATTGGAAACCCATTTGTCCTTTGCCCCCTTTTCTTTACCCTTCCATCATCTGTTTAGGACCTGTAGGAATACATATACGACTATGTTTTATATTGGGCAAGTTTCCATGACTCAAAAACTCACTTTGCAGGTCATCCTTCTAGAGGTGGTCTTCTCTATAATTAGACTATTCTTTAGACAGAGGACTAATGAATTTGTCCCACTGGAACAGATGGCTCCAAAGGGGGAAGTTAGGAGGGTGACTTTGCATAGTCACTCAAATCCAATTTAGTTGTCAGTCAAAACATTACCCTTGGGACATATCCAAGATGGGGGATTAAAGGCAGGAATTTGCCCAACCTCTTCCCTAAACTTCTCTAATGTTTTTTAAATAATGAGTGTAAACAAGTTTTAGAGCATTAGAACTCAAAAAGATGGAGAACAACTTTTTCCAGTGGAAAATCAATTAGAAGGCCAGCAGGAAAGGTCTGTGACATCAGGATGGGAGTCCTGCATCCAAGTCTTGGTACAGGCCCCAAACAAGGTCCCATCCTTATGCCAGCAAAGCATGAACAAGGCTAGGGACCTCTGAATCAGCGGCAATGTTGGTGGCTTCCAGACCTCTCAGCCCAGAGACACCAAATAAAAGTTGGAAGATCAGCAGAAATGGTCCATGGAACCACGGTCCATGGAGAGTGGGAATCCAGTGCAGAGTCCCAGTGCATTTAGAAACAGTGCAGCCCCAGCCCTGACACCAGAATCAGCAAAGCAAGACTCTTGCTTTAGCATGCTAGATCTTACAGTTACAGTGGGACAAGGACATTCTTAAAATTTCCAGGGCAGAAAGAAGAGCTTGTGTCAAATCCCTATCAGACTCACGAAAACAGCTGCACAAAACTCTTGAAGCTTCGGACAATGCACCCTCCACCCCAGAAACAGAGCCCTACTTTAGCAAAGAGCTAAAAGACAAGTAGTAGGCTAAGAAAATGATCAGACAATAGAAAGTTTTCTGACCACTGAAAGATACTTTGGTGACAAGAATAAAATACACACTCAGAAGAAGATAAGTCAAAGATCTCACATCAAAAGCCTCCAAGAAAAATTATAATATTAAATAAAACAATACTCTCTTGATGCCATTGGTCGCCTTTAAGAGCAAAGAATGAACAACAATGAATTTGTCATTGTACTGCCTGAGTCTGCTTTCTACTGATAGATAATACTCACACCATGATGATGCATCTGAGTAGAATTCTTGATTTATTGCATATATGTATATACCCTTGGATTTCTTTATATGATACATATTTGTTTATATAAATATATATTGTGTGGTATGGGTTTAGACCTTTGAATTCATAAATATTGAAAATCCTAGTGAGAAAATGTTCCCTACTAAACCAGCAAAATATAAGTTTTTTTAACTTACATGCTTGGAGATTTATCTGGGCTACTGGAGTGGTTAAGTGATTTGCCCAGGATCACACAAGTAGTATGTGACAGGTCAGGGTTCAAAGCAGATTTCCCCACTTGAATATAAGCTCTGTGATGTATATTCTATGTGAAAGACTGCTGTGTGTGTATATGTACATGCATAATGGGAGAGTGGTAATTAGTCATCAATTGAAACAGTTGTTTAGTAAACCATGTTGCTCACTTTTTTTTTTTTTTTTTTTGTAATAGAACTGGAGTAGGAGGTCATCCATTTCGCACCATGTGTGACATTTAAGCAGGACCCTATAAAAGCTTCCCTTGATCATAGCTAAATAACGTAAGCAACCCAAGATCTGTGGAAGAAAAACAGCAGTAGTGACAATGCAGACAATTAGGAGACTGGATGAGTGGAATGGTCTGACAGTGATGCAGTCATCAGCATTTTCCCAACTATCGATTATTCAGTGTAAATATTGTATTTTCCTTCATGCATTTTACTGACCCAGGAATGTTTGCTAATAGAAAGAACCAAGACATGGTGTCTTAACTTATCCCTTCTAGCTACTGAGGAGAGAGTGCATAATCAATCTCGGGTTGCCTTATCACTTCAGTGGTTAGCTTCTCTTTAAAATTGCATTTGTTTAAATGAATATAAACCACTGGACCTGAGAATTGGAAGACTGATTAAACTGGTTAATTAGAAATACTTTTGTATACAGAATGTATGAATACAGTTGCATACAGAAATATCATTTACACCCAGCTAATCTTAAGAAAACTTCTATGAAATAACTGTATGGACAAGTATACATATATTGTATTTAACTTATACTTTAACATATTTAACATGTATTGGTCTACCTGCCATCTGGGGGAAGGGGTGAGGGGAAGGAGGGGAAAAGTTGGAACAAAAGGCTTGGCAATCGTCAATGCTAAAAAGTTACTTATGCATATATTTTTAAAAATAAAAATCTATAATTAAAAAAAAGAAAACTGCTATGTTAGATAAAAGATTAATAATGTAAAAAGAAGGAAATGATGTTTTATTTTCTTAGTTATTTCAAATCCTATTCAGAACAGGATAAATCTTACTTGATCTGCCTGCTACAGAAGAGGTAGCAGAGCATCATGGAAAAAACCCAGGCTACACAGTCCCCACGATTAGGGTCCTTCCCTGACATATGATTGTGTGGTGATCATCTCCATTCATCTTGACCTGTACCTGGCCACTGGAGATAAATGACTCTGGAGAAGAAAGTGAGCCTAGTGACCCTGCACAGCCCTCCCTCCCTCAAATCCAACTTACTTGCATGTCATGACATCATTTCCCTGCTCTTCTTCAGGAACAAAGGATAACCAGCAATGATAACAATGGTTGTGTGATCCTTAGTGAGTCATTTAAAAGCAGTTGTACATCTGCATTGGTAGGAGTTTCATCATGGGACATCACCAAGAGTTCACTATGAAGGTAAAACTACATTTTTAGACCAAATAAATTAAAAAATATGTCCAAACTCCTACAAAAAGACACTGTTAAGCTGGCTCTCTAGGCATAACATAGTCTCTCTGGTGGTATGCTTTGGAAATGTCACCTTTTATATACTAATTTCCTATGTTTGAACATGTAACATAATCATTAATGCAGTTCGAATATGTGATTGTGTGGAACAAGCATAGAGAATTATAATGATTATTACTTTACAAGTAACACTAAAATATTTTGCCCCAGTTCACAATATAAAATAGTAAACATTCATTGAATACAATCAATCAGTATATTTAAATAACCATAATTTTCTGCACATCATATTTAAAAGGAATTCTCACTTTATTGTTTCAAGAATGTATGATTTTATTTGCACAAATATTCCGTTAGGCTAGTACAACAATGAATTTCAAAATCCTGAGAAAATACATAATTGGTCCATTCTTCTATACTTTCTGCTCCTAAAGAACAATAAAAGGACAAATAATGGACTTCAAGATGCTGAAGCTGCTTCTCAATCATAAGATATCAAATTATGATCAGTATAATGAAAATACATGGCCTTTGTATCTCATTCTAATTCTTAGAAAAATAGAGCTGTTAAATGGCACATATGGCAACACATTCAATAAGAATGCTTTAATTCAATAGAACATGTTTTTCAATATACTGAACAAATTATAATTTCATTCAAAGTATAATTCATTAATAGCAAACATGACTTGTTAGTCAAGCAAAAAGGCCTATTTTAAGCAGCACATATTAAGAATAAATTATTCCAAATGCATATTTGCAAGCTAAAGTAAAAAAAAAGGAATTAAATTATATTAAACCAACAATAACAACATATTGTAATTACTTTGAGCAATAAAATTCAGGTAAAAGTTAGCTTACTTTGTTTATATTTGAATTATCCAGATTTTCTTCTCTAAATTTCATTCTGACCTTAAAATTTGGCCAGTTAGATTTTTTTAAACCAAAGAGAAGTATCAATATTACCAAACGCATAATGTAATATGGCTCAACATGAGGACAAAAACCAAAAAGAATTAAGTGTAGACCAGTATTTAATAAAATAAAAACAGTACTTGGGAAATAAGTTGAATCATAAAAACTAAAAACCATGAGGGATCACCACCACCACCCTCAATATATTTAGGATATAATAAGATTTTATTATTTTATTACATTTAGTTCTGAATTACATTTTACACTCTAAAAGAAGCCCTACTGCTCAATTGGGCTAGTTCATCAACTAATGTTCTTAAAGACTACTGTAAACCTTCTTTCAATGGCCATCTCATCTCTAATATTCAAATTCTCTCATTCTCTCTGCTCAATCTTTTTTATCTATTTAAAAAGAAGTTATATTCTTCCTAATTCGAGGGAAAAAAATTCTTCCTTAACCCTTCTATCCCACTTAGCTAATATTATATTGTTTTCTTGGTAAATCCCTTGAAAAGATTTTCTACAAATCATTGTTCCTTTTCCTTTTCCTTATTTTTTCCATTTCTTTCTTCAATCCCTTGTTAATATGGTTACCAAAAAATTTAACTGGTATAAAACTACCAACAATTTTCTTATTGCCATGTTTGATTACATTGCTTTAATCCTTTTACTTTAGATGGCATTTAATACAATTCACCTTCTGTTACTAAATATTTCTCCTTTAGAATCAGAAAAACATTTTTCTAGTTCTCTTCTTCATAACTATCCCTTTTCCTTTTCTATCATGAAATCTGATCTTTTCTTAACCCTGATCTTGAATGTTACTCAAGGCTGTTTTTTTCCCCTCCATTTTCTTCTATGCTTTCTCCATTGGCAATGTCATTCATTTCTATGGCTTCAATTACTATGTGTATGCATATAAATTCCAAATTTCTATCTCTTTCACCAATATCTTTTAAAAATTCCTAATTTCAAACTGCTTCCTGAAAATCTACACATGATCACCAGAACTGGTATATCAAAAGCAATGTGAGCCAAATAAAAACATTTCATCTATCCACTCCTACTAACTTTTTTTTTTGTTTGATCAAGCAATCAATGTGTATTTAATAAGCATTTTACTTAGGTCTTGTTTACAAGGCCTTGTTCATACAACTACAAAGAATGAAAGTGCTATTTCTATCTGTGAAAAACATTCAGACCTTATTCCCATGTTCAAAAACAAAGGATTATCTTTAAATCTTCCTTTTCCTTAACTTATCATAATCAGTTACCAAGTTCTGTGAAATCTACTTTGGCAAGAAGTCTCATAACTGTGCTCTCTTCTGAATTCTGATAAGTCAGGTTATCATAATTGTTTTGAAATTTGCCTGAATTATTGCAAAGAGCTTCCCATCTGTATTTTCCTCCATTCAATTGATCCTTCATACTGCTGAAATCATTTCCCTGATGTAGAGTTCTAGTCATGTTGTTTTCTACTCAAAAATCTTCAGATTTGACCCCTAATTATCTATTATCTTTTTATTATAGAATTTCAAATATTGAATCACATATATTACAATCTTATCTTACTATCTACTGTGCAGTCTAATCAAATCATACATTTCATCTTCCAATAATACCATATACTTCCCTTCTGAATTCCTATCCAAACTCTAAAGTTCATTTCAAATGTCACCACACAAACATTTCCTTCATTTTCCATCATTAATGACATTTCCCCTCTAAATTTAATGTCTTATTTTATTCCTAAAATACTTATATGATTTTATATAATGTTGGCTAATATCTATTCCTTTTTTCTGTATGAGACAGTAAACTCCAGGTAGGTAAGAGTCAAGTTTAATCTAAATTTTATATTTCCTCAAATTAGTGTAATGCTTGAGCATAGTAGATAACTTGATAAACCTAGAAGTTGTGTGGTACAAGGAAAAAAAAAAACACCCATTGATTTATTGTCAGCAGACATAAGTTCAAATGCGAACTATGCTATTTGACCAATTCATTACATTTTTCTTTCCTTCCTGATCTGCAAAATGAAGGGGTTAAATGACCTCTAAGTTCCCTTCTACATCTAAATCTATAATCCCATGATCTAGTTTACTGACTACTGGATGTTTTTTAGGTTAATCATATTAAACATATTTCCACATTAATCATGTGAAAAAAGAATCATAAAAGGAAAAACCATGAAGAAAAAAAATGTTTTTAAGTGCAAATAATACTTCAATCAGCATTCAGATTCCATAGTTCTGTGGTTAGAATGTTTTAGATGATTAACAAAAGATGTGAAGAAATTGAAAAAGAAACAGCAAGGAAAGTAGTTTTGCTGCACCATAGAGAATAAAAAGGAGGAGCTAACATAATTAGCCTGGAAAAGTAGGTGGAATCAGGTATGATGGACTTTACTTTGGTATTAGAGTTAACATGTAATTTGTCAAGGAATCTGGACTTCAGTTACACACACACATATATAGATATATAGATATATCTATATGTATATATAGATATATCTATATATATACACAAAATTTGACCAAAATATCAATGCCCTCAACACTATGCTTTGGGGAAGATTAAATTGGCAAACACATGAAGTGAGTTCATCTATGGAAGAAATTGGTGTGAGATGGTCAAATCAGCAGTTTTGAAGATCATCCAAATGAGAACCAGAATTGGAGTGGTAACAATAGAAACTCTCTTGAATTCTTATATGAGAATTTATAAGGTAATGAAAGTTAAGAGAACATATGGAATTCTATTCTCTGAAGACTGTCTCATTAAGGATGCAGTCTTCTCTTGCTGCAGTATCAGTATGTTTTAAGCATGTTTCCGGCTGAAAGCAAAAAAAAAATGGATTAAAAAGCCACTGATTACATCTAGTTCTCTAAAACCCTATGATTCTATGAAATTTCCTATGTACAAGCAGCATACATTATTAATTCCTCAATGTATTCACCATCTCCAAAAAATTTCATTAAACACTGAATGTGTGATTTACTGTGCTAGCTCCTAGACATAAAGTTGAAAAACACTTGGTCTCTTACCTTGAACAAGTTATGATTTACAAGGGTTTGAAATAGCACATGATCCTCAATAATTAGAATAAAAGCTATAATGTAATTTCATGGGAGAGGTATTGTGAGAGATTTGAGAAGTCAGACATCACTTATAGCTGGGGGGAAGGAGAAAATGAATGAAGCAGACTCATAAGATGAGGATTTGAGATAAGGATATAAAAACTACATGCAATTATCTCCAAATAGTCATGCAGAATTAAGGTACCTGCTATCTCTCTTTCCCTGTTTCACAGGTAAGCTATAAGAATTTGAAATGCTTTATTATGAACTCATGATATAAACAGGCTTATAATTCATGCAAGGAGAAATCGCAATATTTGAGTGGGTTTTTAAGTCTGTTTTCTGCCAGTATGTTTAACTTAGTCATTACTGGGACAAAGTCCAGAATGTTTATGATATTGGAGGGAGAAGGGGGAAGAGACATTCACTGTGACACTTTGGAGTTGGTGCTTACAGTTTCTAATTTTAACTATGGGTCTGTTTATTGCTTTACTCTCTGCCTGAGAAAGCACATCTCAATACAGAGTATTCAATAACTATTCCAAAAATGTATGCCATCTCTTCTTATTTTTCATCACTCAGTAACGTTTTTCTAATTGTCCATATTTAATGCAACAAATGAACTGAATTAATCCAATCCATCCTCAAAGAACTAGGAATGAATGAATAATGAAGCTTTTATTAAGTGCTTGCTACATGCAAAGGGCTAAGCTTTGGGGATACAAACAGGAGAAAATGGAAAATGACTTGCTTTCAAGGAACTCCATTCTAATGGAGATAACATATATGAAAAGCTTCAACTGCAAATCAGAAGGAAAGGCACGGTGGTACAATGACAAAGCACATGTTAATCTCTTCTTCACTATCATTTTCACTGGTAAGATCACGCAATGAAGGACCCAATCTTTTGATAAAAATCAAGGATGCCTGTAGACAGATCTTTCTTTGCTAGGTTTTAGGTAGCATCTGCCAAAGCAGTCAGGCTGCAAAATCTCCCCCTAGGCTTCCTTCCCGGGATGATATTTGAGGACACTGATCTGGAAGCAGTGCTAACCCCCAGGCTCATTTGACCATGGTCTTAGACTATTTCAACTAGGGTTAAAGGGGAGATGGTGGTGGTGGTTTGACATACCTAGCACCTACTGTCTCCTGTCTCTCCATCAGAGTGCCTTACTATTTTATAGAACATGACATGTCTATTCTGTGCATCATATTTTCTTCCTAAAGCACATGTAATCAATACATTTGATTTGATTATGTCTGCTCACTACTAAACGGCAGTAGCTCCTCATTACCTATAAGAGGAACCTATAAGTTCCTCTGATATTCATAACCTGGTTTCCCTCTCCTTTTCCAGGTTGTTCATACCTTACTCCTCTCCAGGTCTTCTGTGATCTATTGATATCTGAACCCCTTGCTGTTCTTCCAAGAAACTTCATCTCCTGACTCCAAATATTTTCACTGTCTGGGCTCTGTACCTGAATTCTCTGACTCTTTATGTCCATTTCCTAGATTCCTTGATTGTATTGATTGAATTTTTTTAGTATTCAGTGTATAATATTGAAATCATTTCCAGACTACATATGATTATTCAGGAATGAGTTATTCAATGAGTAGGACATCTTTTTGCTTGTCCCTCACACTGTGTTGTTTCTGGGTACTTTTCTTTCCCATTTACTGGTCATTCATTTAACAAATATTATTAATATCATTGTACTGTATTAAGCTCTGCAAGAGACAGAAATTTATATGATATACCTTGTTCATTTTCCTGATCCTCCAACTGCTAGTATCTTCTCTTCCCAACTACCTTATAGTTAACTATTTTGTATATATTCATTTTATATTTATGTATCCTCTTGCTGTCAGCTCCATTAGAATGCAAGCTCATTATGAGTATATTCTTTGTACTTATACCTTGTACATTTTTGAGTTCCATTCTTTGTGCCTGAATAATGCTTTACACAGTATGTGGCACGTGGTAAATATTTAATAAATGCTTCTCAATTAATTAATCATTATCTGACCAACTTAGCAAACCAACTCAAATAGTACCCTTTAAGAAAATTTGTACCTTTGAAAAGCTATTCTGACATAAAAGGCTGCTGTGTGTTCATTACTATTTTTCCTTCTTTGAATTAGTTTTCCACTACTATGATTAAAAAAATACATTTTGAATACACATGACTAGAACAGCTAAACTTTTAATAGCTTGTAAATTGTCATGTCATCAGTGAAACAATATCTTCTGTGGGGGTTCATTAACTGACACAGCTGTAGTCCTTGTGAGTCTATGAGCATGTCTGTTTAATAAAATATTAACTAATCCCATTGTTAATTTAAGTGCTAAGAATTTTCTTGACAATGGCTGACAAGAGACCCTGAACTTTTTCTCCATGTGGAATAACCAGAATTCTAAAGCCAACTTGAGGACAGAAAGTCAGTGAGGTTGAAAACTGAAAAAGTAACAAATCTACCATAAGAATATTATTTATTTGAATCAACAGTAATGAAGAAATATACATTCTCAGAATCCCATTGAGCCATGTGAACAGGAAGTGAGTTGCTGAAAGCATAAAATAAAGAACATTGATATTAGCATGCATACATATCCCATATGATCTAGTATCTAATCCTAAGGTGAAGTTTTATTTCTTCAGCAGGTATTTAACAAGACCCCTGAACTGTCCTTTGTGCCTGAGTTTCATCAATGTAATACATTCTAAGACAACTTAAATATTAACAGAGGAAAATGATAAGGACAAATGAAATATTTAAATGAGGTCACATATAATTCATTAATTATATATTGACCTGATAAAAATAGTCTTTGGTAGAGGTAACACCTTTTTTAGGCTTTTATCTGGTATTGAGCTTCTTTTATTCTGTGTGAATGGATTGTATTTTGATCAGATCCAGTGAATTACTAGTCTCACAATGCAGGAAAAGATTGCCATGTATCTCTGCTTCTGAACTCTCCTCAGTACATGAAACTCTCGTTAATTTGCTCTTTTCCCATACCACCATAAGTAGTCATGCATTAACCTAGGCATCTGTGTATCCATACTAGAAGAGCTAAAAGAAACCTTAAAGATAATTCTATTTTCAAAATGAGAAAATCTAGAATGTCTCAAAGAAATATTTAAGATAATTTGGTTTTTAAAATGAGGAACTGGATCTAGAGAAATCAGTTGTTTTCTTGAATTTCCTTAGGAGTAGAAGAGAATTCAAGTACCCTCAGATCTAGTGCAGTTCTGGTGTGTTCTTTTGATTGTAACATCATCCTCTTTCTACATATTCATAGTTATGGCACAAACATAATACAACCAAGCATGCATCTTTCTTTGACCAACAGGCTTACCACCATCTTAAGCTCCAACTGAACAAAAACTGACAAAGAAAAAATAAATCTAGGATATGTTTGGTGAAGATGTGTCCCAGATCCTAAAACAGTAATTGGAAAATTGTAAGATATTGAATTCAATGGTTAATCAACTACCAAGAACGTCATCAAAATTCTGTTCCTGTCTATGATTAAAGATCAAGCCACTGTCACTTAGGTATCTATTAAATAGATTCATTGGAAAGTACATTGGAAAGTAGCTCTTGCAATACTTGAGGGCCTAGCAATTAAAGCCCAATAGTTTAATCCTAAAGTAAGAATTGTGACAGTAAGTACCTAATATGTTCCAAATACTGTGCTAAGTGCTAAAGATATGGACAACAAAAGGAAGACAGTCCTTAACCTGAAAAGGTTTATAATCAAATGGGGGGGGGGGGGGAACAAGAGACAAAAGAATCTGAAAAGTGGGAAGAAGGAAAGAGAAAACTACATATCAACCCTATGAGGTAGATACTACAATTAACTATTCTTCTTTTATTGATAAAGCAACTAAGAAAAATTAAGTGATTTGCTAAGGATCACATAGCCAGTAAACCCCAAAAAGTCTGCCACTAACTGAACAGGTAATATTTACAGAGTGCAATCAAGCACTACTAAGATACCTTAAAAAATGTGACATTTTATAGAATTCATAAACTCTCTCAATTTGAGGAAAAGTCCCACTTGCTAAAGATCAATTATGTACCTAATTGAAGATTCATTATTCAAGTGCCTCTGATCAACGATGGGAGAGCATGGAAAAGATGGAGAGCAAATTAAAGTTAAAAATCTTCATCCTCTTTCTGCACAGAAGAATACCATCCCAGTACTCTATGTATTTTAGGGAGCATGCAATTAACTAAGAGTAAGAGGATATTTCATTCTTGCTTGGGGACTCAAAATTTCTGCCTATGCAGTTAGAAATGGAAATACTAATGGCTACTATTGCCTGAATTAATGAACCGGTTCCTTATCTTGTGGTATACTTTCCAAAGACTTACTTGTGGCAATTCATCTCTTTAAATGGCTTATGTTCCTTTGGGGGGAAAGAAACATGGATAATAGAATACTGTGAACTTGTATACCGAATGCAAACTCTCAGTAATCCGTGTTAATGTTGTGAATAACACAAAACAACAGTTTAATCAGCCACTGCTATTCACTTTAGATTCTTCCATTTCCAAAGAACCTCAGCTGATTTTATACTATCACAGTCATCTGGCTAGAGCTGCTGATCTTTAGTCTCCTTATCTTCCCCTTCTTCCACAGACAAGTTAACATGTTCTGTCCCCCAGGACAGGCTCCCAAGAGCTATGGTTGTGGCCTAAGAAAGGACATGGGTTGACTGAAGGAGTAAAGTAATAGAGAAGTAAATCAAGGTGTTTTAATACCTCTGAGATTAATGCACATGGAGATGAAAACTTCATCCTTGCTTTTCAGAGTTGAAGATGTGTGTCATGGCATATAGGTAACAGTAAGTGAACAAATAATTGTAATTACTGATTGTTCTTCCTAATACTTATATTCAATCCAATAAATCTGATCTGTTGGACAGAGCGCTGGTCTTGAAATCCAGATTCAAATTCAGTCTCTGACACACATGCCTCTGTGACCCTAGCTCCCCCCAGGCACTGTCTAAGACTACATATTGCAATGGTAATGCTAATATCCAGGGACAGAGGGAATTTTCCCCCTGGGGAGCACCCTGTACCAAGAATAACCCAAATCTAGTACAAAAGGGGGAGAGAAAGGGAGAGAGGGAGGGGGAAGAGTGAAGAAGAAAGAGAAAGAGAGAGGGGAGAGTGAAGAAAGAAAAAGAGAGGAGAGAGAGTCAAGAAGAAAGAGAGAGGGGGGGAGAGTGAAGAAGAAAGAGAGAGGGGAGAGAGTGAAGAAGAAAGAGAGAGGGGAGAGAGTGAAGAAGAAAGAGAGAGGGGAGAGAGTGAGAGAGAGAGAGAGGGGAGAGAGTGAGAAAGAGAGAGGGGAGAGAGTGAGAAAGAGAGAGGGGAGAGAGTGAGAAAGAGAGAGGGGACAGAGTGAGAAAGAGAGAGGGGAGCATGAAGAAGAAAGAAAGAGAGAGGGGAGAGTGAAGAAGAAAGAGAGAGGGGAGAGTGAAGAAGAAAGAAAGAGAGAGGGGAGAGTGAAGAAGAAAGAGAGAGGGGAGAGTGAAGAAGAAAGAGAGAGGGGAGAGAGTGAAGAAGAAAGAGAGAGGGGAGAGAGTGAGAGAGTGAGAGAGAGGGGAGAGAGTGAGAAAGAGAGAGGGGAGAGAGTGAGAAAGAGAGAGGGGAGAGAGTGAGAAAGAGAGGGGAGCATGAAGAAGAAAGAAAGAGAGAGGGGAGAGTGAAGAAGAAAGAGAGAGGGGAGAGTGAAGAAGAAAGAAAGAGAGGGGAGAGTGAAGAAGAAAGAGAGAGGGGAGAGTGAAGAAGAAAGAGAGAGGGGAGAGTGAAGAAGAAAGAAAGAGAGAGGGGAGAGTGAAGAAGAAAGAAAGAGAGAGGGGAGAGTGAAGAAGAAAGAAAGAGAGAGGGGAGAGTGAAGAAGAAAGAAAGAGAGAGGGGAGAGTGAAGAAGAAAGAGAGGGGAGAGGGGAGAGTGAAGAAGAAAGAGAGGGGAGAGAGATGTCCTTCAGTTTCCTCATCTATAAAATGGGGTTATTAGTAGTAGCCAATTCACAGGTTTGTAGTTAAGATAAATGAACTGGTAAGGGAAGAATTAGCTTTGCAAAACTACAGAAATGCTCATTAATGAACTGTTACTTCTTTTTCCCTAGAGCAACCATAATCACTCGAATTGAAGAATATGTGGTAGGCTAGTGTATATACCAAAACCTCCCCTGTCCACTCAAAGGGATGCTGGGGCACCGAGAAAGTCTGGACCACTGAAACTGGTATGCTTGCATAACAATGAATATTTTGAATTATTTATATTTCTTCCTTTTGGTACACTGAAGTACAGTGCTGAGGAGTTGATTTTTACCCCTAGAGAAGCTATCTGCTCCATGAAGAGATTTTCTCAGTTAAGACTCCAATAAATAAAAGTGTGGATTGTCCCTATAAGTCGCTTAAAAAAATAACTGGGGCCTTTCATTCCAAGGCTATTTGACACAAGGATTATAGAGATAGGACTGTTATTTCTCTATAGCTTATAGTCCTTTTTCAGCTTGGGTATATAGAAAAGCTATATTTCGATCTAGCCATTTTTGTTGGTTTTCTTTTTATCCAGACTTGTGCTTTGACTGCAGTAAGGAAGACCTGGGGGTGAGGAAATTTCCTTCCCTAATGTAGCTCCACAATTTCTAGTACCAGCTGCCTAAAGTGGGGAGAGATTAAATGCTTTCCACTGTACCACAAGGTCAATAGGTACCATAGATGCTCTTCCAGATTACCATATTAGTCCCTTATCCATGAAGCCATGCTGACTCTCTTTAGTATTGATACATCCAAAATGGTGCCACTTTTTGCAATTAGTCCTCTCTTCTTCATAAAGCTAGTGGATCCCCTGATCTGATCACTATGTCCCCTGAATTCTGATAATCCTTTTTTCTTTAAATTTGTCTTCTATACTTATCAAATGCAGAAGTAGAAAAAGCAATGGGCCTGAAGACAGAAATGGGCCAGAGTTTTGAGTCTTGGCTCTTAAACTAGATCTTCGTTTAGGGCAATGCACTTAATTTGTCTGAGACACACTTTCATAACCTAAAAAAAATTGAAATTAACACTTTTATATTAATCCATAGGGTTCTAAAAAAAAGTCTTTACAAACTGTCAAACATTTTTACACTATTTGAAAATATACATATTATTGCTCCTATTAGATTGTAAATTCCCTGTGAGCAGAAATGTACATTAGTTTTCTTTAAATCTCCCCCAGTGCCTAAAATTATAGCATACTCAAAATAAAATTTTGCTGTTCCCCACCCTCATTCTTCTACCAAATATGCAGGATAATGACATTAGGTGTCCCTTCCCTAAAGCATTCTTAATTCCATCTTTCACATGTAAAAGTTTTGTGTATTTGCCTCAGGATTCAGAGAATGACTGCCAGTAACAATAACAATAACAACCAACATTTATATAGCCTTTGAGATACACTTTTCATGTATTAGTTCATGAAATATGACACTGTGAATATCTCATAGAAGTTGTAAAAATTTGGGGAATAAGTTATTATGGTATTCCTTAGCGAATGCCAAAAGCTACATCTCCTTAAGCAAAGTTGTGCTTCAGTCTGTTATTAGGAGAGTTAGTCATGGTACCTATGGCCTCGGCCCCAATTCTTAATTCACATAACAGAAAGTTGGAATGATTTCAGCTGTCTAGTACCCTAAGGCCTAATGGATATTTTCAACATGACTCCTCCAGGGCAAGTAAGTCCAGGTATAAGCGGCTGCTGGTAGCAAAGTATTTAACTTTGTAGAATAATGATACTCAAGTCTTTAGTGAAAGGTTAGAAAACTTTAAAGAATGATTCCTTCACAAAAGCATCTCTTATTCCCTTCTGCCCTCCACCAACCTCATCCCACCCCAATCTATTTCTGCAGTGGTATTTCACTCAATGGTTTTCCTATTTCTGAAAACAGTATTTAGTTCCTTTTCACAAAGTCCTAGATTTGAAATTTTGCAATTGGCAATGACTTTCCCTTCTCCCTTGACTTTGAGATGGGCTGATTCATCCTTCATAATGTTCTAGCCTCTATCCCTGCTTTTCTATTCCCACTACAAGCACCCAGCCATTTTATATTTTGTGTAGCATAATTAGCATGATGATATTTTAAATAGTTTTCACTCCTTTCAGTCTTTTCATCATTAATTTATTCTGTATAACAATCAACCAAAAAGCATTTAATAATCACTTACTCTGTGCTAAGTACTATATTCAATATTGGAAATACAAAGACATAGGTGAAACAGTCCTTTCCAAAAATGGCCTTAAATTCTATCTGGAGGTACAAACATGTACATTTATAGATGTGATAGGAATTAGGAATGAGTATCCCATTAAGTAGTCTGAGTTGGGATGATCTCTCTTGACTTGACTTATTACATTATTCATTCTTATTCCACATTCTAAATAAATAAAAGAATACATTTTGGCATTCTCTTATAAATTAATTGCGCTTCCCAATCTCTACTCATTTAGCTTCTCCTGATTTATGAAATATGAAAATAATCAGAGCAGCCTTTTTTTTTTTTACTCTTTAATTATCAAACCCTCTTGTCTAACAGGTTTTAATAGATATCAATGTCATAGGCTACATAATGTATTATCTATAGTAAAAATATTAAAAATAAATATCAAAAATTGAAAATACAATAAATAAATATTATTTATAATAAATAACTCAAAGGCATACTTAAATTTTTTACAAAAAATTAGGAGTGAGAAAATCCCAACCTGAGTCACCTCCATTAATTGCAGCCACTGGCATCCCCTCAAGAGCAGTCCAACAATTCCTGTCCCTCAGGATGTCAGTTAAAGTTTATTCTCAACAAATCTCTCCATAATATTTCTTCACAAAATAGGAGATAATTTACTCAGTCACTCCAGGAAGAAGTTCTTCTTACTCCTTTATCTCCAAACTCAAACAGTTTCTCTCCAGCCATAACAGTTAATAGTCTTGATAGAAAGACAAATTAAACTCTCAGTCGTCTCACAAACTCTTCCCAGATGACAGTTAAACTACTAAAGATTCCATTTCCTCTTAAAGATACAGTAACTGTATCTCTATTCTCTTGAAACTGGTGTTACATAGATATACACAAAAGAGACAGAATGAAATTGTGTATCACTTCCAGGTTTCTCTTCTAAGAGATAACTTTTATGTAGTTCCCTTGCCCTAAGCCTTCCAATGGATGCCTTCCCACTGTTGGCAAGATAAAATACAAATGACCCAGCTTTCCAGATAATCCCATAATTACATTTTAATCTAGCTTTCCTGACACTGCACAAGATGAATCCTCTCTTCCTGCTAAACTTTACTCACCATCCCATGATTATGGCTTGCACACTACCATATGCTTACCACATCATCCCCCATCAGAAATGAAACTTATTCAATCCTCTCCCCCTACCCAAATCCTAGTCGTATCACGTAAAGCACAGGTTCCATAAACCATTCTAGATCACAGCATATTCTCCCTTTTGATTAATCAATATTCCTCACCATTGCTTATTAACATTATTGGTCTCGTACAACTTTTTTTCTCTATATACATATTTGTTGTTTATTTATTTTGGTCACATCTGACTCTTCATGATCCTATTATGGGGTTTTCTTGGCAAAGATAATGAAGTTGTTTATTATTTTCTTTTCCAGCTTATTTTAAAGACCAGGAACTGAGGCAGACCAGATTAGATGACTTGCCAGAGGAGATGGGTCACAGCTTTGAATTCAGGAAGTTGAGTCTTCCTGACTCCAGATTCAGTACGCTAACCATTTAATCATTTACCTGCCCTTCTATGTGCTTAATTTATCTCAATTCAAACATAAATTCCTGTATTATTATTCCTTAGAACAATTATATATCTGAACTCAACTACAACACATAACAAATGCCAGTTAATTTGACTAAACTTTAGATCTAATCATTACTGTGGAGATCACTAATTTAATATAGTATTTGATGCCCCATTAAAACTTTGGAATCTTAAATATAGGGTAGCCTTGACCCTGTTTTCCACTTTATGATCAGCACATCTTCTGACATTTGTACTTCTAAGCAAGCAGAAAAAAAGGCAGATTTCAGCTGCTTCTTAAAATATAATATCGGTGGCCTGCTGGGTCTCCCCGGTCCATGACCTTCAGGTTTATTGTAACTCCACACTGTGGTGCAGATTTTATAAAGCAGTCCATAATCCCTTTCCTATATGTCCTGTACTTTTCCATTGTGCAATCACTGACAAATAGTCCTGCTATGGCCCTAGGCAAAATTAGGGAGAAGATGATTCTGCTCTTGGGTACTTTTAGTTTCTATTTTCTAGACTTGGTTCCCCTCCAATTATGATATCTCCTCTCCAACTTTCAAATACCCACTTCCCTTCGGTGCTTCTCCCTCCAGTTACTCTTCAAAACTTATTAGGAAATTATCATCCAGCAATAACTTGGCATAATTTATGCCTGTCATAAATATCAGCATTTAAAGCCTTATCTCTAATTGAGGAAATTTGACTCTATTAAAGCAGTTGGGCCATTGGCTAGCAAGTGCGATGGATATCTGGGAAAAAGAGAGAAAGGAGTGCCTGTCATAAAATCCTAAAATTAAACCACATTTGCATCCTCTGCACGAAAAGCTGGCCCTGTCCAGAGTTTCTTAGAGTCTCTGACTTAGGTAGAACAAAAACTTCCATGATTCCTGTGTTTCCAGGCATGACTGGCTTAATAAATAAATGAGAAAACATGTGCCCATCATACACTTTTGCTTTACTCTCAGGTGATGGAAGAAGGGAATAAGAAGTCACCCACTATAATTTAACAGGCCAAAGAATCAGCTATAGAATAATAATGGATTTTGGTAGGCAGCCCAACTCACTTAGGGACTGTTGACAGAACTGTCGCTGTTTATCATCACATGCAGGCTTTGATGTTCTGTATACTTTTTCAACATAATGGACCAGAATGATTTCAGCTGTACAGTACAACACGACCCTAAAACAACAGCCCAATTCTAAAAGAAGGGAAAAAGCTGTTGGTGATATGGAAACTGACTAATGTCTAGGCAATATCATCTGATACTCTTGACTGTCGTATTGAGCATGGCAATGTCCCCAGCAACTTTATTTTCTTACTAAAAGAAAATTATGGTTTGTTGCTACCAGCTAAATTTACAATCTACCTTTCATCCAACACCTGATAAGTATCATTTCATTTATTTTCAGATAGGAAATGGAGAAATAATATATATTTTTTAAAAAACTGGAATAATTATATAAAAACAACAGCTAAAAAGTAACTAAGGTGAAAAAGGAAAACCCAGGCTTCTTCATTTCCTCTCTCCTGATAGTTTCAATAAGTTTCACCCTCCTTTTAATGTAACCATTATTATAACTGCATTTGTATTTTAAAATGAATTTCTTTAACAGAGATGTACATATATATATATATATGTATGTATATGCACATATATGTATATATGCAAAAATATATACAGATGTAATCTATACATACCCATCTATATTATACATACACACATGTATGTTATGTGTATATATAATATATATATATATATGTCTCACCAACTGCAGTTTTATACAATTTGTTCTCAATGTTTTTTCTATCTTAAATCTTTTGCCACCTTCTCAATGATACCCTAAAAAAATGAGAAGCATTGACAATGATGAGACTGATTATTACCTTTCTCATTTCTCTTATGCACACAAACTCCTCATTAGTATAAATGAATGCAATAAAGAAAGTACACATCCTTGGATGTAATATCTTTGCAGAAATGAGATGTGTAAGGACATGAACAACCTACAAATATCCTGAAAGTTATAAAAGTTACCTTCATTCAAATGTTCTCCCCAAATCAGAGGTGGGAATGCATTTGAAATTTGTTTCCTTTTCAAACACTTCTCAGATTGGCTGCAAAACAGAGAGTTTGAAACTACTGCATATGATTTAGCTGAAGCAAATCATTACCACTTTTCCCTAGGCTCTGATGGTCATACCACAAGAGGTAAGTAAATGTGTTTTACAGCTCTTTTTCAGCATTACAAAATACAAGATATTATTGAGCATCACAGTATGAATACTAAATAGCAGAATATAATTATGATAAACTTGGCTCAGTAGTGGCAGCTACATAATAAAACAGACTGAAATAAATAAGTTCGTTTTATAATCTAGACATGCTGACACAAAGAAAAAATTGAAATGGTATAGTGATTGTTAGTTGCTTAAAAAAAAAATCAGTGCAGGAAAAGAAATGCAAATGAAGGTGATTATACCTATAGCCTTGATTTGGGACTCATATTTACTTTGGGTTTCCACGACTAATGTAAAAATGAATTTTGACAAGGTTGTAAATCACCTTGTTTCAAAACCAATACTGATTTAAACCACTTACAACAAAGCATTTCAAGATGACCTATCATCCCAGACCCACCTGGTCGAAATGATCAGAAGAGCCTTGTGGCTATTTCAAATTTAAATTTAATCTTTCCTATTCAGGATTTGGTCCATGGAGCCAGAAGTGTGAATTTTAACTTGGCTTCAAGATGCCTGCCTCCTGAAGACAAGGTAAAGTCTAAAAGTAATTAGGAAGGCAAAATTATCACGATTTAGGGGTTTACCTTGTATTTCTTCCAGACTGCCAAATTCCTACTTCTAAAATCAGTATCATTTCCCTCCCTCGGGGATAGAATCAAGAATAACTTAGGAAAGTAAGGGAGATCATTAGTTTTTGCTGCACTGAAGTTCTCTAAGTGGTTATTTTTAGCTAAGGGTCAAGCACAAAAGCACATAAAATATAATGTGTTGTTATTTACTGTCAGAGATGGTACTACTGAATGACTACACTGATTCACTGATGACTATAATGAATACTCTGGGGTTAGTTGTAGATACCCATAATCCTTCCTTCTGGGAGAGACCAAGCTGTTAGATCCCTTGAGCTTAGGAGTTCTGAGTTACAGTAACACTAAAGCCAAGAGGGTATCTACACTAAATCCCGCACGAGTGTGGAGAACCAGGATCAACAGAGATGTCAAGAGGCTGCCAAAGGAGAGAGAAGTCAAAAAAGAGAAAGTCAAAGCTTCTGTGCAGATTAGCAGAAAATCATCCCAGAAAAGATGGTGGGTCTTAGAATACTACTACTACTACTACTAGTAATAATAATAATAGATTTGTGCTTGCCCACGATTTCATAACAGTGTGATGAGTCCAACTTATTGTCAGTTTTGTTAGTATAAATAGACTGGAAAATAGTTAAAAATCAGACTTAAAACAGATTATTCAACATAATAAACACAAACAGGCTAACCATTCTACAATTTTGCTTTGTTTCTTGCTTTCTGAATATTTATCATTTTATATAACAGATGGGTGTGAGTACTAGGAGAAAGAAATAGTGTTTTGTGAAACCCAGAAAGATCTTCAACTAATCAGACAAAAGAAAGTCACTTAACACATGAAGTAGAAGAGCTACTTGGATAATAACTATTTCACTCCATTTCTTTCTTATGATATTACTTGAGAATGAACAGCTATTTTCTCCAGTTTGCAAATTATACAACCAAGCAAAATTAGCTGTTCAAGGTTGGGACAAATTTCATTGATCCTCTGTGTTCAGGACAAAGTCTTTAAATTAAGCAAAGCCTCTATCTATTGTAGGGGCATCCAGGTGGGGTTATATGATTAGAAATCCATATGTGAGCAAATAGAAAGCATTTAGCTATAATTAATTGTATTCAACTTTAGTTAAACTTTCTAATTGATCAAAGCCTGCTAGCATGACATCTTGTGGCAGTGGTTGGGATGGGCAGGTGGTTAAGCCCTACTGGACAACTGGTTAATGAATGCCAATCGATATTTTTTTCTTCAGGATAAAAATCTGTTTCAACACATGGGACCCATGGGATACATGTTCCAAGCCCAGAAAAGTTTGCTTACTGCTTATATACAAAAGTAAAAGATCATTGAAAACTTGTGATATTTTCTCTCCAATACAATGTACGTTCTTCAAGTTTAGGGCCATTTCATTCTTGTCTTTGCATTTTTTAATACCCTTCACATAGTAAGTGCAAAATCAATTGCATGCATAGCCAATACTAAAGACAAAATTAAATGTCTAAGACTTGTCAAGTGAGTCTCTCTGTCCCTTCATCTGTGTGTGTGTGTGTGTGTGTGTGTGTGTGTTTTTACAACAGGAAAAGAAATTATTTATTCTGGTGTCTTTGACTGCCTTCCCAATAAAAGGATCTTGGTTGCTGCATGAGACAAGCCTGGTATCCCTTGGCCAAATTCCTAGGCAATATCTGTAAATAGAGAAAGACAGACTCTAAGGTCTCCTCCAGCTTTATGATTCTATACTACAGAATAACTATAAAGGACTACTCTTAAATTGTTCAAATTGGCAATTTGCCTTCTGGTAGGGCCAAGAAATTATGCTCTTACCAAAATTACCCCTTAATTCTCCCTCCTCATCCATTTCCACTACTAAAAATGATATTCTGGAAAGAATATTCTATGTCTCTCTATTTTGTATTCAAATTCTGATTCTATTTGCTTATTTATTGGTCATGTGATCTTGAACACATCACTTTGCCTTTCAAACTTCATTTGGCCATTAGGAAAATGAAAGGATTAAATTAGATAAGAGGTCCTTAATCTTTTATAGTGGCCTAATCTCCTCAGCAATCTGGTAAAACTTAGGGAGTCTCTCTGCAAATAATATTTTTCATTGTATAAAATAAGATATATGGACTTACAAAGTGTCAAATATGTCAAAATATAGTTTCAAAAATATCTTAAAACTCAGGTTAAGATGACTGCCAAAGTTCCTTTCAAGCTGAAGCTTCTCTGATTCTAACAATGAGACAACATCCCTGAGTTATAATAGAAACTGACTTCTACAACCTTTCATTCTTCAGTCAGTGAGCAAAATTAAAGTAATGCAGTCTTAATGGGTAAATCATTCCTGAATTAGGAACACATACAGCCACCCTAGAATGTTTCACCTTCTTTGAGTCTCCTTTTGCCTGTGTAGCACCAGGCAAAAGCTCCAGAACACCAAAGAGTAAGTATTCTGTGTTCAATGAGGAACATAGTTCTTAAGTTGCAAAGCCAGGGAAAGATAGGATTTTAGGTAATTATCAGATCTAATCCCCTCATTTTTTAGATGAAGAATTTAGATGAAGTTGTAAAGAAACTTGTTCACCATTACATGGCTAGCAAATGTAAGATCTAAGACTCAGACCTTCAAAAACCTATTGGCTTTCCACTACATCATGTTGTCTCTCTTAAAAAGATTACTGGGTCTACCTTTTGTCACAGCACTATATTCTAGGCATATATCCAAAAGAGAGGGGGGAAAAACATTTATAGCAGTGTTTTGTAGAGGCAAAGAGCAGGAAATGAAGAAAGGGAATACCCATCATTTGAGGAATGGTTGAACAAATGACTATATAGCAATGTAATTGAATGCTATTGTGCCAAAAGAAATGCTGAAGTAGATGGTTTCAGTACAATCTAGGAGGGCTACGATTTGAAACAAAACAGAAAATACCAAGAGAGTATATGGTTCAGAGCAAGTATTGATGTGCACAGATGGTAGAAGTTCCCTCATTGGGAGTTCCCTATATCAATGTAATCCCATAGATTAATTGTTGAAGCAGCTTTTATTCTTCTTTTATCACATACACACAAAAATGCACACATACACCCACACAAGTACGCATGCGCGCACACACACACACACACACACACACACAATTCTTAGGTAAGACTTCTATAAAAGTGAACCTTTCTAGTTTATTAGTGTGTGCATTTATGCATATGTATAGCTACACATATATATATATATATATATATATATATATATATATATATATAAACAGACATGTATATAAATGCAGAAGTAAACATATGTGTATATATGTATGTGTATATACATGCATATGCAAGCAAACAAGAATGATTCACCTTTATAGAAGTCTTACCTAAGAAAGAATTCCTTAATAAGAGAAATTTGTAAAAACAAAACAAAATAAAAAACCTCTCTTAGTGACTCTTTAAATAAGCAACCATGGACAGAAATTTCCACTAATGGCTCTTAAGTCAAATATGATTATGGAATTGAATTAGATACCTCTTAAGTTTGTATCAGTAAACCCAGAGACGGTCAAGGTGAAGCAGTCAAATAGAAGCCAATAGCAAGAAATATATACACATATACATACTGCATATAGATTACGTAATACATATTTCACAGTCTCACATCCAGATTTCCTATCACATGCTGAGCAGCCCTCCCATGATAGAGGAACAGAAAACTTGTGATGATCCTTCCAGAGGAGTCTAATCTCTAGGTGACAAATATTGTTGATTTGAGAGCACCTCACTTTATTTATCTCTTTATTCCTACTATTCCCAAATTCTATTGGATGATTTCTCATATGACAACTTTGAGTCAATTTATTGGCTAAAATAACATCTCATTCACTGCATAGCCTGGAATTAAAAATCCTGGGACTAAGCCTGGCTTTGTTTCTGGCAAATCTCTCACCACATTGTTTACTCTCTTGCCTCCCTTTGTGACACTTCTTCTTGAACCCCTTCATTTTATGTATGTGGAAATAGATCCAGAAATACTGAGTGACTTGTATAATGTCCCTTAACTATTTCTAAGTTAATCTCTTCAGACTACAGTACTTACCTTGAAACTACTGCACAAATATGACAACTAAAAGAAAAAGATCATCAGTTATCCAAGAAATAAAAAGAAACTAGCTTTTTTTTGCCTTTTTATATATGTATAACATGAAGAGTTCTCAAACACACAAAAGTACTAATTTTACAAAATTGCATTCAAGGGCTAAGTGATGACAAATTAGTTTAAATAAATGTGTGATGGTGTAAATGGAGAGAGAATTATTTAATTAGGTTATTGCATTATGTGTGAAACAAGTTTTATACAGTAAATTTAAATATATTAAATGTTTTATATATTTATGTAATATATATAACATATACATATCTTTGACATATATACATGTGTCTGTTTTTCATATGTATGTATGTGTGTATACATATGTATGTGTATACATACACACTTTTTTTTTCCTATCTCATATAACCTCAGAGCTTCAAATTTGGAAAGGTACATAGTAGTCACCTTGTTGATATCTAAGTTTTGTAATCTCTTGGTAATAAGTAAGCATATTGCCATTGTTTGAAATTTTCCAATAAGAAAGAAACTTCTCTGTCATTCCATAGTCCTTTATATTTTTAGGTCATTTTCATTTTTTTGAAAATATTTTTTGCTGTTCCTGAGACTTAGCATCAATTTGGTGTTTGAAAGTTGAATCCCATTTCTCTTCATTTTGTCTTTTGGGGTTACAGAAAATTGTCATTTCCCTTCTAGATGATAATTCTTCAAACCCCTAGAGTTCCTGCACTCTCTCTTTTACTGTATTATAGTTAATCGATGAGGTTATTAATTTCCTTTACATGTGATTTATTTCATTATTAGAATGCAAGCAATTTAAAGGTAGGAGCTGTCATTCTTATATTTGAATTTCCAGTGTGAAATACAATGGCTGGCATATAATATATGCTTAATAAATTATTGATTTCTGAATTAGCCATTATAAACAGTCAGACCAACTCATGAAAGCAAATATAAAAATCAACAAAAGGCAAACACATTTAAATGTTTTTCAAATCATTCATCACATTTATTCAATCCAAACCAAGAAACATTTTTAAAATTTTGCCTACTATGTGCCAGGCATTGTGCTAAGGACTAAGGATACAATGGATAAAAAGAAACATGGTTCCTGCTTTAAAGGAGCTTACAATCTAAAGGAAGAGACTACACACTTTAAAAAAAAAGGCAGAAAAGTATACTAGGCGATACATGGGAAAAAATAGTTTTCCTCCTCCAAAATCAGAGGAGGCAGGTGGTATCTACAAAGATTTGAATTAGTAGCATGGCGATATTTGTTGGGGGGGGGGGGAAATCAAGAAGAAAACCACAACAGGTCCTACTTTTAAGTGGTTCCTATTTTGAATCATCTATAACCTACCAAATTTTAATTCTCAGCTCCAATAAGAAACCAGAAAAACCAGAATATTGGCTCAGCCTTACAACAGCAAAATTATCTAGTTTCACTAGTTTTGGTTTCAATAGGATTGCTTGATCAAGCAACACACACACACACACACACACACACACACACACACACACACACACCTTTTCTCTCTCTTCCTCTGTTTCTCCCTCTCAGTCTGGCTTAATCTAGCCACAATGTTATTAACCATCTTAGTTCAATTACAGACCATTTTAGCAAATACACAGCAGAATTCCAGTAGTTATGGAGCCATAAACATGTTTAAAATATCATTGAGTGTTTCCTTGATCCACAAATCCATATCCTCTGAATGCATCAAGTTCTACATATTGAACTACACTGAACTTTCAGAGCTTCTGGGGGAAAAACAAACAAACCAAGCCAACACATCCAGTTAGTTTGTTTGCACCCTTTTAAAATTTATCTCACTAATTGAAGAGCTCATTGACATCAGCCAATACTGAAGACAAACTAGTCACCACTTATAATTCACAAAATTGATTTCCACCTAGTACTGCCTTCCTTATTTGAGTGACATTGCAGAAGTTGTATATTTTCTTTGTCCATTCTTTTATTTACAATAAAAATAAATATATCCCCAAACAGGAGTGAGTACATTAGATAAGTTGAAATTTAAGCCTCACTTTAACCTGTTCAAACTGGTCAATATTACAAATTTCCAGAAAGTGCTGAACTACAAGAATGCTCAGGGCTGTTGTTTATTTTATTTTATTTTTTTAATTTTCATTAAAAAGCCACATTCTGTGCAAATGAACTGATGAATTCATTACTTTTTTTTTTTTTTTTCTTGCTGAGGCAACTGGGGTTAAGTGACATGCCCACAGTCACACAGATAGGAAATGTTAAGTAATCGGAAGTCTCTGGACTTCAGGGCTGGTGCTCTATCCACTCTATTTTTTAAACAAATAAGCATGTCTATAAATATTTGGAAATTTGCCCAACTTAGAAAATAGTCCAGATGGTTTTCTATGACCTTTTAGCATTCCACAGGTGGAGAATATCTCACCCATGGACCATATAAAACAGGGGATATCCTTTGTTTGGCCCTGCCAAGGCAACTAATGCACTGAAAGATAGGTACAATAAGTTCCCACTGCTTGAGTTTTTCAGTTGATAGTTTTGTATAACCCTCAAAAGTATAAATATCCAAATAGCCCTTGGCAGAAAAAAAGTTCTCCACCCCCACTTTAGACAAATTTCCAAATATTGATTGTTTAATATATGTGATATCTTATATTTATTTTTCTAGTGATACAATGAGAAAAAAACAAAATAATTACTAACTATTGTTACTTATGGCAAAATAAAATGCATTTTATGTACTTTTTATCCAAAATATAAGAATCTGTTAAAGATGGCAAAATATCTAAGTAAATTGAAAGTTATATAATAAAGTCCAACAGTAATTTATTTCCATTCTTATTTTGCATATTACTGCAAATTATTATTGCAAATAATTTACTTTTCTCTTTTAGTTTTTATGTTCAATAAGAGTTCGATAATCATAAAGAATTCCAGAGCTAAGAATTAAATGCTAGCATTCTAATGCACAAAGGAAACAGGTCCAGTATCAATAAAGGTTTGAAGTTCTATCCCTTCCTTCAATCTAATTGCAAGTTCTACTCTTGCTTGACCATGTCCACCTACAAACTAAGAGAAAAGAGACTAAAAGATCCAATGGGATTGTAATAAAGGCAAAGGAGCAGATTCTCTAAAGTAGAACTTCTATATGGAACATGGTGGTGTCTTTAAAAGCATAGATACTAATCTATATTTTATATAAAAATAAAATAAAAATAGTCTATATACAATTGGATACTAGTCTATATTTTTAAATTCCATTTTCTTACATAGCAGCAATGTTTTTGCATATAGAAACATGTTATCTTATTTTCTCTCTGCTTTATTGCTAGGGATATTTGCATGAAAATGGGACCTTTGCTTCTTAAAGGTTCATCTGTTGTTCTGATTATTCCCCTACTGGCTGCTAAGCCAATTGCTCATTTGGCTGCTGGAGAAATGATGACAAAATTTAACAAATGAATTCAGTTAAAAAAAAAAGAATTAAAGAAACTTTACAAAAAGGATTAAAAGCAAAAATTATATTTTTATTTAGACATAATCATAAAATGTCCCCAAAGGGCATTCAGGATTTCATCATGTTGAAGGAACTCCCTTCTCCAATTTTTCTGACTTAGTAGATGAGTGCTGGAAATGCATGAAGCCAAAGGTGGTAAAGGCAAATGTCAAAAATCAGATTTGGACCCAAGTCAAGACAACTGCAAGTCAATCTCTCATTCTATCCACTATGCCAAGTTGCCTCTCCATGAAATGATTGGACAGTTCAATCTGGTTTTACTATTCCTAAGTGGAACATAACTAATAAGGTATTTTTAAACTATCCATATAGTTTTCATTAAACTCATACACACACACAAAATGTTAAGAGGGTAAACAGTCATTTGAGCTCTTCTAACTACAAATCTCAGTTATATTTCATGAAATACATCAAGGTGAATTTGAAACAGAGGAAATACCCACTAAAGCAAGTGAGGTTTTGTATATTAGTTTGGTGGTAGCATAAATGTGTAACATGCCCTTCTGGCAGTTACAATTACTAGTCTGTCCTAGGCCCAACAAGAGTACCTTTGACCACTGACCTTTGCAGTGTCAACTCTACCTGGCTAGCCTCTTCTGAGGCCTTCAAAGGTCTCTGGCCATGATTTCTTGAATCTATAGTTTAATAACCAGTAGCGCGCTCAAGAACAGCCACATGTAATCTTAAAAGCTTTTTTTATACCTATTCACATAATTCCCTGACTTAATGCCCTGACTTGTTAACTCCCTAGTGAATACCTGGTCTGAAGACCCACATGTTCACTACCAAACTCCTTACCTCTCTGGGCTATCCATCAGCTTGGCTTGGCTACCCCAGGCTAGGGAGCCAGGTTAAAGAGAGCGATTGCTGTCTTCAGTGGGCACACACACAGCCAACCAGCAAGAGAGCCGTCAGCCATTACGAAGCTATCTCAATATG
This sequence comes from Sminthopsis crassicaudata, assembly GCF_048593235.1. Taxonomy (NCBI): domain Eukaryota; kingdom Metazoa; phylum Chordata; class Mammalia; order Dasyuromorphia; family Dasyuridae; genus Sminthopsis; species Sminthopsis crassicaudata. The sequence continues at coordinate 33,996,464 of NC_133622.1, forward strand.
GCCAGGATCCCACCCACAGGGCAGTCCTATATCCATACAGATTACTTCTGGACCACTCAATCTCCTGTTGCTCTGTGGCTGCCCATTTAAAGGACCCTTACATAAAAGTATCAACATAAAAATAAAGTAAGGGAAGAAGTCATTCTAAACTTACAATTCAACTCATGAGGACATTTGCCCTATGTTTTACACAACTAACCAATGTCTTAGAATAAGAGAAAAATAAATGAATGGCATGGTAATAATAATGGCAGTTAGATATTGATGAATCCATGAGCAAATATTTGTTAAAGACCAACTTTATGCCATATACTGGGCTGAAGGTAGAATGACAAAAGAAAAAGAGATTAAAGCATTCTATAAGGGAAGAAAAGGTAAATATATGCAGTGGATGTATGTACCAAAAGAAAAAAGACACAGGTAACTTTGCCAGGTCAGGCAAACATTTCCAGCTGAGGCAACAAGTGGACTTGGAAAAAGGAGTCTATGCCAAATCTCAAAAGAAACCAATGACTTAAAGTCATGGCAGTAAAAGGGAAATGCATTCTAATGGGAGAAACAGCCAGTGCAAAAATTGAAGTGTGGTAAGGGAAACTGCAAGAAACCCTGACTTAGAATGGTGTCTATAGATAAATATATGGAGAAAATTTTATGTGATGAGACTGAAAAGTAGTATGTGGTCAGGTTGTAAAAAGTCTTAAATGTCAAAAAAAAAATTTATTTTATTCTAAACATTATAAGACCCCTTTGGAATTTATTGAATTGGGGCAAGACACATGGATAGACCCATATTTTATCGTTTTATGAAAGCTCTGTGGAAGATTGATGAGACAGAGAAAAAACTAAAAAAACATTTGTTGCAGTTCAGATAGGAGATGGCAAGAGCCTAAACTAAGGTTGTACTGTCTTAGTGGAGAAAAGGTTATCTAGAGTGCCCCTAACATCTTAGTACAGCTTTTAGGACTTCAGAAGTATTGAAAGATTTTTTTTAATATAAATTGAACTCAATTTCTGAATTTTACAAGAACTTTCATAACATGCTGTTCAGTGACTAAAAGCATCATATTTGTACATTTGTACTTAGGACAAAGAAAGAATAAAGTTTGAAACATGCAATACAATTTTGACATAAATCCACAAGAAAGGTCAAGTAGAGATCAGGTGATGAAGCTAGACAAACAACAGGGCCTATGGTATCAATCCACAAGTCTGAGAAAGGGATATCCAGGAATTGTCACAACATGACATGTGTAACAAAGAGCCCTGACTTACTAAAAATACAATTTTAAATTTATTTTTCAAAATTCACAAAACTAAACAAATATGAGAAACTTTCAAGTGTTTTTTTTTTTCTAAATTTGTAGCAGTTAAACGTTATTAAAGCTTAAAACTGTACCAAGACTTTGAGACATGTTGAAAATACAAAAGAAATTACAAGATTTGGCTACATCCAGTTGTTCTGATCTGTTCTGGAGGAGAAAGTGAAGCTGGTGACTTTGTACAACCTTCTCTCCCTTCCATCCAATTCACTTTTATGTCCCTGATATCACCGCCCTAATATCATGGTCCTCTTGAAGAACAATAAGACAGGGGTAACTGATCGGATGTGTATGCTCAAGGAAAATGAGTAGACTAAAGAATTAGAAGATTATGAGTTTCATAGAGCTGTGTACATGTTGAAATCTAGCCAAAAGACAGGAATTGGGGTGGATAAAACCATGGACAAAACACAAAACTCAGAGAGAAAGGAGTATGTTCTGAAAGCTAGTAAATAAATGTGACCATAATATGGACTGGGTGCTTGAATACAGTGAATCTCAAACAAGGAGAAATTTCTGAAAGATGGGGAGAAGTGTCTAGAAATGGTGATAGGAATCAAAGAATTACATACTATGAGACAGAGGAAGAAAACAACTGAAACAGATTGCCAAGGATAGTGTCATTCAGGGGGAGCTGAGTCTTTGGCAATATAGAAAATAAAGGGAATAAATGTGAGAGAAAGACCTCAAAAATGAAGGGGAGTTTGGTGAATTATGAAACAAGAATTCTGGATTGGCATATCTAGAAGGGAACATTTAGGGGGGAAAGGGGATAAGAATAGACGTGGAGATGAGGAGGGAGAGGAATTATTCTTATGCCATCAATGATTTTATATCATCACTATGGAAGGAATAAATTTTCTAATCAGAACAGAGTAAATCTAGACACACTCTTATTTTCCTTACAATAGACCCATGGGGCAGATAGTAAATGTATATTATTATTCCCATTTCACAGATCAGGAAACAAGAAACCAAGAGATGGAGTGATATGTTCATGTCTTCATAAAGGTAAATTTTCTACCTTGGTTTCTATACTTCTTCCATAGTCAATCAATAAATATTCATTAATCACCTACAATATCCCAAGACATGTGCTAAGGATATAAAGAAAGGTAAAAGATGGTCTCTGCTCAAGGAGTTTACAGTCTATTGGTGGAGACAACGTGCAAGCAACTGTGAACAAATAAGAAATGTATCAAATAAATTTGGAATAAAAATTTGGAGAGATTTAGAAAGGCTTCCTGCAGAAACCAATACTACTCTTTTCTTTAAAACCTTTGATTATATAAAATCAAAACTATTATAATAGCCATTAGGAAAGAACGTGTGCATTCTAACACATGACTTCATACTGTGCACTGGGGATATTTTATAGTGCTTTACAGTTGATAAAGCTCCTCCACAAAGTATGCATCCAAAAATGATATAATTCTATGAAGTGCAGAGAGAGTAATAATAGCCCATTTTACAAAAGAGGAAATTGGAAATTATATTAAATGCTTTGTCTAATGTCACATAGCTAGTATAAGGGGAAGATTGAGAACTGATCTCTTACCATCAAGACCAGCATCCTTCCTATTACATACAACTACCTCTGTATATAAGTGTTCTTTTCCAAGGAAGTATGTGTGTGTGTGTGTGTGTGTGTGTATGTGTGTGTGTGTGTGTGTACACCCTAACCTGACCTACCATATAGACATTCCAAAGTGAAACAACATCACAGTATTTTAAAATAAATCACTGATTTTCCACTTGAGAAGTAACTATCTATTTTCTACATAAGTGATGTGGAAATTCTCTCCTACAACTTTATGTTTCATCTCCACAGTGCACCACAAGGACTGAATAAAGTAATGAGCTAAGATTAAGAATGGATAGCAAAGTGACCGTGTAGGCAAATGAAGCTGGTATTAAATGTTTAATAGCCTGCATACAACCTTGAGCACTAGAATCCAATGACTTGGATACAGGCACTTAAAGGGAAATTAATCTGGCTTGGCATTTATCAGGAAACATTGCCAAAGGCCCAAATTCTGTTTCCTAATAGAGAATACTAAATGACTTATTGACTCTAATATCTGACTGAGGCTCTGTAGAAGTCCAGTCAGAGAAACCAACTGAAACACCCCTGGCAAACCTGGGAGGGAATTGAACTTCGAGTCAAATCCAAGGTCTAGAGGAAGAACATGCTCTTTAATCAGTTATTTCAAAATGTTAAAAATGTAGTAGGTGATCATTTAAATGGAATAATTCAAAATTTAGATTCACCAGTAAAGTTATTTTAAAACTTCACAAAGGAAAAAATATGGACAAGAAAAAGCTTGCCATATCCTTATGTTATGGTGATCATTTGTGAAACATTCAATTCTTTGTTACCTTTGAGAGTCATCATTTAGAAAGGTAGGAAGGTGTGAAGAATGATGAATACTTAGTTTACAATCCCAGTTCTGATGACGACAAACTAATTAAACTCCCTCAACCATAGGTCTCTTAGTTTTTAAAATACAAATGAAAGTTATTTTTCTACCTACTTCTCAGGATTTCTGTAGACCTTAAAATATTTCATAAATATGAACCACTCCAACTATTCTCCCCTTTAAAAAGGTTTAGATTATTGTTCAATACTTATCTTCATTCCCTTAACCATGCTCCCCCAAAAAAATAAAGGAAGGAAAGGGCGAAAAGGAAAAACAGTATTGTGGAAATGCCATTAGATTTGAAGTCCGAGTGTCTGAGTTCAGAACCAGACTCCTCTACCAGGACTAATTTAGGTAACGCACAATCTCTCTAAATCTTTGTTTCCTCATCTGTAAAGTGAGAAAGAAGGGCTAGATGAAAGATTTTCTTCTATTTCTCAATTCAATGCTCCCGTTTCAAACTACTACATTTCCCTGGAAACTACATGTTTACAGGAATTTGTTTATTTTTTTTATATTCACTACTTGAATGCTGAATGAATGGGACATCAACAAGTCAATTAGCATTTATCTACCATCTATTCTATCATATAGCAGGCGCCATGCTAAGCACTAGCAATACAAATAAAGTCATGGGATAGTGCTTGTTCTTAAGGAACGCACAGCCTAATGGGGACACAAACTGAAAACAACTTTCTATAAACATGATAGAAACAGGAAAATAAGTGTTTCTTGTGCAGATATAGCTATACCTATGTATGTAGGTACAAAATATGTGGATAAGAATATATTTACATATAGTATATAAGTACCTATAACATATTATATATATATATATATATATATACACATATGCAAAACTAGTATATATAACTTAATGCACTGCACATGCTAATATATGTGTGTACACACATATATTATGTTATATACTAGTGTTTATATATGTTTGTGTGTGTACATATATATGTATGTATATACATATATATATTACAAGATATTCTATAAATACCCTATATGTTATATATGTGGTATATATGGTACATAAATTACATATACTATATACTAGTTATATACATTATATATTAGGATATATATATATATATACACACTAATATATACTATAGGTGATATAGACTAAGATACTATATAGTATATAGAGAATATGTATTTATATTATATACAGTTATATACTATAATAGTGAAGGGGGTATATATATAGTTTGGATTATTTTTGTTCTGAAATACTCAAAAAGTAGGGAGGGAGAAGCTAAGTCTTGAAGGAAGCTAGAGAAGCTAGGTGGCAGATGTGAAGAGGGAGAGCATTGCAGTGATACAGAGTAATTCTAGTAATATATGATGGGAGAAAGTCAAAGCAAATATATATATCACATTCCAAGAATTAAAATTGTAAATTAACCCCCAAAACAATGACAAAACACAAGGCATGAGTGTGTTGTAACATTCCCAACACTTATTTGAAAACAAAGAAATGATATGTCAGTTTCCATATCTAATCAACTTTAATGCTATAAATTCTCCCAAATGCACAAGCTATCACCCTCTTTTAGCCCATGATCACTTCAACTGACCCAGTTATTGCAATGGCCTTCTAAAGGATCTCTTTGCCTCAAATATCTCTCTTTTTCTAGTCCGTCCTCCATCCAGCTGCTACTGGTTGTTCTAAAACATGAGCATGATTATGTCACTCTCTTAATCAATAAGCTCCAATGGCTCTCTATTACCCCTAGGGTCAAATAAAAACTGCCTTTGTTTGGCATTAAAAAAAAAGTCTTCAGAATTTGACTAACTCACCTTACCAGACTGTCATACATGAATCCCCTTCAATAACTCTACAGAATAACCACAATGGCCTTCTTATTCAACTTCCAATATGACACTGTCTCCTATCTCTGTTTTTGTACAAGGCATTCCCTATATGTCTTGCACTCTCTTACCTCTTAAAACTACATCTTTCCTTAAAAGGTCTGATGAGTTTATTTTCCCCATATAGTCTTTCCTGATCCACTCTCCTAGACACTGGTACCTTTACCCCCTCTTTCCCCAAAATATTTATAGTTATTTTAAACATATATGCAAATATATAATCAGTCTCCTTATATTTCTCAATTCAATGCCCCTAATTCAAGCTACATTTCCAACTGAATTAAATGTTTAATGTACTTTAATTTTTCACATGGATACACACATATGCATGTTGTCTTCCAAGTAAAATTAAGTTCTTTGATGCAAGAATTGTTTTAATTTTGACTTTGTATCCCTAGCATAATTCCTGGATGAATGAGAAAGCACATATTAAGTGCTTACTCTGTGTAAAGTACCGTGTCAAGTGTGACATTCTAGTAAAAAAAAAAAAAAGAGACAACCCTTGCTTTCAAGGAGCTCTTATTCCAATAGAGAGGTAGGACCTATATAGGAGTTCCACTTCAGGATATAAGGAAAGACCTGGTAGACCTGAACAGCAGAAGTCAGCAGGGAGAGAAATAGCACTTCATCTTTTTTAGCATTATCACCATTGTTTTTTAAAATACCCATTTTTGATATTGTTCCATTTGATAATGCCAAAGTCTCTGATGGAAAGAAGATTCTTTGCTGAGTCTTCAGCAACTTTGACTGTAAAGGGAGCAGAAGCTGCCAAGCAAATAGTAGGTGCTTAATAATTGCTTATTTGTTGGTTAAGTGAAATCATCACTTATATAATCAGGAAAGGAAACTTAATCATGTAGTATTGGCAAAGTTTTTAAAAATGTCCAGATACTGTAGTGGCATAGATGAAATATTAAAACTACTCCAATGTGGTAGACAGATATTTTCTGGAAGATTTATCAGAAGGGACAAGATTCTTACAGGATTTAAAGCTGGATTCAGATCTGCACCACTGGAGGGAGTACTCAAACAATGAACTCACAAAACAATGAGATAACAAATCCCTTGGATCAGTCAATGAGTCCTTATTAATTGCTTACTATTTCCTCAGACACTGTGCTAGGTAAGCATTGGACAAATAAATACAAAAGTCTCCTTGCCCCACTGAGCCTATGTTTCCCTAAAGTGTTGAAATATAAAGTTAAGATAACCAAAGAAGAAGATTTAATTATATATTTCTATGTCAGGTTTAAACTTTGCATGAATAAATCATCAAAGCCTTTTACTTTTAAAAATATCTTGAATGTTAATTTTTAAATTATGGGCACAATAAAATCTTGAATTGTCATTTATAACGTAAACATTTGGCTTCTGAGCACTTCTATCTTCTGAGATACTTAAAGATAAACATTCTATCACAGCACATCCGACTTTCTTTGGAGATAATGAGGGGGTAGCATTAGTATGATTCTCTGGATTCCCAGAGTATTCTTTCATAGTTACCAGAGGATGTATTGCTGCATAATTAACGGGTGAAGTTTCAATGCCAGAAATAAGATATCCGAAAGAGACAGACAGCCAGCCAGAGAGAAAGACAGATAGACAGAAAGAGAAAGAGAGAGACAGACACAGAGACACAGAGACACAGAGAGACAGAGAGAGAGACAGAGAGACAGAGAGACAGAGAGACAGAGAGACAGAGAGAGAGAGAGAGAGAGAGAGAGACAGAGAGAGACAGAGAGAGAGACAGAGAGAGAGACAGAGAGAGAGACAGAGAGAGAGACAGAGAGAGAGAGACAGAGAGAGAGAGACAGAGAGAGAGAGACAGAGAGAGAGAGACAGAGAGAGAGACAGAGAGAGAGAGACAGAGAGAGAGACAGAGAGAGAGACAGAGAGAGAGAGAGACAGAGAGAGAGAGAGAGACAGAGAGAGACACACACACAAAGAGAGAGAGACACACAGAGAGAGAGAGAGACACAGAGAGAGAGAGACACACAGAGAGAGAGAGAGACAGAGAGAGAGAGAGACACAGAGAGAGAGAGAGAGAGAGAGACACAGAGAGAGAGAGAGACACAGAGAGAGAGAGAGACACAGAGAGAGACACAGAGAGAGACAGAGACAGAGACAGATCCAGGTAAAATATGGAAGTTCTAATACTTGCTCTCAATCATATTTTTTCTCCAACAGAAATAGAAAAACCACTCTAATTCTGCTCAAGCCCATTAAGATGTTCAAAATCATGTGAATGTAAATGATTAGGATTTAAAGACTTATTTCAGACTCTCAAAAAAGAAAGCTGGAAAAATTTTGCTAACAATATTTCATTTCTGTGCTGTGTGACAGAACACATCCCCATTTACAAGACAAAGGCAATCCAGAGAGGCTGGATTTTTGATGATTATCAATATTTAAGACCCAACAAAAACAATGGGTTGAGATAAATTGGGAAAAAATGTTAAACATGAACTTTTGAGCGACTATAACACTGAAGTCTTATTTTAGCTACCTTAAGGAAGTGTTTCTCTACACCTCTCCCCCCAAGAAATCTATTGAAAAATCTAGTCATGTCCATTTGTCTTTTTGATTTGGGGAAATGATTCCCTACATTATAAAGTTGACTGATTCCAGCTACCTTGTACTACAGAAACTTCTGACTAAAAATTACACTCTCACGAGTAAGATCCTAGTTCTATAGGTAGAAAGTGATTTCCTCAAAGAACTCTGTGAGGAGGACAAGTATTTTTAGACCCATTTTACAGATGAGACTCTGGAATTGTAAATCCCCCAAAGTTAAACCAGAAATTAACATTACTTGTCCAGGGTCCTTTTTCAAACGAGCTTACACGTCACAGGCACGAACCTCTCCATGCGTGAACAGTAAGTGAATGGCAAAATGCTCAGCCATGCTCATCAGAGCTTCAGAAGGCAGCCCTCAAAATCCCACTGGCAAGGTTTAGGGCCTCTGGCGGCTGTAAAAGAAAACTTTGCCCAGCCATGTTCCTATCATCTTCCCAGTTGGCTTTTCATTAGTTCCCATTGCTCTCGAGTCTTTCCCTCACTGCCCACTTGAAAATTACGTATTTGCGAGCTTGCGTATTTTAGGGATAACCTGAAATCCGCACATGGCCCCACCGTGGACAGAGCCACGGCAAGTTAACGGGCTCTCATCGAGCTTCTCTCGCTCCCTCCCTGTAGGGGAGAGAGGTCTTTGCATTTCCTTTGGAAAGGTGATTCATCACCTGGTATAAGATGCTTGCAAAAGCTCCCAGATGGCGAGCGTTTGCTTGGCGCTTAATCAAAGCAACAAGAAACTGCGGACAGAAGTGGGAAGCTCCTTGGTTCAGGGACCGAGGCTGCGTTCTTCCAGCAGCTGCTCTCGGCGGTATTTAAGATTAAATTCAACTCAGCTGCCCCCCTCTCTGCCCCCCCCTCGTCCACTCTGCTCCAGTCCTCCTCCCTGTCCGCTCAGCTCCAGTCCTCCTCCCCGCCCGCTATACAGAGCGTGAGAACAGAGCTGGCAAAACTGCTGGGGAAGCATTGGACTAGAGATGGCTCGGGGGGATCCGGGTGCCGAATTTGCAAGATGGTGAGCAGATTTTAACGGCCCCCGGATTCCCTTCCCGAGCTGGCTAGAGGCTACAAAGCAGCGAGCAGCCCCGAGTTGGTCCCCGACCCACCCTAGAAAGGCGACTCGGTACCCGACTTAATTGAGTAAGGAGATCTGTTTGACCCGGAGGTGTGTTCATGGCAGCTTGCCCTCATAAGGAAGTCGGGTCTGACCAGAGCCAACTAAGCCCACAATTCCAACCGACGTGAAACGCCCTCCCCTCCCCCCCACAACACCCACAACGCCCCGAGGTTACTGCTATTGCGGACGCAATTGGGAGAGGCGAAGGCTGGAAGGACTCCCCACGAGAGGAAGTCGCATCCCAAAAGTTAGGGAACTCGGGGTCCGAAAGGTCATTAACGGGGCGTTTTCATAAAGGGACCCAATTTCATCCCTAGAAACCAGGTGAATAGAGGACGTGGCTCACTTTGTGCTAGGTGGGAACACGTAACTCGCTTTCTCTCTGGAGGTAGAAGAGGTTAAAGGTTGCTAAAGGTAGAAAGAAGGCCACAGCGCCGCTAAAGGCTAACCCCAAACTCCGAGCTCGAGACCCGGCTCTCTTTCCCCTCCATCAAAGCCCGGGAGAGGGGTATGGGAGCGGCGGGGGGGCTGGGGAGGGGGAGAACTCACTGAAGAAGATGTACTCGGTGTAGCTGCTCCAGATCTTGTCGTCCCGGTACTGGTTGATGAAGGCTGCCGTGCCGGTGGAGTTACACGCCACCATGTGGAAGCCGGCCTCCGACAGCCGGTCGAACGCCTGTTCCAAGTAGGTGAACTTGAGATAGAAGCGGGACGTGTACTTTTCCGGGGGGCGGTCGGGGTCCCGGCTCTCGTTCAGAGTGTCCCCGAAGACCTCCTTGGCCAGCGCGATGCGGCCGCACACCATGATGCGCGCCACGCGGCGAAATTTGGCGTCCGCCTGGTTGTCCCGCACCGTGGTGTAGGAGCCCCGGTAGCCCAGCGTGAGGAAGCCCGAGCGCTTGTCCAGCAGGGAGCCGCTGCTGACGCCGCCGGGCCCGGGGGCGGCGGCCGAGGCGGCGCCCCGCAGCAGGAGCAGGTCGCCGCTGCCCTGGGACAGGTTGTCCTCCAGGTCGCTCTGGCAGCCCTCGTCGTTGAGCGAGCTCTGCTTGGTCACTTTGGGCGACAGCAGCTTGACCAGGTCGCCCAGCTGGAAGTACTCGGCCTCCCGCAGGAGCCGCTCCTTCTCCGGGAAGTGCTCGGGCAGGGAGAGCTGCTTGTCCCGCAGGTAATCCAGCACGTACCTGAAGAGAAAGCCGTCCCGGTCAATGAAGAAGCGCGCTCGGCTGTCCCTGGGCAGCTCCCCGCGGCGCCGGCCGCCGCCCCGGGGGCTGGGCGGCGAGAACATGCTGGCCAAAGTGCTGTCCGGGACGCTGAGCAGCGTCGAGTGCTTGGTCACGTAGACCTGGCCCCCCACGTTCAGCTCCACCACCTCGGGGAAGGGGGACGGGGCGCAGGGACCCGCGAAAGAGCCGGCGGCCGCCGCCGGGGAAGTGGAGGAGATCATGTCGCTGATGGGCAGGATGGTGCCGCCTCCGCTGCCCGTGTCCTTCAGAGCCATGGTCATGCCCCCGGCCGGCCGAGCGACCCCTGCCAGCAGCCCCTTTTCTCCGGCCCGCTCCCCTCTGCCGCCCACCGCCTCCGTCCTCCCGCCACCGTCACGCCCTCCGGTCGCCTGCTCGCGCCCGGGTGCCCCGACGCCCTCCGGCCGGCTGCGCTCTCCGCGGTTCAGTGCTCGGAGCGGCCGCGGCGGCGGCAGCGGTGGCCCTCGCTCTCCATCGGGGCGTCCGGGGCGGGAAGGGAGGCTAGTGCCGGTGCCTTTGCAGCGGCAGGGGGACTAACAGCCGCTCCTCCCGGGCTCTAGGGCTAAGTGTAAGACGCTCGCGCTGCTGCTCCGCTCGCAGCCGGGAGAGCAACAGTAAGTCGCCTCCCGGGCGGCCGGGAGAGGAGAGCGAGCGCGCGAGGCGAGCGCGAGGCGAGCCACAGGCAGCAGGACCGGCTCCGCTGCCCGGGGAAGCTGCACTGACGTCAAGCCCCGGATTGGGACTCTAGCCACAGCTGTCACTTAAAGAGATAGCCGCCAGACGCTGGCCGCCTGCGCCGTCGCCAGGGGGCGGGAGTTCCGAGGGGCAGCCCCCTAAGAACGAAAGCCGGGGCGGGGAGGGGGAGGAACGGGGGTCAGGAGTGCCCCGGGGAGGAACCAGCCCTCAATCCTAATCATCATCGTGGAAACTCTCTCTCTCTACTCTGCGATGATTTTGAGGGGTGGGAAAACGCACGTACTTCCCAAGCAGATACCACTCGAAATTTGGGGATGGAGTCCAGGGGCTCCCTCAATTCATCAACAAATTAAGAGAACCTGGCGGCTGGCAGGTGCTGGTTGTATGTAGTCGGTCCAGGCTTTAAAGGAAAACTCGTGTCTGCATCTCCTCTGCTTATTGTGGTGGGAAATTTAAAGACGGCCACATTTGATCTTGATTTCTGTGAGAACGGTCCGGATGTTTGTTCTTTGGAGCCAGAATCCCCCTTTGCCCTTTCACCTTCTCCTTCCTCACCTTAACGCCACCGTTCTAAAACAGAAGCACCTTCTTCCACTGTGTTTGTCTCTTAACCTTAGAGTAAGGGCACGAGTGAAAATTATATTGATTTTATCTCACCCTCTTTTCTCCCGGTACCTTATCCGAGGTGCAGCCTGCAACATCAGCACACCTTTGTGAAGAGGGATGGAATTACAGATGAGAAGCGTCTCTTCTGTAAATGTCACAAGCTTACATATTTATTCACCGTGGGCACATTTGGAGGCTTGCGAAGATAAAGAACCACGGGATTTATAGAATACTTAATGTGGGCTGAATTAATTCTTGAATGAAAAGTAATTATGATCCTGTGTAAATTGTGCTTTCAGCTATTGTTTATGCCACAGAAATGTTGATAGCAATTTTATATGAAGTCATTGACAGTTTTTTTTTTATCCTAAACATTATACAATAGGCTAAGATTTATGTTTCCCCAGTCACCAGATCTTTTATTCCCACATCTATCAGAGATATATTTCTCAATATCATCTCCTTGAGTCAACCAAAAGAAGCCTCAGATTTAATAGGATTTAATCTGACAGCATGCTCTGAAAGTCATGTTCATTTGATGGAAGGCTACTAGAAATGGTAAGTGACTTGTGGCCAAGTTAAGCAGGATCATTTAAGCTCAAGTAAGTTTTTTTTCCATCGTTGATGTCTTCCAAAAACATTGTAATTCATTAAGTGCAATATATTTATCTCATTGCCTCTCCTACATTTTATTTCAAGGAATGACACATTTACTAACTTCAAAGTCATTCTAAACTTCAATTTTTTTCAACTGTAAAATGGAGATAATATTTACATTACCTACTACATGATAATAACCCCCCCAAAAAAAAATGTTGAACTACAAAGGACTGTAATTACCAGGACAGGGACTCAGTCGATTTCATATCCCTGTTCAGTATCCACTCATAAAAACTTAGGATGTTACATTATGTTTAATTATACCCATTCTGTGATTTTATATTGTGATACGACAAAATTTTTGAATCACCATTAGGCCTTTTTTTTTTTTTTTTTTTTTTTTGGAAACCAGATCAATTGAAAGGCTATGGGGGAGGGAAGAAGAAAGATGTGCTTTTAGGTTTCATAACTTAGTCGAAGAATAAAAACATGATAAGGATCTAAAATAACAGTTGCTGGGAAAACTCAAATTAATACAAACTTTATAACCTTCATAGATAAATAATAAGCTTAAAACCTCTATTAACGAAGACTATTCATCATGAAGTCCCAAATGATGTCTGTCCTAGACCCCAGCTTTGTAATTAAATGAATCCACAAAAACTTTCACAGTCTTCAATCTTATTGGGATATGACCTAATAATTCTTACTTTTAACAGGTAATGTAAATATAGTTTAATTGCAATTGGCTATAGTATTTTTATCATTTAAAAATAGGGAAAGTAAGTGTATGTATGACCAAAGAAAGGCAAGAAAGAAATAGATTCCATTAAAGTAGACCAGGAACCAATCATTTTAGCCATTCAAGTAATAAATTCCACAATCCAATCTATCCTACAATTATCTACATGGATAATTGAAATCACTGAAATAATTGATTTATTTCAGCTATGCTTCTGTACTGTCCTTTCAATCACTGAAGTTCCATAAGAGCTGCTGCTGCTGGATAAACAAGTTTTACTAAACCCTTAGTGACAACTTCTTTGAATTATCCCATGTTTTGTATACAATGTAAAATAATATATTCTACATTTCTCTTTTGATTTCAAAATGAAAGGAGTCAATTCTGATTAATATGGCAATATTTTAAAATATTAAAATTATTCATTCAAATTAACTAAAATATTTAAAAAGGTTCCTGATGAGGCCAGCTCCCTCAGAATTGTTCCTCTTGAACAATTCTATAAAAATCTATTAAAAGGAGTATACAATGAGACAGAGAAAGAGAGGGAGACAGAGAATTTTACAAGCTTCTTTTATCTAGTGGGACTTCACAAGAAGGTTGTCAGAGGCTTTTGGACACAAACCAAGCAAGGATAAAGTTATAGCACCCAATGAATCCACTCCAGAGCCAAAAGAAATGGAGCCACCCAGATGGTGAAGGACTCGGGCAGCCTGCGCTAGAGCTACAGCAAAAACAATATAGCCACTAGACTGCAAAGTAGAAATTAGTTTTTCCACTTTATTTTTATATACATTTATTAGTTGTCCCTCTCATTTGTACTCCCCCAATAAAAATATCAAGAAAACCCTAATAATATGCATAGTCTTACAAAACAAATTCTACATCAGTCATATCCAAAAATAAAGTATTTCATTCGGTATTTCAGGTGCACCACCTCCTTGGTAGAGTGGGTAACATCTTCATTTCCATCTTTCTGGCATAGTAGTTTAACATTAGATTGATCAGTTATAAAGTCTTTCAAAGTTATTATTGTTGAATAATTCTTATGATACAATATTATTTTATCACATTAATAACCGTAATTTAGCCATTCTCCAATAAGTAGGTACCTCCTTAGTTTTCATTTTGGCAAATATTTGAGGGCATAATATTTTCCATTCCTTTTCTTTTTTCTTAGATCTCTTTGGGCTAATAGTTGAAATCAAGAAGTAAAAGAATATGGACAATTCAGTGAGTTTGAGGCATATTTCCAAATTGTTTTCTGGAACAGACCACCCAATTCACAGCTCCATCAAAAATGTATTAGTTGAATATTTTTCTGTAGCCCCTCCAACATTTATCATTTTCTCTTTTGTCATTTTTGACTATCTGATGGATTTCAGATAGAAATTTAAAATAGTGCATTAAGGTTCTTAGAAGAGATCCGATAAAAGCAAAAACCATAATATCTGCTTGGGAATCAAGCCAAAACCACAACAAAGGATAGAGCCAAGTCTCTCTCTGGGACTTGCAAGTAGAAAGAGAAGGGTCTAAAGCAGAAGCCAAGAATTCCTTCAGATGGGAAGGTTGATTAAAAATCATTCTATCTGGGACATAGATTCAAGAGCACTACACTAGAAAGAAGAACCATACAAGGTCTGTCCACCCCATCGAAGAAAATAAAATCTGCCACAATTACAAAGTCCCAATCTAGACATGAAAGCTGAAGATGTGAGCAAATAAGTGAAAAAAATAGATAATTTTAAACATACAGTGGATTAAAAGAAGCACAAGAAGGAAGTCTAAAAGATAATAATGGCTCTATAAAAATATTCAGTTCTTAAAAAGGAAAAGAAAGAAAGATAGATAGATAGATAGATAGATAAATTTCAAAGACTCTAACTGGAAGTGAAGAAAGATGAAGCAAGAGATTAAGAGATTAAAAAGGAAGTCATCAGTGAAATTAGAGCTTTGAAGGAAAAGAAATAGAATGACAATAAGTAATTTAGAAGAGAACTTGGAAAATTTTGTCCAAGTAGTATGTTTCTTGGGGAAGACGACACAATGGAATAATCAAACCCAGGAACTGCATGAGACCACAAGAGATATCAAAACAAAATCAAAAAACTGGGGAGGCAGAACAATTTAAGAAATCTACTATTTAAAAAGTGACCTGGAAAACATGTTGAAGAAAAATAATTTAATAATCATTGTTATTGTTTAGTTGTTTCAGTCATGTCTGACTCTTTGTGATCCCATTAGGGTTTTCTTGGTATAGTGGTTTGCCATTTCCTTTTCCAACTCATTTTCTAGATAAAGAAATAGAAGTAAACAGGGTTAAATAACTTGCTTAGGAACATACCTCTAGTAAGTCTCCAAGGCATGATTTGAGCTCAGAAAAAAGTCATCCAGGCTCAACTCTATCCACTGTGTCACCTAGCAGCAGAGTATTCCAAAAAGTCTTAGTTCAATTTTAAGCTTTTAAAGCATAAAACTTTTAAATTTTTAATTCAAAAATTATGAAATAATTTTTATGATCTATTAAAATAAAAGAGAGCAAAGTAAAAAAATAGAAAGAATCCATCTTGAATTTCCTGAAAGAAAATCCAAACTAGAAGTATACAGATATATAATAACTTACAGCCAGAGGTTCTAGGTCAAAAAAATATCCTGCAAGAAGCCAAAAAGAGTTATAAGTATCACACTGCAACTACCATAAAGAAGAGAAAAACTTGGAATATAATTCTCCATGAGCTTAAACATAAGGGTTTATAACCAAAAATAGTATCCTGCAAAATCATGTATAACCCTCAAGGGTTTTTAAAAAAGAACCTGTAACAGAACAAAACACTTTCAAAGATATTTGATTTAAAGACCAAAACTAAATATAAAAAACATAGGGGAAAAAAAGAGTAACCTATATAGGTAAATACATTTGAGCAATGATAAAAAATTAAAAGATAAAACACTTGTATTCCAACAGGAGGAAAAGAATCAGAGGTCTCTTTAAAATCGTAGTGATTTCAAGGATCACAGAGTGAGTAAAGAATGACAGAAACAGGATCTAGGTGAGGTTTCCTTCCATGTTATATTTGTTTAAGAAAATTGAAGGGAGGAAAAGAATTGAAGAAGAGAGAGGGGCAGGATTTGTTTTTTATCATAACTGGATATACCACAAAAAGATTATATAAACTGAGAGGAAAGATTGTGGCAGTGGGCATCTCTTGAATACTGTTTAGAGCACCAAGTATTGTCTAGCATACAATAAGTGCTTACTAAATACTTGTTGACTGGTGACTTAGGAATCCACGTTTTAAAGCATATAAATATGCAAACATGTTTATACTCAATTATAAATGTATTTATATATATAATAGATTAAATACATGTAGCATCTTACAAATAATTTTAGATTCTTAGAATTTAGAGCTGGATTTTGGTGGTTATTGAGTCTAAACTCTCATTTTACAGGTGAAGAAACTTTGAGAGGGGAAATCATGTTTCTGATTCCAATTATGTTTCAAGCAACTCCCCCTAATCAGTTGCTCATTTCTTTATTTTGGGTTGTCTTATCAGTTTATATAGAGATTTGTTATACTAAAGAAGGAGGATTTGGTTGGTCCAGTGATTTCACTGTTAGAGAACTTCTCCTGAGTAAAACTCCCTTACCAATGTATAGTTTCATATCTGCTTTCCATCTTATCTTAAAATTTTGCTTGAGGTACTGAGAGGTTAAGTGCCTTGGCCATGGTCATCAATAGGTACCAAATAGGAATCAATAGCCAATAGGTATCAAAGACAGGACTTGAATCCAGGTCTTCTTGACTCCAAAGATATGTATATACTAGATCACTGCTCTCTTATATGGTATTTGTATGTCTGTGTTTCATATACTTGTTTTTATTCACTTAAATATGCTCTGCCTTTCAACCTAAAGTTGATAAGGACAGAGAACTAACTACCTTCCAGCCTTTTTTAGGGCAGATAATGGAAAAAGGAGTAATGGGAAGGAGTAGGCTGTAACACATTAATAGCAAGGAATTAAAAAGTAGAATGAATGATGTTATCAGAGAAATGCATGAGCTGGTAACATACCAAGAACAAAATCAGATTATGGACAAACCAGTGTTTCATTTTTTTGTCCTTCCTATGTCCAAAAAATTTTAGGAAACTCCCAGAAGGTTGATTGGCTACTCTCTGGCAAACTTATGGGAAAACATAGACAAGAGTCATACAGAATGCACAGGGATGTGACTTTGGAAGAAAGTCATTCTTGCCACAAATTGATTTGAATACCCAAATATCCCCACTTGTGCTTTGCACCCAGTAGGTATTCAATAGCAGCTATTGTCGACTGACAAATTCTACTATTAGGAGAGTATGATTATCTTCAGAATAAATCACAGACACCAAGGATAGGTAAGGGTAATATTTGCACATCTCTAGCTTCTATATTAAAACATACCTTGTTCAAATCCAACTGGAAAACATACCATCAGGCCATGATGGATTTAATTAGTGATAAATTTCTTAGCCAATCAGCAAACATTATAGTCTGCTCTGTTATTCAGATTCAATAGGCTGTCTTTTTTTAAAGCTAACTGTTCAAGTAAATTGAATGTTATCCAATTCTCTGTCAGAAAAGGACGATTTTGTCAGTCAAAAGTAGTGTGGTCTGAAGGTCTCAGAAAAGAGACAGGTTGACAGGAATTCTTGATTTCTAATCCCTGCCTTGACAATGATACTGATTTGCTAAGTGACCTCTACAGAACAAGTCTCTTCATAGCTCAGTTTCTTCTCTTGCCAGAACATATCCCATTACCTTAAGGGAAATGAGTAAGAACTAAACATGCGAAATGCTATGGATGTTGGACTGTCACATTATTGGATAGTGCCTATTTTGAAAGCTTTTATCTACTTAATTTTGATGTATTGAGGCACTTATCAAATCAGTCATGTTATCTAAATCCTGACATACAATTTGATGACAGGAGGGGACAGTCAGGTGCTTGCTTCATAGTTTAATGTGAATCTACTCCTTTTTTAAACCTTTATAACTCATTCTGCTCCAATAAATTGCCTCAGCCAATTTTCCTTTGCTCTAGTTAATCCACAACTCCCCTCTGTCTCATACTTTCAGCATTCCCTAAAACATCTGCATGTCTTCATTCTCCCTCAGTGAATCATTCCTTTTCATCTTTCAGTTGCTGACCTAGTAAACACAAATCCATCTGTTAACACTTATGAAACTATGCTTTGCTTAGTTTTTTTTGACAAATTTCCTCTAATCTGATTTTATAACTCTACTTTACTAGCTCTGATTCTGAATTCTAAAGCACTTGCTGCACTTTGCAGAAGTATTAGCTTATTTCAAAACCCATGTCATTAGGCATTTTTTGGAAGCTTGGGGAGAAAAGGGAATAGATTCTAAGTAGGTACATAGCCATTCATCAGACCAATCACCAGATGCTGGGGAAATTCTGGCCTGGTGTTAGGGAAGCAGGTCCAAACTGCAGCATTCATTGGTTATTCCAAACCAAATCCCTCCAGGAAGGTGATATAAATTCTGGGACCAAACTTACCATTTCAGTATGCTTTGAGGAAGGAACAGTTGAGTTCAGAAAACTAAGGTCACTATAGACCGATGTCAGAATGGATCGAAATATTCAAAGTCTTCCTAAAATGATTTGTTTTCTTATATACTTTGAATGACAATTACCCAGAAGCAATTTCAATCTGTCAGCTGTGCTTCCAAGTTTGGAAGAATCAAAAATCATAGAATCATAAATTTTGAATAAGTAATAACTTAGTCTAATCCCCCTCAAATCTATCTCCTTATTAGGAGTGTGCTAGTGAATGTTTAACAACTAGAGAAGCTGGATGTATCCATGAAAAACTTAATTTTAATCTTCATTATTTTACCTATCGCATTATTAAGCCTAAGTAATCAGCAAATCAAGTCCTGATTTGTATTGTTTTCTGATTTCCAAGGTATAAATGTTCACACTGAAAATTTTACAATTGACTCTTTTGAGTCCTTTTAAATTTGCTCAGAGTTTGGGTAAAAGTCAAAAGCAGTTACTCTAGGAATCAGGGGAATGGGATGACCTCAGACTGTCATTTACTTTACTCTTTAACTATTGAAATCTTATTCCCCCTTCAGGCCCAACTCAGATTCTGAGGTTTCTTTGCAAGTTTGCTTTTAGGATCCCTTTCCTGATTCTTAAGGGAATCTCTACCTATTTTGAACTAGCATAATAATGTACATTTGTAGTATTTTAAGTATTATATTATAATTTAAATATAAGTATTTAAGTATTACAAATCCCTTTCCTGATTCCTAAGGGAATCTCTACCTATTATGAACTAGCATAATAATGTACATTTGTAGTATTTTAAGTATTATATTATAATTTAAATATAAGTATTTAAGTATTACAAATCCCTTTCCTGATTCCTAAGGGAATCTCTACCTATTATGAACTAGCATAATAATGTACATTTGTACTATTTTAAGCAATACAAAGTATTTTCTTTAAGACAGCCCCATGAAATAGCACGATTATTATTAACTTGATTCAGAAGATGAGGAAACTGAGGTACAAAAAATTGCCCAAATAAGGACACCTGATTCCACAACTGTAGTTTTTCTTACTCCATTACTTCAGACTTTGCTACTGCACTTGTGTTCTCTTTTAATATTACAATTATTCTATTCCAGGGTCCTCCCTTCCCAAATCACTTTTCAATTTATTCTGTATTTAACATATCTGCTCTCTCCCCTTTCACAACTTAAGCTTCTTAAGCTAGTGAGTGATCCATGTTTGGTTGTATCCCTCACACCTAGCAATATTCCTAGCACTCAGTGAACACATAATCAATGCTCACTGACTGACAATTATTTATGTGGATGGCTTGACTCCCCTACCTGATAGAAATTCTGTCTTTGCAGATGAGTAATGGGAAGTGGTATATATATTATATATATATATACCAAGGCATTTGCTGAATTCTTACTTTTCTGCCTCATGTATGACTTTAATTTCATAGCCAGGAGCATTCTCTGGTAAATCCACCCAGGATGGGCTTCAAGTGTGGGCTTGTCATTGAAGTATAGGTCTGTCTTTTGAAGTCAAGGTCTCTTTTCTAAAGACCAGATTAGTTCTATTCCAAGAGATTTACCACCAGAAGGGCATCTTCTAGTGATGGTTTTTTTCAACCACAGCAAGTCACAAAGACTGTATTCTAAATTTAGAATTCAACCAACATTTATTTAGTACCTATTATGTGTCAGCCACTGTGCTGGGTTCTGTGGATGCAAAGATAGTGCCTTACTTCAAAGAGATTACACTATGTTGTAGAGAAGTTCAATCACACACACATACATTACAGTAAAAATAGAGTGTATATGTATAGATGTAATGTGTTTATACATGCACACAATCATACCTGTATGCATTGTACAAGCATACATATACAGCTGTGTGTGCACATATACATATATACACATGTGTTATATATTTGTATTTATACATGCTTATATGCATATGTTTATATTCATGTACTATATATACTATAGGGTAGTGTGTATGCATGTATGTGTTTATATGTTTAATATATACCAATATATGTACATATATATATATACATACATTCAGAGATAAGTAAATGCAAAGTATATAAAATATAAAAACACAGGGATGAGGAAAGGTTCTTTTTGTAGGGAGAGGCACTTGAGGTGGATTTTCAGGGAAACCAGGGGTCCCCAAAAATAGAAATACTACTATTTGAGGGAATGATGAATATATATGATTGAAACCATATACCATTGAAATGAATCCCTGGGATTTCCCCTTAAAAGATAATGCACATTTGGAACTATGCCCAAAGGGCTATCAAATTGTGCATACTGTTTGATCCAGCAATGTTTCTACTGAGCTTGTATCCCAAAGAGATTTTAGGGGAAGGAAAGAGACCTGTATGTGCAAAAATGTTTGTGGCAGTCCTTTGTGTAGTGGCAAGAAACGGGAAACTGAGTGGATGCCCATCAGTGGGAGAATGGCTGAGTAAATTGTGGTATATGAATGTTATGGTAAGAAATTACCAACAGTACGATTTCAGAGAGGTCTGGAGAGACTTACAGGAACTGATGCTGAGGGAAATGAGCAGAACTAGGAGATCATTACACAGGACCACATCAATATTATACAATGATCAATTCTGATGGATGTGACTCTCTTCAACAATGAGATGATTGAGGCCAGTTCCAATGATCTTGTGATGAAGAGAGCCATCTGCACCCAGAGGAAGACTGTGGGGACTGAGTGTGGACTACAACATAGTATTTTCACTTTTTTTGCTGTTGTTTGCTTGCACTTTTGTTTTCTTTCTCATTTCTGGTTTGATTTGATTTTTCTTGTGCAGTGAAATAATTGTATAAATATGTATGCATATATTGGATTTTAAAAAAAAATATATATATATATATATATATATATATATATATATATATATATATATATATATATATATATATATATATATATATATATATATATATATATATATATATATATATATATATATATATATATATATATATATATATATATATATATATTTCTACTATGTTTAACATAAAAAAGATAATGCAGGTTCCAGGCACATTTGAAGTCACCTCTACTGCAAATCATCACTCACAAGCCCCAACCAATGTTTGCTCAAAACAAAAGATGATTATTTAAACTATACCCTCCCCCAAAAGGGTCAATGCTCTCATATTATACTACACACACACACACACACACACACACACACACACTACACTACCCACACTACCCACAAAGGACTCCTGAAGAATCCCATAGCATTAGCAGGAGATGGAACCTTTATGGTCAACACCAAGGCTTTTGGGAATATGTATAGGAGAGGGTACAGATTTAGGGAACAGTCAGAGCCAAGGGAGCCAATGCATTCCAACTGGAACCTGCCTCAGTAAATGGCCTTGTTCCTCCTCTTACTGATCAGGGACCTCTCAGAGTAGCAAGATGCTATGTTTAGTTATCACGCTATACTGCTTACATCATCAATTAATTAGTATTTCCTCAATGTCCCTTCATTGCTTTTTGTTGCTACCTTCAAGTCTGACTAGATCACTTTGATAAAATCTGCTCTCTATTTCCACCTGCTGGTATTCCCATAAAGTGCAGCTTCAATGTGTCATTTTTCTATATAAAAGAGAAGCAGTTCTTTTACTATATAAACTTACTGGCCAAATAACCTTTTTGTTTTTAATTTGAATCCCAAGTCACAATTAGCCAAAAGAGGACTTCGCTCTTAAGTTGTCCATCTTTAAAAGTCATCTGATCATCGATTTGAAGGTGGAAGGAACCTGATTATTGGCCAAGTAGTTCAATCCCTTCTTTTTAAGGCCTGAGAAAGAGGCCAAGATTAAAGAAGAGAAAGAGAGAAATCTGGGGTTTAAATCCTTTAAATTCAAGACCTGTGTTCTTTCCAATTCAGAGGATTATTTTTTTACTCCATATTATTAGTCCCTGGGCTCCTAGTATTTGACTTGAACTGAGAAAATTCCTTTCAACTCCTCTATACTCCCATGATGCCCTTGTGGGCCAATATAAATCATCCCAGGACAAACTGAAAGAGGCTGGCTGGTACTAGTGACCTTTGTCTCACTTCTTTGCCAATAGTAAAGTCACTTTTCTGTCTACAGAAGTGCCCCCAGACACTAGTCCAGTGATTTGTACATAAAACATGCTTAATAAATGTTTGATAAATCAATGGATGAATGGACTTTAACCACTTCAAAGGAAGAAAATTCAATAAATACATAAGGGAAAAATAAAGGGTTTGTTGTTGTTGTGATTTTTTTTTATTTTTTACCTAATTTAAGAGGCTCCCAGGGAAGCCCTGGGAGCCTCTTAAATTAGGTAAAGCACTTATGTTGGAATTTATAGTCTTAGAGAGTTGACTGGGGGAAGTGAGAGGTTATGTCACAGAGCTACAGAGGCACTGTTTGAACGTAGAATCTCCTTACTCTAAAACCAGGTCCCTAGCTACTATCTGCTATTAGATCCCCTGTTAATAGTAAAGAAGGAGAGGGAAATGATACTAAGTTGACAAGACCTTTTCTGAATGAATGATTCCCTCTTATATACTAATTCAACAGAAAATAGTATCTTGTGTTGTCTTTCTTGGATATTAGCAATCTTGTTCACTGTCCACTGAAGGTGGACTCTCTGTTAACAATGGGTTTGTGCAGAACTATCTGCATTTGGCTTGTCTAGTTGCTCCTATAATTGAGATCTTGAGATTATGAGCCTACAAGCTAGCTGAATTGAATTACAGAGGCTTTTATTTTTGTTGCTCCATGGGAATCAAACTCCTAACTTTGGCATAATTAATTTTATGGTCTAACTAGCTAAGCCACCTAGCTTGATCATAATTCCAAGGTTCTACAAATTTAATAGATTCTTCAGAAAATACAAATCATTTCTTCCTTGAACTCAAGAAAATTCATTCTACCTTGATCCATCTCCTTCAGAAATCTCCACCTCTCTCTTCCACCTTGTTGATTTCATTCAAGTTGTAATGAATTTCTTCTATGAGCCCAAACATTCCTCATTTCCACCTATTTTGAAAACCACTTCATTTTTGCAGATCTCTCTTCATCATGTTTAAATTAAAGCTGTAAATTATTGTTTAAAAAAAATCTTAATTCCTGCCTTCTGTTTAATCTTTAATTCTTTTTCAGTCTCAGTTCTGAACATTACTTTTCTAGAATACTTTGACTCTCAGTTGGCTTTCAAATTATCCTTACTCTTAACTACTTTTTGTCACTTATAATTCAACGTCCCTCCTCTTAGGTTACTTGATTGCAGAGTATTTTTTTTCATTGCTTCTCACCTTATTTAAGTATTTCTGGTATTCTGATGCAATGAATCCCAACCTCTGGTGAATTGCAAATCCTCTCCCTTTTTGAAAAATTTAATGAGAGCCATCAGTCTTCTAAAAGTATTCTGTAATAATCAAACAAAATGTAGAGTAACTTCAAGGGGCTTTAAACTCCAACTATATTAATTATTATCCATGTGATCTTTGACAAATCAGCTTACCACTCTGAGGCTCAATTGTATTAGGTATAAAGTCTGGCTTACTTTTTACTTAGTGTTGCTGTTATATATACATGTTTATGCAAATTGTCTTGAATTATAAGATGATAGGTGAATGCAAAGATAATTAAATATTTTAATTTTATTTTTGTATTACACGCAGGCTGCAAAAGTCTTGGAAATAACTGGAAACACTCTAGGGTATCACAAAATGAGAACTGTGAACCTGTGTTCTGGAGTTAGCCATTGTGTTAAGCTATTGTTTTCATTGTTTCTGCCAATTGAAATTCTAGATGTAAGAGTTACATGTAAACACAGAGGAAAGAATTCCTATTATAGGAAATTCTGCATTTTTCCAGGTACCTTTTTTCATCTCTATAGCAAAATACAAAAAAAAGAAAATTTTTACAATTTAAACTAACAGTGGCTACAGAAATGCCAGGTGATAAAGGGCAAAGCTAAGGTGAGGCTATGTTTGTTTTTTGGTTTTGTTTTTTGTTTTATTTTTTTTCTTCCTTTTTATATTTTGCTCTAGTTGTAGTATGATACAGGGTTGGTTAGTGGCTAATATAGATGGATTCATATATATATATATATATATATATATATATATATCATATATATATAGTTTTATTTATTAATGAACATTTCAGAATAATGAGAATCTAAAAAATAATGACATTCAGAAATCAAAGATTTGGGTGTGGATCTCAGTTCTGATGTTGACTAACTGTCAGAATCTATATTTCTAAAAATACCTATTATAAGTTTATGGATAAGTGTTTCCAGCTCTCAAAAAATGTACAAAGGACACATTTCTAAATTTAATCTGCACTATTAACGTTTTCTCCATGGCCCTTTTAAGTCTAAACAATCGACAAATAATAAAGCAAGCCTTGATTTATAAGATTTTGTGATACCAAAGTGTAAATGCTAACAATGAGAAATTTATAATCGACTCATAATATATCCAAGTTAGTTTCAGAATTTGAATGAGGGAAAATATGTCTTTGGGATCAGAGGACTAGGGTGACCTCAAATATTCATTCATTTTACTTTACTCTATAACTGCTAACATCTTATATTCCCTTCAGATACAGTTCAAATTTTGTTGATTTTATTAGTCATTTTCTGATTACAAGCTAGCTTCGGCACAAACCTGATACCTGTCCTGTCTTCCCCGATATTTTTCTTAAGATCAAAGATTTAGAGCTGAAAGATCTCTCCTCATTTTCATATCAAGACAATTGAGGCCAGAGACACTCACAGAACATCCCAGGGTCACATGGGCTTTAAGTGGCAAAGCTGGGATTTAAACCCAAAATCCATTGAGTCCAAATAAAATTCTCATTCCATTTTTTTCATGATGGTGACATGAAATAATATGTCCAAAGATCTTCCTAGACTGAAATTCTATGCAAATGTAATGCATCCTAATACATATATATATATATATATATACATATATATATAATACAATAATTACTTAATGTTTGTGGATTAAAAGAATGAATGATGCCCTACAGATTCCTAGAATTGTTTTTTTTTTCATTTTGTACATTCTTTTCTTTCCGTTTCTAATATGTCTGCTAGACTTGGATTTGTATGCAGTAATTGCATCTGTTTAATCTCTTAAATCTTAGTTTTCTGTATATTTGCCGATTGCTATCATTAAAATTAGTGAGAACTTTCCAAAGTCTCTGCTCCTTTCCTTGATTACTGATAAATGTGTTTTTGTAGTTAGTATCACTAAAATTGTTCTTGAGTTAAAAACATTGTGTCCTTTATTGATTAGAGGCAAATAAAACAACTCTCAAGTACCACTTCATATTTATCAGATAAGAAAATCAGAAAAGAAAAATGATAAATGTTGCAGATGTGGGAAAATGAGATACTAATGTATTACTGATAGTGTAGTAAACTGTATTATATAAAACTACAAAACACACACACAAATATATATATATATATATATGTATATATATATATATATATATATATGTATATATATATATATATATATATATAGAGAGAGAGAGAGAGAGAGAGAGAGAGAGAGAGGAGAGAGAGATACATACATATCTTTTTTAGTACAAGAGTGACTTTTCAAAGCATTATATGATTGAATATTAGGAACATCAATTCAAACTCTGTATTGTACCACACATTGGTAAACTCTTCAAAGGCTCTTATTACTGACTTCATTAACATCTCTGTTCCCCCCACACTCACACACACATACATATATATACACACACATATATAGTGTGTATGTATATATACACATATATATGTATGAAATACATATGTATGAATTCATATCTTATATTTTGTGTTTCTATTTGTAATCTTCCCTTAATATATATGTATAAATATATATATATATATATGTATGTATGTGTATATAGATAGATAGATATATAGGAGTATCAAAGAAAAGCATTTGTAAGTAAACAACATGAAAATAATTACAGATTAATCATAAACATCAGTTGATGAAGATGAAGTGACAGAGAAATTTCATGAAGATTTTTATAAGATCTATAAAATTAAATTAACATGCATTCTGATAATTGGCTACTTCAATGTTAAGGAGGGGAAATGGAAGGATTGGCAGAGATATAGTTCAATAGAAAGCAGTAAGAGAGACCAAAATCTGATAATACTTGGAAGTCTCATACCTTATACCTTTATATAATGAACACTTTCTTTTAGAAGAAAAATTAATAGGAAGATGTTGTTTGAATCCAGAAAGAATATTTCTGTGGTGTAGGGAATGTTGAACTGGTTAATTTAGAAAAACCAGAAAGATTTGGACTTATAAATTAAGATGTTATCTACCTTCAGAGAAAGAGATGATAGGAGGAAATAAGCATAATAAAGTCATATATGTGTATTGTGTACATAAGAGTACATAGGAGTCTATGTTTATAGATATCTATGTATTTGTATACATAAGTACATCTATATCTATCTATATCTTTATCTATGGTTAGACACAGATATAAATATCCACACTTAACTTTAGCCTTCTTGGGGAAGGTAGGAGAATACAATAAAATGTGCATAAACGTAAACAAAAGAAAACCTATAAGGAAGCAAAAAAAAAATGGAGCAGCTTAAAAATAATTTGTGATTATTCTTATATAGGTTTTCTTGAAATAAAAATTTATTGTTTTAAATTGAATTCTCTCATATGGTCTGCTGTATACTTGGCAATGTTTTTTTTTTCCTTTCCAATTGCCAGAGATGGCATCCAAAAGACACCACCAGTTTAAGACCACAAAGTTATTTCTAAAATCTTACCAAGAAGAATGATAGATGATTATGTATAGAATCATTTCATAAAGTAGAGGGAATCAGTGGAGAGTAAAACCAGTTTAAATAAAGCTTGGCATGATGTCCAACTAAGCAAAGTCATCCCAAGGACATTTAAGGATGAAATGGCAGGAGGAATACAAACATAAGAAAAATGGAAGCTATTTACCAAAAAAATTATAATAGACTGTGCATCAAAGACAATAAAACTCCCATACCTGGATTTTAAAAGCACAATCTCACATGCTAACAGAAGAGATAGAAATGGCACTAAAGAGAATAAATAAAAAACTATATATTTGGAAGATTATTTTTCCAGCATTGTGAAGAAAAAGAGAGAGACTAGAGGGAGGAAAACATGTTAAGACTGTCAACATTTTCCAGGAGTAATCTAAGGAAAATCTGTATGGAAGGTATTGAAGGGTATATATTTCAAAATAGAAATGATAGGATTTAATGTGTGTGTGTGTGTGTGTGTGTGTGTGTGTGTGTGTGTGAGAGAGAGAGAGAGAGAGAGAGAGAGAAAGAAAGAGAGAGAGAGAGAAAGAGAAAGAGAGAGAGAAAGAGAGAGATATACAGATGAGTGGATGGATGGATGGATACAGAATAATTCCAAGGTTTTACACCGTCAATGAAGGTACAGAAGTTAAATTTTGGAAGGGAGACAGTAAGATCTATTTTGAATATTTTGAATTTGAGACACTGGTAGAACAACCAGATGTAGGTGTCCAGTTAGCTATCAAAAATATGAAAATAACACTCCAAGAGGAAGGTCAAAGCCCAAGGTAAATATTTGATAATCTTCTGAAGAGTAGCACTCATTGTTTGTTTTGCCAAATATCCCCAATGTCTTCAAAGAAACAAAAAATGAGACATTTCTATGCCTCCCAGAAGTTAGAGAAGTACTTGGCACATAATTGGCACTTCATACATACTTGTCAAATTGGATTGAATTGAAATGAATTTACATGTTAGCTAACTGGCAAATTTGAAGGCTACTCATATGGAAAAAGGATTTGCTTTATTATGCTAACTCCAGAAGGTGAAACTAGGAACTAAGGAGTAAAAATTGAAATGAGACAAATTTAGTTTTATTTTAAGGAAAAAAAAATTTACAAACAAGTACAAGTACAAAGAGTGTATTTTCTTTTCTGGAGATCTTCAAACAAGAGCTAGATGACCACTTATAGGATTTTTGTGGTGGGATTGGAGAAGAAGGGTTATAAGATAAGGAGGTTTGGATGAGATGGTCTTTGAAGTTCCTTCTCTTAGATTCTGAGAAGAGATAAAGAGAGAGAGAGAGAGAGAGAGACAGAGAGACAGAGAGAGAGACAGAGAGACAGAGATCCATATACACTAAATATTTAAAGAAAATAAATTTCCCTATTTGAATGGCACAATAAACACAAAATGCTCAAACATATATACTTTACAAGTAGTAGAATCAAAATTTGAACATGAAAAGGATATGGTTTAACAAAAGCACATTTATATTAGAATAAAATGTCTTTTCTCTAGTCTGTATTTTTTTGTCATAGCTATAAAAGTGAAGGGCATACATCTAAAATTGCTTGGTAAGATCTGCATACAAAGAAAGAAGTTTGCATAGAAATAATAAATTAATGAATTTTGAGTGCAATATTAATGTTGAAACTGACAAGTTGCTATTGAACAAGTAAATGCAGATTCAAAATTTGACAGCATCTATAGAAAATAATGTGAATGTTATTTTCTATAGTTATTCATGTTGTTGGTGTTGTTTAGTTATTTCAGCTGTGTCCAACTCTTTGTGACTCCATGTGGAGTTTTCTTTGTATGCATATTGAAGTGGTTTCTCATTTCCTCCAGCTCAGAAGAGGAACTGAGGAGGACGAGGTTAAGTGATATGCCCACACAACCAATAAGTATCTGAAGCCAGATTTGAACTCAGGAAGATGAGGATTTCTGTATTTCTGACTCCAGACTTGGCACTCTATTCATTTCACCACTTATCTGTCCATGGATGTTGTAAATAAAGTCAAAAAACCTTATAAAAATAAAGGAATGAAATATAAGTGGAACAAAAAGAACATTTGAAAAGCCTTTGTGAGAAGTGATTTTTAAAAGAAAATCAGTAAGATATCAGTAAAAAATTAAGAGCAAAATATCAAGTCTAAGTGTTAAAATTGGAGAAACATTGTCTCTAATATTAAACAAAAATAATGTTGTAGGATATGATCCCACTACAGTTATTCCAAATAGAACAAAGATATGTATAAGTAAAATAAATATTAATGCAGTTACTAACTACTCAATACCCAACAATGAGATAGCTGATTGGAAAGTGGAATTGCTTTACTTTGAGAATTGTAAATTTCTCTACTCAAATGTAAAGATGTAGATTCCTGCAGACATTCCTGCAGACAGGAACAACTGGTACAACAAATGGTACTACGATATTTTCTCTCTTTCCCATGTTAACCAAACTGATGAAAGACTTTTAAAAGACTTCTAAAAAGAAGCAAACTAAAAATTCCCAGAATTATTTCAATCAAAGGTGAAACTCAAAAAGCAATGATCAAACAATGAACAAATATGTATTGATTGTCTACTATGTAAAATTCAATGTGTGAAACATTTGGGCAAAGCAAAGAAATATATTGCCCATACTCACAAAAAGATTACAATTTACTTAGAAAAACCTAGATATTTGAAAAATTAACTAATAATATAAATTAAATTGTATGTTTGACACGACGAAGAAGTGAGTGATTAATTTCCAAATGAGTAGCAGAGGCAAGTGCTGAGAGTTAGTGGTCATTTTTGGTCTTGGATGGTGAGGAAAGGATTCGTTGAGGTATTGGAACTAGTATTATGTTTTAAAAGATTGAGGTAGATGGAAAAAAGTGGAAAAGACATCCAAAGAAGAAAAAGAGGAGTGAGCAGATTCAGAGAAAAGTGACACAGTTTCAGAGGATAAAAAGTAAATTAATTTGGTTGGAATAAAAAGTTTCTAAGAATAGTGGGACATAAAGCTGAAGAGGTAGTTAGACAAAATTGTGGTAGATATTGAACACTTTCAGAGATAAGATGCAATCCAAATCTATGAGGAAGTTACAGGGTGGAATATCTACTTCCAAATAAAATTCTTAAAAAAATACTAGAAATAAACTTAAAGGTTTCACATGATAGCAATGGAATTGGAACGAGTGGTAGGCTGAGAAAGCAGATAGACTCTTGATATCCAAGCCCTTAGATAATTAATCTCAAATTTTCTAAACACAGAACTTTAGAAATTCAAGTGAATTAATATCATTTATTCTAACCCTTTCATTTTACAGAAGAAAAAAACAAAAGTCCCATGTAAATAGCATTGAAATTGGAACCAGAAGAGTTATGTTTAAATTTCCAGCTGTGCCACTGAATAGTTCCTTCAGCTTCTTTAAGACACTCAGCTTTTGGAACTAGTAGCAAAAGTTAAACAGGAAATTTGAGTATCCAGACAGTGGAAAATGGCAAGGTGAAAAGGAAGTTGCATGGTTCTAGGGCAAGGATTTTTAGCCTGCATTGGATCCCTTGAGTAACTGATAAAGTCTATGGACCCCTTCTCAGAATAATGTTTTTAAATGCCTAGAATAAAATACGGAGGATTACAAAGGAAATTGATTGTATTTAAATATCATTCTCAACATGTTGCACAAAATAAAACTAGTCCAGAGACTTCAAATTAAGAATCTCTATGGAAGTTCTCAGCCAAGTGGTTTAGCTCCATCTAGTCATGGTTTCCGGAGGTCCAATTTGGAGGACATAATTGCCACAGGTAGTGGTGCTCCAAAATATTTTTGACAAACAGAAAGCCATGGAAACTAGCTCTGGCCAGAACTTTAGGGCTGGTTGCTTTTGAATGATCTACTGAGATTAGAATCTGGGGTACAGAGGGCAGGGCAGGGAGGAGGTTTATACTGAGATATACAAAAGAAGTTATAATCTTTTACAAATATATCCATCCAGGATACCCAGAGCCCAGGTAGTTCAAAGTACACCAAAAGGATAAAGATTGGGGTTCAGAAAATGTCTTTGATATCAGGCACTGCAATTAATGGACACCTCAGATCCATTTAGGCTATTTCTGCCTAAATACCCTTGTTCTTCCCTGGGTAGGGGTGATGAAGGAAGGGAAAAGCCTAACCAGAATATAGTGGTAGGAGTGAGAAAAATCCACTTTTCCTGACTTAAGAACACCAAATCCCAAAGATGAAATGAGTGAATCAGTTGAATCATGAATTCTGACTTAAATGAAATTATATAGCTCCAGATCTTGTCTCCCCTGATAGAACATAAGCTCCTTGAGAGTAAGGATTCTTTCATTCTTTGTATTCATATGCACAGTGCCTGGAACACAGGCAATTAATAAATTCATGTTGATTCATTGCTTGTGGCAATTAATCATGTGTGGCAATATATCCCACTTCTATTATGCTTTATAAGCACAATTGAACAAGGCTAAACTGGATTATAATTCAATCTTCAATACATTTAAGGATAGTAAGACTAGAGATGTTTTCATTTCCCAAAAGAAAATGTATAGCATCTAGTAGAGATAGCTTAAAAATAAAGATCCATTACAACCAATATTCCATAATACAACTTTATAAAAAAAATAAGCTTCAGAATATAAATAACACATTTCCTAGGCTACTGAGTCTTTTTTGAAAGATATAAGAACAACATTTTGTCATGATAAAATCAGATAAAACATGAGATTGAAAGAGTATTGCATTGTTCAAGGAAACTCCATTTTTGGAGGGAAGGAATGTTTATTTTAGCATTATAGAAAGCAGGAGGAAGAATGATGATTGTGAATGAAGAGACAAGATAATAGCTAAAGGAAAATTTCCTGTGAAAATATCTTATAAAACAAATTAATTTGGAATTTATAAATATTAATACAACGGAAAGTAAGCTCAGTAATGGGAAGCCGTTAAGATCTAGGCAAAATGAGAGGATTATTCATACTAAGGAAAGTGCTAAACTGTGGATATAATTTTAGCATAGCCAGACAAGTAAAATAACTAACCTATTAATAATAAAAGATATAAATTACAGATAAGCTATAATGTAAAGTAGAAACCTCATTGTTATCTTGTGAATTAAAAACTTTTAATAGTTAAAAAAGTATAATGAGGAAACTATAGGCATAGGTAATGGTTGTAATGTGGATTAAAATAGAAGAATTTTCAAGCAATTCTTTGAGTTCATTCTTGCTGGGCAAAGAACTGTAATGAATCTCAGTTCTGTCCTTGCTGGCTCGGACCATGACTAAATAATTTGACCTCTGGTTCCTGATTTGTGAAACACAGAGAATAATATTTCCTCTTCTTTCCTCACAATATGGGTGTAGGGATCAATGTAGCTAATGGAAAAAACACTGGACCTGGAATCTAGAAGATCTGAGTTCAAATTCAGACTCAGACATTAATTAACTGTGTGATCTTTGATATGTCTCTTAGTCTGTCTTAATTTCCTTAACTTAAAATGGACATAATAGCATATATCTCCTAAGGTTGTTGTAAGGCTAAAATAAGATATTTATAAAACACTTAGCACAATAGTAGGTAAAAAAAAAATTACCCATGCATATGTTTTGTAAATAAAAATCTATACTAAATAAATGATTGGGAAAAAAATGTAGAGTTACCTTTGACTTTCCTTTTTCCTGATACTCATATTCCATCTAGTTTGCAGGTCCCTTATCTCTTTGTCCTCATCTCTTGAATTTGTCTCTTCCTATTTCGTTAGTGCAGATCCACATTACTTAAAACTTAGACTAGACTATTTTTTACTTAAAAATAGTCTCTTAATAGTCTTTCCTACCTTTACTCTCTCCGTTTTGATCCATGCTTCATGTTTCTGCTAGAATAAGCTTTTCATGTATTAATCATAAAATTCAAATTCCTCTTCCTGCAATTAATGGCACTTTACAAATAGTAAGACTATACCTCTCCAGATGCAAACTTTATTCCTCCCCAGAGCATTTATACTCCAGCAGAGCTGAAGTACTCTAGGAATAGGGACAGAGACTAGTTTTGTGATTTCTTTGGTATAGAGAAATCCTGGATGGGGAATCTTCCATTACCAATTTAGGTCAGAACCTTCTCTACCACATATAGGTAGTCTTAAAGTTATATAGTCTTAAATAGCTAGAGTTATTTATATATATATATATATATATATATATATATATATATATATATATATATATATATATATATATATATAGCTAGAGTTATATAATCAATATATTCCAGAGACATAACATGATGCCATACTACTGTATGACTTACCTCTGAATTAGCTCTATTCCTCCATTTCCTGGGCTCCCTAGATAACAAGGCTTTTGCTGAACAAAATAATAATTATGTTCTAGTTATTGAATACATACTGGTGAGCTATCAGTACTAGAAAGGGAGGGATTAGACTTCTAATTTAATTGATTTGAGGGCCTTCCAAATTAGGAAACTCCTATTAATGCAGATCAGCACATTTTGCACAACTTAAGTCTTGGAGAACTGCCTACCACACTGAGAGATTAGATGACCTGTCTAGTATCACACACACAGAATATTTTGGAGATGAGGATTTTTGAATCTAGATTTTTCTTGATTCTATAATCAGTATGTAACACTGCCTCTCAGACACAATTACCTGTAAAAATTGTTATTTTTTTATCAGATGGATTATTCCAAAATAAATATGTGGGGGAGGATATTCATGAAGGTATCCATCTCATATGGATAGGAGCTAATGATAATCTGCAAGCTGTCAAACAGAAAGGAGCACAGAAATATTTTCTCCCATTCACTTTGATTCCGGTCAACCAAATAAATGCATCAGTATTATTTGGGGATCTGATTTCAGTGCATATGTCAACATTTCAGAAACAGAAACGTTTAGATTGAGAGTCAGTATGGCTTAAAATACTCTCTCTGTCATGGACAATAACTAATTTTATCTGAAATAAAACATTGGTTTTCTATGAAAATTCTAGCATTGTACTCTTACATTTTATTATTCTAACATTAGGACTTTGAAGAATTCCCCAGGTGAATCATGTCAGCCCATATGTCCTTAAAGCAACTGGCCTTTATTAGGGGGTGGTTTCAGTCACAAAAAGAGATCCAATGATTAAAGATGGTTTTAGAGTTATGAACCAGTAGTCAGTCAGTCACCCTGTAGAAAAAAAAAAATCAGTCTTTTTTTTAAAGCTTTTCAAGATGACTTCCTCCCAACTCTCTAGAGCACATTCAAGGATGCTTTGGATCAAGGATGGGAAAAGAAAGATACAACCAGGGCAATGGCTACACAACTAAGTTCATGGTAATAAATGACACCTCTAATAAGTCCAGCTACAATAATCTGCAGATTATTCCAGGAAGGGGCTTAATGTTATTCTTTTCTTCATTATCTGCACACAAAACTCATGATATTGGTTAGGACCCTGGCTTTTAGAGGAATATTTAGACTCTGATCTGATTGAGGACCACATCTCATCCCATTTAAATATGCCCAATACAAATCTCATTATTTTCCTCATTCACCAATTCCTTCTGACTCTGTCTGTGGCAACACCATCCCTGACATCACAGGCAAGAAAATTTAAGGGGTTTGACTGTGGTCAATGCCAGGGCGATCTATGAGAATTTCCAGAAACAGGTAAATAGCCACGATAGTCTCTTGAAAAGAAGCACCCTAACATAGTTTAGGTCCCCCAAAACAGAGATGTTTTTAACTATATCAGGTGCTTTTTAAACAATTCCTTATTTCCACAGAAACCATCTGAGAATTGTAAAAGAGGATGCTGTATGTTATTGTCATATGGATTCCGATGCTAGTAGCAATACCTGCTATAGAGATATGGAGTTTGAGGAAATCTGACTTACATCCATTTTTCTGAAATATTTAATCTCCAAGTCATGCAAAAAGAAGCAGTCTTGAAAACACAAGGACACGAGGAAAGAGCAAATGAGTGGGAAGCTGTTCTTTATAACTATTCCTATGATTATGGGCTGTCAGGCAGAGGATGAATTAACACAGAAGAAATGATATGGCAAAGGAGTCTTTGGCTGAACACAGCTCATTCAATTAAAATATCACTAAAAATTGAATGATGTAAAAAATATGCTCTAGAGAGTTAGGAGGAAGTCATCTTGAAAAGCTTTAAAAAAGACTTTGATTCTTTTTTCTACCAGGGTGACTGACTACTGACTGGTCCATAACTCTTAAAATAATTAAACACTCACTTTATCTACTTTGAAAGTAATGATCTTGTAGTTTAAAACATAAAGTGACCATTTTCATATTCCTGTGACAATGGGCCCATCCTTTTTGTCTCTTTGAAAAAGACTGTGCTTATAGGTAGGATGCTGTCATGGCTGGCAACCTTCATCTGTGACCCCATTCCACTTGTAGAATGCATATGGATTGACAGAATGGCAACAGAAAATGACCCGTATATATGCAGAGAAGTCCCCAGTGGAGAGTATCCATTGCAACTGATTCATCGAATCCTTTTATGGAGACTCTCCACATACTGTTGCTATCACCAACTGACCTCCAGGTTTGAAATCCCAGGGACATCTTTCAGTCTTTCTTACCTCCTGTATCTCTCACTTACTATATATGGTGAATTCAACCTTTTTAGTATCTTTGGCATTCATTCCTTTCTAATGTCATTGAATTGATTTATAAGTTCCAAACAGCTTTGGTCGTACACCCCATCAGCCAAAATTGTTGAATGGAGAGAGAGAGAGAGAGAGAGAGAGAGAGAGAGAGAGAGAGAGAGAGAGAAGAAGAAGAAGAAGAAGAAGAAGAAGAAGAAGAAGAAGAAGAAGAAGAAGAAGAAGAAGAAGAAGAAGAAGAAGAAGAAGAAGAAGAAGAAGAAGAACAAGAACAAGAACAAGAACAAGAACAAGAACAAGAACAACAAGAACAAGAACAACAAGAACAAGAACAAGAAAAACAAGAACAAGAACAACAAGAACAAGAACAAGAACAAGAAAAACAAGAACAAGAACAAGAACAAGAAGAACAAGAACAAGAAGAAGAACAAGAAGGAAGAGGAGGAGGAGGAGGAAAGGAAGGAGGGAAAGAGGGAAGGAAGGATGGAAGGATGGAATGATGGAGGGATGGAGGAAGGAACAGAGACAGACACAAAGAGACAGAGACAAAACATAGACAGAGAATGAGATACAGAGGGAGAAAGACAGAGAGAGAGAGAAGAGTTATTTATAAGTTGTAAACATGTACTACTCTTAAGAATTAGGTACATTGTAGATATGGATCCACACTTAACACCATATACCAAGATAAGATCAAAATGGGTCCATGATTTAGGCATAAAGAGGGAGATAATAGATTAGAGGAACAGAGGATAGTCTACCTCTCAGACCTGTGGAGGAGGAAGGAATTTATGACCAGAGGAGAACTAGAGATCATTATTGATCACAAAATAGAAGATTTTGATTACATCAAACTAAAAAGTTTCTGTACAAATAATACTAATGCAAACAAGATTAGAAGGGAAGTAACAAATTGGGAAAATATTTTTAAAAACAAAGGTTCTGACAAAGGTCTCATTTCCAAAATATATAGAGAACTGACCATAATTTATAAGAAACCGAACCATTCTCCAATTGATAAATGGTCAAAGGATATGAACAGACAATTCTCAGAGGAAGAAATTGAAACTATATCCACTCACATGAAAGAGTGTTCCAAATCACTACTGATCAGAGAAATGCAAATTAAGACCACTCTGAGATACCACTACACACCTGTCAGATTGGCTAAGATGACAGGAACAAATAATGACAAATGTTGGAGGGGGATGTGGGGAAATTGGGACACTAATACATTGCTGGTGGAGTTGTGAAAGGAATCCAGCCATTCTGGAGAGCAATCTGGAATTATGCCCAAAAAGTTATCAAACTGTGCATACCCTTTGACCCAGCAGCGCTACTACTGGGATTATATCCCAAAGAAATACTAAAGAGCGGAAAGAGACATATATGTGCCAAAATGTTTGTGGCAGCTCTTTTTGTTGTAGCTAGAAACTGGAAGATGAATGGATGTCCATCAGTTGGAGAATGGCTGGGTAAATTGTGGTATATGAAAGTTATGGAATATTATTGCTCAGTAAGAAATGACCAGCAGGAGGAATACAGAGAGGCTTGGAGAGACTTACATCAACTGTTGCTGAGTGAAATGAGCAGAAC
This sequence comes from Sminthopsis crassicaudata, assembly GCF_048593235.1. Classification (NCBI taxonomy): domain Eukaryota; kingdom Metazoa; phylum Chordata; class Mammalia; order Dasyuromorphia; family Dasyuridae; genus Sminthopsis; species Sminthopsis crassicaudata. The sequence goes on from NC_133622.1 coordinate 34,034,342, forward strand.
CAGAAGATCACTGTACACTTCAACAACAATACTGTATGAGGATGTATTCTGATGGAAGTGGAAATCTTCAACATAAAGAAGATCCAACTCACTTCCAGTTGATCAATGATGGACAGAGGTAGATACACCCAGAGAAGAAACACTGGGAGGGGAATGTAAATTGTTAGCACTAATATCTGTCTGCCCAGGTTACATGTACCTTCGGATTCTAATGTTTATTGTGCAACAAGAAAATGATATTCACACACATGTATTGTACTTAGACTATATTGTAACACATGTAAAATGTATGGTATTGCCTGTCGTCGGGGGGAGGGAATAAGGGAGGGGGGGTAATTTGGAAAAATGAATACAAGGGATAATATTATAAAATATATATATATATAATAAAAAAAAAAAGAATTAGGTACATTGTAACATAAGCAAAATTGGTCATTTATTAAAAGGTATGGAGAAAACAAAATGATGTTTAATTCTAGGTTCAGTAGGGAACCGCAGGATTTCATTTAGTAAAGAAATGATAAGATCAGATCTTTAGTGTTTAGGAAATCATTTTGGCAACTGTATGGAAGATAGATTAGTGTGAGGAAGAGATGTGAGGACCAACTGATAGTCCAGATAAGAAGTGATCAGGGTGGGGGGAGGGTCAAGGAGAGGAGATGAGTATATAAGAGGAGAAAAGAGCATGGATGTAAGACACACTATGGGAAAAGAAACTATAGGGACTAATAACTGATTGGATATTTGGAATGTGAGAATGAGGAGTTAAGGATGACCCTGAAACATAAAATCTGATTGAATAAAATACTGTGGCACTTTCAACAACAACAAAAAACCCCAAGGAAACTTGGAAAGGCATGGATGCTAGGAGAAAAAAATGTAATGAAATCTGTGGTGCAAGTCATAGCACAGCCATACCTGCTCGTCCTGGACTCACTCTGGCTCACCGCTATATAAAGACAGGGCAGGGGAATTATTCACCAGCTACTTCCTTGAACAACCTGCCAAGTGGTGCTTGCAATAGCTATAAACCAAAATGTGAGGCATGGGCTGATGAGGGAAAATTTGCCTTTGCAGATACTGCTCCCAGTAGCCCTGAAGACAGGAGCCCTGGAGCAGAGGAGTAGAGATTTAGAGAGGGAAAGAATCTAGGGTGGGGTTGTTACAGAGAGAAGAGATGTTATATTCCCTGCCTTCTAATATTTGTTTTCCTTTAGGATCAGGCCATATAGGGCATCCTCTCTGTAAATTATTGCATAAGATTATTGTGATAGCCTCCTAGATTAGCATCCCTCCTCCAGTTTATCCTTTGTATCAATAGCAAAACAAATTTTCTATTCGTAGATGCAGTCATGCTACTCCTCTGAGTGGAACTTCAGTAACAAAAGTCCCCTTTTGTCTACAGAGTAGTTTAAACTCTTCTGCTTAGCCCCCAAGGCTTGCTGCCTATCTACCATACCTAATATTATTTTTCTCCTTATATGTTATGACCTAACTAAAAAGGTCTCAAATATTCTACATTTTCTACTCTCTTTATAATTAGTGTACCCCTCTATCTCTCTCTGTCTCTGTCTCTCTTTCCCCTTGTTAAATATTTATTCATCCTTTAAAAACCAGTTCCAATGGTACTCCCCTCCCAGATCTTTCAAGCTTCCCTTCCTCTTCTGGCTTAATCAAGAACTGTTCTCTACTTTTGGGAGGATGCACTTCCCAGGCCACACTATTATCTTGGTATCTTATTTCCCTAATAGACATGGATCTCTGTCAGGGAAAGAACCATGTCTTTCTCTAAGTTTGGTAGAAGCAATATATGTCATGGAAAGAAGGCTTGGCAACAGGAATTTTGATATGAATCCCACATCAACCACTGGCTATGGAACCATTGACAAGTCACTGAAATTCCCTAATTCTCAATTTACTTAATTGAATAATATTTGTCTTGATTACTTTACAAGGTTGAAGTGTTTTAAAAATATCAAAATATTCTAGAAAACCAAACTGTTATTACTGTATCTCCTTCCAACATCTAACATAGCTGTCTGAGTACCCTAATAAATGTCTCTTGAATGAATGAATCGGTCAATTCAAAGTAGGAGGGTCAAAAATTGTGATGCTGAGAGATAAAAAAAAAACCAGTAAAGAAAAGAACAAAGCAGGGTAAATTTCTCTTCCAATTTGCTTAATGAAGCCTATTTGAGCAAATGACATACTTCTTTGGAAACCTATGACCTAAAGCAAAATAACGTGATTAAACGGGTCATCCAGTATACCAGACTTGCCACTGCTCCCATTTCCTAAGTCCGTTTCATGATGTATTATGATACATCAGCATATCATGTGGGATTCATCTCAGTCACATTACAACTCAACTCAGCGGATGAGAAGGGATTCTACTCCCAGAGATCCAGTAGTCTCATTAGGTGGCTTGATTAAAAATGTTATTATGGACTATGGTGCCATCTCAATCACTGTGATCCAGTGTTTCAGATTGACATCCTTTGATATTGATGTTGGGCAATGTCCAGAAGCAGCATCTGATGCCAAGTTTGGTCATGCAGAGAATATATATTTAAGAAGTCATTTCGTTTATAACAAACAGGTCCAGCTGGGAACACAGCTGTTAAATGAGAAGGCAATGAAAAACTTTCATGTACCCAGGGGGAGTCTAATTATAAACCTACCTAGATAACCCCCCCAATAAATGGATTAATCCACCATCATTTTTAGTATAACATCTATCTATCTATCTATCTATCTATCTATCTATCTATCTATCTATCTATCTATCTATCTATCCATCTATCTATCTATCTATGTGTATACATACATATATTTCATATATTCATACAGATACATTATACAAAAATATGTATGTGTATATTTTAAAAGGAATAAATTTTGATCATCATATCATAGAAACAGCAGCAAGAATCTTATAGATTCTCACAAATCTATATAACTATTGACAGAAGTTAAAAGCTTATCTTCAAAGCAATGTTGCCTAAGATCCTTAACCCACATTCCCTTGACTTTCCTATGTGCAATCTTAAAATCCAAAGGTTGAAATGAGCCATACAAAAGGGAAGTAAAAATCCCCATACATACAACTTTTAGCCCAGTGACCTTCATTAAATAAAACATGAAGAAAGATCTGAGAACATAATGGAAAAGAAAGATAGAGAGGTGTTTACATTAGCCATAATGTTTTACATTAATGATGACATTTCTTATGGTTTTTGATGCTGTCAGATGTCAAAACCTTTAGAACAGGTAATTAGGGGGGAAAAAAACAATGGGAGGATTCAGTTAGAAGCATGGTGTATCCCAGAGCTTCTCTTAAGTAGCTAACTGGGTTGCCCTGGTCTCTATGCAGTTTACCTCCAGACTTCAGAGACCATCCTGAATGGTGTCAAAGAGGGAACCACTTCTTCCAGAGAATATAAAACACACAGCATATGGCGTGGATATTTTCTTGAACAAATATTGCAGATAGCCCCAGACAACTTTGATACATACAAAGGAAGTTTTTCTATTTTAAGATGTCAATGATTTATTTTATTGAAGATACCTTTGTAGTTCTCACTTGTTTTTATCATATTGCATTACGCTCACAAAATCAAAATTACAGAATCTAAACTGGGTGGCACTTCCAAGGTAATCCTTTTCAACTTGTGTACTTTGGCCCTCCAAAATGGCTGGTCATTTTTGTACTAACAGTAGCCTTCTCCCAATAAATTTTGCCTTTATGTATCCAAGATCTAATTTTCATTTCTATTATAGTGGGATTCCCAGTGACTCCCCAGAAAGTTCCCCCAAGCTTCTTCCTCCATGGTCTATGCTACTTTAGAACCTAAATAATCTGTGTACCATTGACATGGTATTTATTTTGCTTCTGCTTTGTTTGGTTCAGAGCTTTGCTGAACTAATCATTTCTGATATCCTTTGTAGCTACCATGGCTTTTCTTAGAGAACAGGGATAGTTCTTGCCAACAAAGGAGTCATTTGCAAAGACCTAAGGCTTGAAGTATTCTGTGTGAATCATAATTCTGTTTTTCCAGTCAATATTCCAGTTTAGCTACTTGAAGCTAGCTAAGAGAGCTTTTAAGGAATCTTCTCATCAAATTTCTTTGCAGGAGAGTTAATATGATGTCAAATGAATATTGGACAGTTTCCCTAAATTTCTGTCTTTTTGATTTGGAAATGCCTACATCTTTTTTATCACTAAAAAAGATCACAAAATCTTTTAACAGTAAAATTAGTTTTTAACTGATACACACTTTGCTTAATTAGTTATTTTATCTGGATTGTGTCTAACGAAGGAACAGCTTGAAATGATGAAAAGAGCACAAGACTAGAAGTCAGGAGAACCTGGGTCCTTTCCCACATTCTGCCATTACCTAGCTGTGTGACACCCATTAAATCACTTTCACCTCTGTCCACCTTAGTTTCCTCATCAGTAAAAAGAAAGGTTTTCAAAAAGATATTCTCCAAGGTCCCTTCCAGTCTGAACATACTGTGAATCTAGTGTGTAAGAAAATGAGGCAATAAGACAGTGCTGAAAATGAGGGCTTGTAAAAACTTCTCCCTGGTTGCATTTAATCATAATTATATCCATAATTCTTTCCCTTTTCAGGTTTCCATATTTATACATAGGCTTGGCACTTTTCCAATGGATGACATAGCCTGCAGTGAAATAATCCTTCCTGCTATGCAGCACTGATTTGTGTTCAAGAACCTCTGGGATCTAAGTTGTGATGATAGACAACCTCCTTTAAATAACTGCTGATCCATGGTAATGCATATGCTTTCCAAAGGTCCCTCTATTTAGATCCTTACAGCTTAAACATAAATTTGGGAGCCTGAATCTCAGGAAAAAAACTCAGAAAAAAATCCCTCTTTATTCACTGTAAAATTGCAAAACCTTTGTTGTTTCTTCAGTATTTCTTCCTGAAAGGGAGGGGAAGCTTCAGATTCTGTCTGCTTATTTTCCTGATATTTTAGTCATATTCTAACACACTCTGGCCAGTTTTTATTTCTAGCAAAATGGTTAAATGTTTAGTGTAATAGTGAACATGTCTCAGTCCAGTGGGGAAAGAAGCATTTTATTTAATTCTTCCAATTTTTGAATTAAATGACACTTGTCATGCGTATTACATATGGACCATCAATTTTCCAAAAGTTGGATTTCAAAAAACTATTCATAACAATAAGCATCGAATGTTTTTATTTGACTCTACTAATCCTCTATGATTTCCTCCTTCTCTGAGCCTACATATATCTCTCAGAATGTGCAACTACCTGCCTGCTTTTAGCACTTCCTACTGTCTTGAGTCGATCAATAATGGTTTCAGGTGCATTAGATTTGTCTGCCTAATTTGTGAGTTTCTTAAATGCAGAGACCATGTCTGACTTCTTTGTTCCCCACAGCATTCATAGTGATGCTGTTTATGTACTATTCCTATTACTAATAATAATGACAATAATAACTGATACATAGAGTGCTGTGTCCTTAACAAAGAGTTGTACAATTAAGTATGTTTCTTAAGCTTCATAATAATCTTGTGAGTTAGTAGATACTCAAAACGGAAATCAAAGTCATCAAAATGAAAATTGATTATCTGTGTATAGTTCCATGGGAAATAAACCTAGTTATTTGAGTTTTTCTTACCTCATATAGTCACAGAGCATTGAGTAATCAATCTCTACCAACAATAAGAGTCCCATCCAAATGGGTTTTGAGGCACTGGTTCCATTTGCATACAAGAAATGTGAGAATGTAATGTATCTTAGAACACACACAGTGTTGGTCCTTTGCCTTTATCGGAGCCTACTTTGCCAGAATTAAAGATTGGAATAAGTAATCACTATTTACATGGGTCAACTTGAGGTGGGGCACTCTCTCCACTGAGATAAGCACAGCATTCGAAATTTAGTAGATAAAACTTATAGAGTTGCCTGAAGGCTCAAAGATGAACTGTAGAATTTGAACTGAGGACTGCCTGACTCTATGTCTACCAGAACATACTACACTGTGCTGAGCTACTTCAAAACTATGTTGCCTCAGAAAACAATGAGATTGATTTTTGCCAGTCCTTAATTCAGTGACTAAGCCCTCGAGTCAAATATCTGTCTGCCAATCAGTGCACACTCTAAAATAACAAACATTTCACAGGGCAATTTTATGCTCTCTGTCTCTGTCTCTTTGTCTCTGTTTCTGTGTATCTGTGTGTTGCGTGTGTGTGTGTGTGTGTGTGTTTCTATGATATTGTACAAGTGGATATTTGGAAATGTATATAAATAAGGTACTGATATGCAAATGATCAATTAACCAAGAAAAATTTTCTAAGTATCCATTCTGGGGATACAAAGAGGAAAAAATGACCACATTAGTTTCATAGTAATGAGAGAGAGATTGGGAAAAAATAAACAGGAAAAGAGGAAAAAAGATGAAAGGTAAGAAAAGGGAGTAATGAAGAAAAGAAAGATAAATGAGCAAAAAAGGAGAAAAGCAATGTAACAAAGAATTGGCAAATTAATGTAGAAAAGGGAACCAAAATTGATGTAAAGATACCTTATTTAATTAAATATTCCCACTTTATAGACAAGGAAAATGAACTCATAATGAGTAACTGATTTGCCTTGGGTTAATTGGCTAATAAGTTTCTGAGGTAGAATTTGAACTCAGGTTTTCTTGAATTCATATTCGGTACTCTCTGTATTATAGAACCTAGATACTTCTGTTCCTTGGCTTCCTTCAAGATCAGACTCAAATCCCACTTTGACTATGAAGCCTTCCCTTATCCCTCCTCCCAATAGATAGTGCTTGCCCTCTAAGATTACCCCCCTTTTCCATATTGAGTGTTTGTATGTTTGTGTATTTATATACACACATACATATACACACATATGGATATAAAATATCCGTTAGAATGTGAGCTCTGTGAATTCAGGTACTTATACCTTTCTTTGTATTTCTAGTATTTAATATGTTCCCTGGCACATAGTGGATGCATAAAAATGTTTATTGACTGATTCATCTATTTGTTTGGTGGATATGTTCAATCACCCTATCAGACATTATCTGAGGATGTAGTGTTATCAAACAAGTAGGAAAACAAACCGCCCAAAATTCACAAGAAGTGTTGTTAATTATTCTATTTAGGAATTATTTCAATAATAATAATAATGCTAGCAGGTATATAAAGCTTTTGTAAAATTAATTTTATTGACATTTTTTCTTATATTATTATGGTATCCAATATATATCCCTTCTTTTTCCCTCTCAGAAAGCCATCCCATGTGGCAAATAGTACTTTTACAGAGAAATATGTGTCAGCTTAACTCTACATTGACATAATTCTAAAACGTATGCAACATGTAATACCGGTACAACTTCTCCCTTCATGAAGCTTAGAGGTGTCTTCTCATATCTTTTAATTCAAGTTCCACTTAATCTTTATGATTTTGTGATTTACTTTTGTTTTTTGTAGGTGTGCCATTCTTTCTATTTACATTGCTATAAATTTTATTATGTATTTTTTATCTTGGTTCTGTTTTTCTTACTCTGCATCAATTCAATACAAGTCTTTCCATACTTCTTTGTTTTTTACCACAAACATTATGTCATATTAGTAGCCAATTACATTCACATACCATAGTTTATTTGGCCATTATCCAATTAATGGCCATCTACTTTTATTCCAATTCTTAGCTATCACAAAAAGTGTTACCATATTTTGTACATATGGAAATTAATTTTTTTCTTATGGATGACTTCCTTAGGGCATAAGTCTAGCAATGGAATCTCTAGATCAAAGGATATGTACATTTTAGTAACTTTATTTGGATAATTACAAATTGCTTTCCAAAATGTATATATTATCTTACAATTTCACTAATAATGTATTAGTGTGCCTATCTTCCTATAACCCTTCCAACACACTTGCCATTTTTTGGCCATTTTGCCAATTTTCAGAGTGTGAAGTATATAGAGCTTTAAGATTTATCATGAGCTTTACAAATATCTTCTAATTTTATGCTCACAAGCACCCTGAGAAGTAGGTGCTACTATTTTCTCCATTTCATATCTCAGGAAAATTAAGAAGACAGCAGCGAATTAATTTGCCCAGTCACACAACTGATATGTCTGTAGCAGGATTTGAACTCATATTTTCCTAATTCCATGCCTCAGTACTCTCTCCACTGTACTTTCTGTTTTCTTTGATTTGTAAAGTACTGACTACAAGGCAACTTGACACAAGAGACAGCATATTGGACCTGAAATCAGAAAGACCTGGATTCATATTCCATGTCAGACCTTTACCAAATCACTCAATGTCTGGTCCTCAGGCAACTCCTTAAATTGTATACACATAATTATACTTGATGTGCAATCTGCCTCAGTGAGGATTCTGACCATTATAAATAGGATCACTTTTTCTTGTAAACTTGTAAGATGAGCTTAACTAAAGCCAAAGAGGTGGTATACTAGTTTATTTTTAAAACTACATTGAATTATTACATATTCACTATCCCAAATAGCCATGAAGCTGAGTTAGCCAATTTTTTTTTCATGGAGAGATCCATATTTTACCAATTTTCTCATTGATGCCCTTGATTGGTATTTAGCCAACAATAATCGAGCACATAGCTGATTATGAATATCAAAAGAACAAGAAAAATCCAAAACACAGTGATTATATATGGGAGGAAGAGAGGACGGGAACAACACAGAGTTGTTCCCAGGATTTTATGAAAGGCATCATGGTACCATGGAAAAAACACAAACTCTAGAGTTAGAATCTGGTGATTAATTACCCTGAATATTCTTTAAACCTCCCTAGACCTACTTATCTTCATCTATAAAATGAGAGAATAGACTAAATAGCCTCAGATCTCTACCAGCTCTAAATTTATGATCCTATGTAAAGCACTTAACGTATTGCATACATATCAAGGAACTTTCTTTTATGCAAAGAAAAGCATATATAGAGAGACCATTATGACAATTTAAATCCCCAAATCAGTGAGCCTATTGATTGAATACCTATGCCTAAGGCTCCAGTTTCTGCTATGGAGAATATGTCAGAAGTATACATCATACATAGTCACTGTAAGAGCTTCTTATCTAGTTAGGGGAAAAGATTAACTTTCAGGAAAGAATTTACAAATAATAAAAGAGAATGGAGTTAAGTGAATTTTGATATAAACTCTTAAGTTCTATAAGGAATCTGAGAGTTCAGTGGAGATAAGAGTGTTAGAGGGAAACAATGGAGGAACTGGGAGTTAAACAACCTATAAGAATGTGTAGACTAATGATAGAAAAAGAGAAAATTCAAGAGGAGGGGGAGAAGAAAGGAAAATGACCACACAAACATAAAGTAGTTTCATCTAAGCAAAAGCCAATAAGGAGACATCTCTGACTGAATTACAATACTTTCTGGAAGCCCTAGAAAATGAGGTTAATCAAGTAGAATGGAGGCCATGTTTTTGGTAAAGGAATGGGTTTTAAAAAGTAGGCAAGTAAATTTAGTCTTCAATTGGTAGACAGTTGGGATCCACTGTAGAATTTTAAATGGCAAAGTAAGAAAAAGAAAACTGACTAGGGAGAAGGTTGAGGAAGGGGAATGGCATGCCACATAGATTGGAGAGACTAAAGTTGAAAGACAAGATTTTTCAATAACTTAAGCATGAGGTGATAGGGGCATGAATAAAGTTGATACCAAAAGGAATAAAGAGGAAGGAAAAATTCTGAGGGACCTTTGAAGAAAGAAATCATAATAATAATATATTGGTTATAGAAGATGAAAGAGTCAAAGATAAACCCAAAGTTTCTAGACTCAGAGATAATAAGAATAGTAATATCAATGTTAGAAGAAGGGAATGTTTATTTACTAATTGGTTGATGTCTTTACTGAGGGCTGTTGAGCTTGGGAGTGAGGGGAAGGTGAAGAATGTGCTTATATTTACTCTTTGTCCCTAGTATTTGCTATTATCTTCAAATATTCACTTAATTATGTTAAAAATCCTTAATGCCAGAAAAAAATGATGGTAGATTTTCTGTGTAATTAATTTGGAGTAGATGTATCATGATCTTATTGTGCCAGGGAATGGTAACCCATACTAATATTCCCTCCTTCACCCTCCTAATAGAATTCATAATTGAGTAATTATGTAACTAGCAAGAGCAAAAGTGATCCAATTCTCCAAATGTTTCATTGAATAAAAAAGATCATTACTAAGAACTCTGCCATTTCTAATCTGTGTGATCTTGGGCAAACCACCTGATCTTTGAATCTCACTTCCCTCAATTGAAAAATAAAAGGGCTAGACCAGAGTCATCTAACTTTTTGAGTGAAGAAAGAGAATTCAAGGAGCCAGATGTTAAAACTAAAATCAAATCTAGCAATTTCAAGCATAAAGACATTGAGTGGGTAAGATAATTGAGAATACACATAGAACTCCTGGTCACACCAGGAACAAGACAGGAAGCATCTTCTATGAGATGGGTATAAGGTGGCTCTGCTAGGATGGGACTCTTTGACCGTATTCCTGGAAAAAAGAAAGAAGGTTCATTATCTGCTTCTGAATCTTAAAAGCTTTTAAAATAGATTGGGTCCTTACTTCTCCCCACTCAATCTTTGATTTGGTTATATTATCAAAAGGGGTGTCTTAAAGTAAGGTAATGATAGATTCACCTCCATAAAAGTCTTTCTCTGATACTTCATTTTAGGGTGGCCATGAGACTGAATTTTTGAAAGCTTTATCAGGAAAGTATGAAATGTAAAAGATTCAACCAATCTGGAAAGGCTTGGATAGTCTGAATAACTGACTCTACTTCCTTTTCTGAACCAGCCTCCCTAAGTTTGGAGAGCTGAACACCAGCAAACTGAGTCTCAGATGCTGAATTCTTCAGCCATAGCCAAGGATGGAGATTGATCTTTCAGTTACTTCCACCGTGACAATGGAAGAGAGGTTGGAAAAAAAAGGTAGAAGATGCTGGGAATCACAAAAGTTTTCAATCATCTGTGAATCCCAAGTGAATTCTAAATGTGAAATATCTAAATACTAAATATTCTAAATGTGAGATATCTATTTAGTGATCAGGCAGCTGATGTACCTCTGTAGGAAGTAAACCACATTGATACCGATTATTTTCACTACAAATCTGGGGTTGTTCCTTAATCTGTTTTGTGAAAAGGAAAGTCTAGTTAAATCTGTGAATGTCTCCTTGTAACAATGATTGTTTCCTATATTCAAAACTGAAGGCAATGTTAATTTTCAGCTAAAGACTGATTGAAAACAAAGGACTTTTTGGAATCCAAGTTGATCGACACCATGAAATAAAAACATAGATTGTTTTAGGGTTTGCAGATCCTAGATTATAAATAAAGTTTGTCATAAATATCCCTGTTATAAACAAAGTCAGAGGAAAATGTTTAAATATTGCAATTAAAGGTAAGGACATTTTCAGGTTCTCCTTGAAGATGTGAATAAAAGAGTTGGTAAAATTAGGTTCTGCTACAACAAAAGCAATAAAAAAATATTTAATAGAATTGTGGGTCATCTTACCTCATATTACATATGATTCCTATAAGTAAAAATACAATCATAAAAATAATTATAATTTATGTGACATGTTAGAGAAGATAAAAAAGTAAAATTCTAAAATTAAACTGACAAGATCCTCCAAAACAAGCAAAATATATCCCAAGACTACGGCTTTGATTTGAAGTTAAATAAAGTAGAATAGCAAAAAAATTGGAAAATATAATTTTAAGGTATGGGGTCAAGAAATGAAAGAATTCAAAAGCCAATAGACCATTCAAGAGCATCACTTTTCTTGAGCATAACTACTTTTTCTTCAAAGAGTTAGAGGTTACTGTACAGACTTGACAAATATCAGATGATATCACAAAAATTAAGGGTTTTTTATCTTAATATTCAGGAAATAACTGGTTAGTATTTTCATTTCAGGAGCAGTTAAAGCATTATTAGAACATCCCCTAATATGAGGAAAGGTCAAAATCAAGAAAAGTTTCAAAGCATAAACAAGAGTAAATTGGAATGTTTAATTATCACAGCTATAATGTAATATATTTTAAAAGGGAATAACTGAAGAAAAAAAAGAAACTAGATATCAGTAAAAACACTAATTAAAATTCCCATTTCCTGGGGAAGCTTAACTAGCTTAAAATCATCACTATCTGATGACAAATAAGAATATGAAAATTACCTTAGCTAGCAAAACCTTCAACTCCTTGTCAAATGAAGAGACTTAGTAGCCAAGGGATGTGTGGATTTTGTTTATGATCCCATTTATAAAATATTTGAGGGAGAGAATAGATTACAACCAGAAATATAGTAAAATTGAAGTATCGGGACTTAGAGGGAAAGAATTAAGTTTTATATACCGGTTCTACTACCTTCGCTGATATTTGGAAAGTCCCTTAAACTCTCTGGGTCTTGGTTGCCTCATGTAAAATGCTAAGTTGATCTACTTCTAAATCTCTTTTAGATTAATTTTAAAGAACCTTTTAACTCTAATTCCTATTATTTCTTCCTTACTAAAATGGTGAAAATAAATAGGGAGGAAAACAAGCCTGCAATAAATCGTGATGTAAAACCCAGCTAAACCAGACTAATCCAAGATCAGTTACAGACTCAAGTAATTGAATGCAATTCAATTCAACCACTATTTATTAAAGGAATACTATCTATAAAGTCTTATGCAAATTACTAGGAATATGAAAAAAAAAAAAAAACAAAAACAAAGACAGGAGCTACTCATTAGAACTATATAGACCTGCTTTGGCACATATTGGGTCTATCCCTCAATAGTCAATTTTCCTGTTTTGAACATTTTTCAGACACTGGCAGGGAAAATCAGACTTTATAGAGATAGTAATAGAGGCATTTGCAATATGACTCCTACTCTGAGACTGTACCTCATTAACTTAAAGACATGTCGGATGGATGATATATGCTCCCTAGAAGGAGAGATGCATGATGGCGTTCAATGAATTCTTGTTAAGAATAGTGTTGGAAGAATATATAATCTAAAATGAAATATCCATTCTTTTTGGTGCATATACCCAATATATAATGACCCTGCTTATTAGGCTAATAACATTTGTTCTTCAGTATGCGCATCTGCTAATTTGTATAAGAAAAATGGTACCATCAGCAGAAATTAAAAAAAAAAAACCATATTTTTAGCAACTTTGAAGTTCTATTTAAGAAACTAAAGAGCCCCCCAACCAAAAATTAAACTCGAAATACAAAAATTAAAAGGAGAAATCAATAAAATTGAAAGTAAAAAAACTATTGAATTAATAAATAAAACCAAGAGTTGGTTTTATGAAAAAGCCAATAAAATAGATAAACCTTTGGTAAATTTGATCAAAAAAAAGAAAGAGGAAAATCAAATTGATAGTCTTACAAATGAAAAGGGGGATCTTTCCACCAATGAAGAGGAAATTAGAGAAATAATAAGGAGTTACTTTGCCCAACTTTATGCCAATAAATTTGATAACTTAAGTGAAATGGATGACTTTCTCCAAAAATATAGGCTCCCTAGATTAACAGAGGAGGAGATAAATTGGTTAAATAGTCCCATTTCAGAAAAAGAAATAGAACAAGCTATTAATCAACTCCCCAGGAAAAAATCCCCAGGGCCAGATGGATTCACATGTGAATTCTACCAAACATTTAAAGAACAATTAGCCCCAATGTTATACAAATTATTTGAAAAAATAGGGGATGAAGGAGTCCTACCAAACTCCTTTTATGACACAGACATGGTACTGATACCTAAACCTGGTAGATCGAAAACTGAGAAAGAAAATTATAGACCAATCTCCTTAATGAATATTGATGCTAAAATCTTAAATAAGATATTAGCAAAAAGACTTCAGAAAATCATCTCCAAAATAATACACTATGATCAAGTAGGATTTATTCCAGGAATGCAGGGCTGGTTTAATATTAGGAAAACTATTCATATAATTGACCATATTAATAATCAAATTAATAAGAACCATATGATCATCTCAATAGATGCAGAAAAAGCATTTGACAAAATCCAACATCCATTCCTACTAAAAACTCTTGAGAGTATAGGAATAAATGGATTATTCCTTAGAATAATCAGGAGTATATATTTAAGACCGTCAGTAAGCATAATATGCAATAGAAATAAACTGCAACCTTTCCCAGTAAGATCAGGAGTGAAACAAGGTTGCCCACTATCACCATTACTATTCAATATAGTACTAGAAACGCTAGCCTCAGCAATAAGAGCCGAGAAAGAGATTCAAGGAATTAGAGTAGGAAATGAGGAAATTAAACTATCACTTTTTGCAGATGACATGATGGTATACTTAGAGAACCCCAAAGACTCTGCTAAAAAGCTACTAGAAATAATTCAAAATTTCAGCAAAGTGGCAGGATACAAAATAAATCCACATAAATCCTCGGCATTTTTATATATCACTAACAAAATGCAACAGCAAGAGATACAAAGAGAAATTCCATTCCAAACAAATGTTGAGAGTATAAAATATTTGGGAATCCATCTACCAAAGAAAAGTCAGGAATTATATGAGAAAAATTACAAAACACTTGCCACAAAAATAAAATCAGATTTAAATAATTGGAAAGACATTCAGTGCTCTTGGATAGGCCGAGCGAATATAATAAAGATGACAATACTCCCCAAACTAATCTATTTATTTAGTGCTATACCAATCAGACTCCCAAGAAACTATTTCAATGACCTAGAAAAAATAACAACAAAATTCATATGGAAGAATAAAAGGTCGAGAATTGCAAGGGAACTAATGAAAAAAAACTCAGAGGAAGGTGGTCTAAGTGTACCTGATCTAAAGCTATATTATATAGCAGCAGTCACCAAAACCATTTGGTATTGGCTAAGAAATAGACCGGTAGATCAGTGGAACAGATTAGATACAAAGGACAAAAAAGGGTACATCTATAGCAATCTAATCTTTGACAAACCCAAAGATTCCAACATTAGGGACAAAAATTCATTATTCGGAAAAAACTGTTGGGAAAACTGGAAATTAGTATGGCAGAAATTAGATATGGATCCACACTTAACACCATATACCAAGATAAGATCAAAATGGGTCCATGATTTAGGCATAAAGAGGGAGATAATAAATAGATTAGAGGAACAGAGGATAATCTACCTCTCAGACTTGTGGAGGAGGAAGGAATTTATGACCAGAGGAGAACTAGAGATCATTATTGATCACAAAATAGAAGATTTTGATTACATCAAACTAAAAAGTTTCTGTACAAATAATACTAATGCAAACAAGATTAGAAGGGAAGTAACAAATTGGGAAAATATTTTTAAAAACAAAGGTTCTGACAAAGGTCTCATTTCCAAAATATATAGAGAACTGGCCATAATTTATAAGAAACCGAACCATTCTCCAATTGATAAATGGTCAAAGGATATGAACAGACAATTCTCAGAGGAAGAAATTGAAACTATATCCACTCACATGAAAGAGTGTTCCAAATCACTACTGATCAGAGAAGTGCAAATTAAGACCACTCTGAGATACCACTACACACCTGTCAGATTGGCTAAGATGACAGGAACAAATAATGACAAATGTTGGAGGGGATGTGGGGAAATTGGGACACTGATGCATTGTTGGTGGAGTTGTGAAAGAATCCAGCCATTCTGGAGAGCAATCTGGAATTATGCCCAAAAAGTTTTCAAACTGTGCATACCCTTTGAACCAGCAGCGCTACTACTGGGATTATATCCCAAAGAAATACTAAAGAGCGGAAAGAGACATATATGTGCCAAAATGTTTGTGGCAGCTCTTTTTGTAGTAGCTAGAAACTGGAAGATGAATGGATGTCCATCAGTTGGAGAATGGTTGGGTAAATTGTGGTATATGAAGGTTATGGAATATTACTGCTCGGTAAGAAATGACCAGCAGGAGGAATACAGAGAGGCCTGGAGAGACTTAAATCAACTGATGCTGAGTGAAATGAGCAGAACCAGAAGATCACTGTACACTTCAACAACAATACTGTATGAGGATGTATTCTGATGGAAGTGGAAATCTTCAACATAAAGAAGATCCAACTCACTTCCAGTTGATCAATGATGGACAGAGGTAGCTACACCCAGAGAAGAAACACTGGGAGGGGAATGAAAATTGTTAGCACTAATATCTGTCTGCCCAGGTTGCATGTACCTTCGGATTCTAATGTTTATTGTGCAATAAGAAAATGATATTCACACACATGTATTGTACCTAGACTATATTGTAACACATGTAAATTGTATGGTATTGCCTGTCGTCGGGGGGAGGGAATAGAGGGAGGGGGGGTAATTTGGAAAAATGAATACAAGGGATAATATTATAAAATATATATATATATATATATAATAAAAAAAATTACTAACAAAAAAAAAAGAAACTAAAGAGCAAGATAACTGGTATCTCTTGTTTCATCTAGAATTCTAATTTCCATTAGAAGAAAAAGGTACTAAGAGAATTAAGCAATTGGGACAATGTAAAACAGCAAAAAGAGAACTGGCTCTGACATAAGAGAACTTGGGTTCAAATCTATATATTCTAATTATCTTTTTGTGGAATCCTGTGTGGATAAGACAATTAATCTCTTTGGGTTGACATAATTTACTTTACCTTTAAAATGAAAAGGTCAAAACAGATAGTTTTTATAATCTCCTACAAGCCTAAATCTATTGGTCTATTCAACTCTAAATTTAATTGACTCTCTAATTTTGTCTCTTCCCTCTCTACTACTCCCTATCTACTAATGATTTCTTCTCAGATTGCCCATGGTATTGTTCATTCTAATATAAAATGTGACTTTTCTTCTGTATCATTTTATATTCATCTGTGATGTAGCATGCCCTACTACTAGACAGTGAATTCTATGAGGGTTGGAACTGTCTTATCGATGTTTGCATTTTCTTAGTTCAATATTATTTAGTAGCAATAGGAGTACAATATTGTTAAAGTTTTTGGCAAAGATGATTTTGAATAATTACTTTTGGTTTTCTCAAAGATAGCTCGTAAAACAGGAATCCTAGCAACAACAGGATAAATCATTTTAGGGAGATCAGAAAAAATTCTAGGTAGAAGACCTGATGACCTGATTAATATAGCATTAATCCAAAATTGGTAGTTGGGTTTAAATAGAAATACACTAGCCAGTATGGGAATCAGACAGCATCAGGAATATTGTGTACCATTCTAGAAAGTCCATTTCAATGAATATTGACAAGTCAAAATATACAAAGGAAATAAAAGAATAAAGAATCTGAAAATGTGTGTTAAACACAGCCCTGTTTTCTCAAATAAAAGAAACTGAAGATAGTCTCAGTTCTTTTTACCCAATATAGTCATTGATTTAAAACTGAAAAAAAACATTTGAGGTTATGTAGTCAAATATTTCAAAAGATCTGTAAATTCTTTGATTCTAGTATTCCCTCTAATGTTGTAGATTGTAACGGATCTGTGTATTTCTATTCCATTTTCATTCTCACCCATATTCTCCCATAAATTCAGCACAGAGAGTCCTGACAATATGTTAAGAGCCTTCCCTATATCGTGTGGATACAAGTGAAGTCCACTGACTGATTATTAGTTGTCCCTTACTGAATCTCAATTGCGAAATTCCAAGGCTTTATACCATAGAAATAGCATTAGCTACAAATAGAAGCTTCTGGAGAACTTTGACATCTATTAAATACACATACATGCATATATTTATGCATACATATATAATATACATATATACACTTATATACAAGTTCCAAAAGATCTGTTTTCCTCATCTCTCCCTCTGTCTTATGAAATGTGAAATTATAAAGGAAAATAAGCTAAGAATTATCAAATGTTCTTCACATAGCAAAGTTGTCTAATCAGTTATCTGAATATTTAAATTTCCCATCACTACTTGTGATCAGCTTCCTTAATTCATCAAATATCTTCTCCTTCTGCCTACATGGTCTTTATCTTTCTTTCACTTATTTTTTACTTTTTTTGCTCTTTTTTTCTCCCTCCATTTGTCATTGCCCAAATGCTCTCTGCATCTTCCTTCTGGATCATATTTTCCCTCATGGATATATTTTCTTATATGTATTTACTGATGCATAATGAAGTAAGCAGAAGTGAGAGAATCATATAATACTATTATAACATTTTAGGGACAAACAACTTTGAAAGATTTAAAAACTCTGGTCACTATTCCAGAATACTGATAAAAGTTTCTGATATCCCACTTCTCACTAAGAGATAATCTTTTCAAGAAACAGTATGAGAAAGACACATTTGCATATACATACTGTGGGAATTTGTTTTGCAAATAGGTGTGTGTTATAAGTGTGTTTTTTTTCTCTTTTAATTAGGAGTTAGAGGAGACAAAATAAATGTTTGTTCATTGGAAAAAAAAAAAAAAAGCAAATGAAAAACTGGTATATATTCTTGATACTATTCCATAAGTCCTTTTATATATTTCTTTTAAATAAAGCACTCCTCCCATAGATCTATTACAGTCCCAAATCTCATGCCAAGTTCCAGAGATAATGAAGAAGTCCAGTTTATTTGCTCTAATGGAGATCTCCAAGTCATCATACTCTATGAATTTGTGTATAAACAATTGAGGCTATTATAATCCCTTTTCTTGGCTAATGTCTCCTGTATATCAGTGGTTCTGTCCACTTATGTTCTTCTTTATATATTATAACTACCACTCCCTGTCTTTACTGTCTATGGAGGAAGGCAAGCATTTCCTTCTTCTTCCACTATCTATTTTAAGCCCTCTTAATCAATCTGTAATTATACAGGGAAAAAAAAAGATATGCTCCAATTCTCATGAGTCTATCAATCATTCCTTTTTCTTAAGTCATATCTTAGAAATCCAATTTTCAGATATATGCTGCTCATTTCCAGAATTTTCTTTTAACTTCTGATAATCACTTGATCAATGAGCATTATAGATAAAATCTGTATGAGCAAAATATTGGGCAAGATAATACAGGAAGAGAACTAAAGAAGAAGGTAAGGTTTGTTCCATTGTGAGATTTACAGTTTTTATGCATATTTTATATCTCTAGAGTCTGGTAAATGTTTTCATAAGCCTGTAACTTCTCAGATTTCCTTCCCTTTTTAGTAAGCATAACTTGTCTAAAAATCATAAGTGTTAAGGTGACTTTTTATGTAGACTGAAGCATAAAATCATTATTGTTGGAAAACTTGCCCGCTGTGCTTATAATGCTCTTGTAGACTACCCCTGGAAAGTTGGTTATGATAAATTGATTAGGTTCATGAACTTCTTGGTGTTCCACTGAGAACCTCTGCTGAATAAAGATATTCGTAGTGTCCTTTCATGCAGAAGTGTGACAGTAGTACATAGGTTAACATGATCTAAGTTGTAGAAGCACTAACAGGGACAGAACAAGCCTATGGCTAGTACAGAGAAAACATACTTATAGAGCTCCCTTTCCTCTATCGAATCTGAAAAGTTCTTTTTATTTTCCCTCACCTGAGGGAATAGAAAATGTCTAAATTTCATTATTTTTGTGTAAGAGTTTTTCTTAATGAGTCAGTCCAGGGAGTTTTTAAAAAATATGTCTGGCTGTTGAGCCCAGATCATTCAATTCTTTAGATCAGATATCCAGTCTTTCTTCACTTATGAAATCTTTTCCCTGATTTTCTTTGTTTTAATGCCCCTATGATGATTTAAAGTGACCAATATATTCCACATTTACATAGTCTGCTTAATATTATTGGCATGAATATGCTGATAAAAGGCTACATGTGTTCCCAGGTAGAAGTGCAAACTTCAAAATGAAAGGTATCTGTCGCCAAATGATTTCTTACCAACCCCTCAAAACAAAGACTTTTTCTGTTGAAAAGAAGTCTATGTGAAGTGTGTCTCCCCGCTGTGCCCAACCTGAATCTTCCTTTTACACAGTTTTTTTTCCTTTTTTGCAAGCAAATATGAACCAAAGAAGGCTTCTAAGATTGAAAGGAATGCTTTGTAAGGGGCTTAGCTACATGTATTTTCTCATTCTAAAGCACAAAAAAGAGCCCATAGTGAATTGGGGTAAAGCTAGCAATTGTCTTAACCCATTCGTGTTTCAAATGAATTGCACAGCTATGAATATTAGCAAATATAAATATTTGTATATATTTATATGTGTGTTTGTTTTCACCACTAGAAATGGATATTATATATATCTATATTATATATTATATTTTTTCAAGGTTCAAGCCAAGAAAAACAGCTAAGGAAGACAAGCTAAAAAAGGAAAACTGTGGGGGGAAAATTTACAAGAATACAGATTAGTGTTAGATGGCTTGGGGAGTCACACACAGATTGCAATCTTTCTCAGTAAAGTAGAAATATGTACTCTTTATTCCCAATACTTTCCTTATCCCCTTCTTCACCTCACTCCTAAACATGGTTTCAGATCCTATACCACGGGACTTTCCCAGCCAATTCATGTGCCTGGAGGCTATAGCTCAATTGGCATTTGCATACTTCCTTATGGCATATATATATATATATATATATATATATATATATATATATATATATATATATATATATATATATATATATATATCCTTTCCACCTAACTAAATTGTGAGCACTTTGAGGATGACTTCCATCTTTTCCTCTGAATCCTCATTTTCTTATATAATGTTTCATAAATAGAAAGAAGTTGTTAAAAGATTTTATTTACTCCAAGTTTTGCCATAAAGTAATTTATTCATAGTTATCATATTAAATTAGGATCCAGATGAGCAGCTGGCATTCCCATCCATCAGTTGATACTCTTTCCAATATTGTATCTTAGGCAATATGAAAGCACTCAAAACAAAGGACTTCTCAAGAACATTAAAAAAAATTAACCAAAAGGGCTTTTTGGAAGTCTTTAAGAGAGCGTTTCTTTTTTTATTATGCCCATAATTCTCCGGAGTTTTAATGTCCAAGAAAATGAAATATTTGAAGAACTTAAGATAGAAGCTCTTGGTTATAGAGAAAGAGCATTGAATGTGGAGTCAGGTCCTGTTTCTAACATTACAGCCCAGTCCTTTCCCGTCTCTAAACTTAGCCAACTAAGCAATAAAGTGGGAATGATATCTACAATACATATTTCATAGAATTATCATGAAAACATGACTTTTAAATGTTAAAAATCTGATTCATAATCAACTAATCAACAAGAATTCATTTAATGTCCACCATGTAGCATTCAGTTTTATAAAATTGCCCTTAAAAAGAGGGGGAAAGGCTTTGAAAAACAAGACACTTTGGCCAGACCCCAAATTCTCAGTAAGAAGGAGAAATTTCTACCAGATGAGGAAAGATCAATTCAGATCTCAAAGTAAAAGAAGCCAGTTCTCAATATAATTTTTATTCTTTCTGAGGACTATAATATTTTATTTAGGAACGGTTAAATCCCTAGATTTCCAGTTGGACAGTAAGATTAAGTACACAGAAGGGAAGTCTGTTTCAGCTAACCATTAAAATAGAGAATGGGCCTGCATTAAAACTCTCCTTTTATGGACATCCTAGAAGAATCATGAAAATTCCCTACTAAAATCATAATAGGTTAATAGGCCAAAAAACCCCACAAAAAAACCCCAAAAACCCATAAACTTATACAAACTTCAGAACAATAAATCAGTTCCCAGTTGGCTTCCCAAGGTGAAAACTGTCTTATCAGCTAGAACTAAAGAGACATCAGTTCCTCATAAATGGGACTTCTTTCCCAAAACAACCATAGATAAAATGGAAAGGTCATTCAGGAGGGAATAGAAAGTAGCTGCATGTTGCTTTTAGGTTTCTGATGAAGCTACTGTTCATGCTTCACTGGAACAACTTTAGTTTGATGTAAAGAACTCTTGGATTGAGTCTCAAAGGACTTAAATAAAAATCTTGAGGTTTTTGTTTGTTTGTTTTCCCATCCACAAATATCTCTGGCAGCTCCCTTCACCTATGATGCTTCAGTAGGTGAAATTGGTTTTTTGGCTCATGCTACAGTGACAGATTTGATAGAGATGTTCATAATAACTATTACTAATAAGAACTACCTAATATAAGGTTTGCAAAGTATTTTGCATGTATTATCTTATTTGAGCGATATCAAGGAGGTGCTTTGATTTTTCCCATTTTACAGATGAGTAAGCTAAACTGAAAAAGCTTAAGTAATTTGTCTAGCATCATGCTTCAAGTCAGTGACTGAAGTTCAAATCAAACTCATCTCTTCCTGAATATAAATCCAAGATACCATGCTGCCTCTCCTAATGAAAAATGGAAATCGAATACTAAATGTCCCCAGATATTTAATTAAATATAAAAAAGGGAGGGCCCTTTTGCTTTTCTATCTGCTTTTTACATAAACCTATTCTAATAAAAGATAGTTTTCCCAAAAGGAAGAAGTCCATGTGAGACAAAAGTTTACAAAATGAGGAAAGAAAGGAATTTCCCATATTGACCACATACTAGACCCTGAGGTTTTCCAAAAGGTGCTAGATTATGTTGTAATCTAGGTGGGCAGGGACAAAGTTTTATTTATTTTTTTCTATTACCCTTCTCATGTCTAAGCGGAGAGCTTTGTACATGGGAGGTACCTGAATCAATAATTAGAATTGCTTTGTAATCTAACTTGGGCCCATTTGATAAAAAATGAAATTTCCCCCAAGAAGAAATAGGTGACTACCCAAATATTTTAAGGGTTGCCCATAAAACAAGATTTAAATTTGTACTATTATACCCCAGAGGGTAGCTCTAAGAGTTACAGTAAATTTCCTAAAAAAAATTAATAATAATACAGTGAAATAGGCTGCCCTTACAAGTAGTGAGGTTTCTGTCGCAGGAAGTTCTCAAATGGATGCTTGAGACCTTTCAAGATTTTGTAAAGGAGATTACTGTTTGGTACATATTAGATTAATTCATTGAAATTTATAAATTTAAGTATTTGTTAAATTAAATTTATTAATTTAAAATTAAAATAAAATTAAAAATTAAAATACCAAAGTTTGTAATCCTGTCATACATGATACAGGTTCAATTATTCAATTCTGCCTACAGGCCATGTCTCTGGCAATGATTTTCCCTGCTCCCTTCCACAATTGTTAGTGATCTGTTTCTGAAATTGGTTTCTCTGATGTATTTCTTTCCCTCTCACCCCCAGTCAAATATAAGGTCTTTGAGGACAGAAACTTTTCTTTTTTTGCCTTTGAATCAATAGTGTACAGAGTATTGGCCTTTGCACATGAAGTACTTAACAAATATTTATTGAATTGAATTGAGGTAAAAGCAAAAATCCTTACACATACCTGAAATACATCCTTTAATTTCCATTCCCAATAAGCTTAGAACTTATTGACTATATAACTAATTTTACACCTGGACTTCACAATACCCTCCCAATCTATATTAAGAGTACTTCCTTATGCCCTACAACACTGTAGGCAGCTCAATGGAGGACTCCTTTACACTTTTTAAAACTATTGAGGACTCTAAAGAGCTTTTGTTTATGTGAGTTATTACTGTTGATATTTATCATATTAGAAATTAAAATTGGCAAATTTGAAAAGAATAATAGTAACAATTATAGTTAATATTTCTATGGCACTTATTATCTGGTACTCTGCTAAGAGCTTTACCGTTCGGATCTCATTTGATCCTCACAACCATCCCAAGAAGCTGGTACTATTATTGTTCCCATTTTATATATAAGCAAAGTGAAAACAAAACAAACAAACAAACAAAAAAAAAAAACAGAAGTGAAACATTTGTCCAAGGTCACACACCTAATAAATATCGAGATCAATTTTGAACTCTGTTCTTCTGAACTCCAGGCCCAGAACTCTATCCATTATGCCATCCATTTATTTATTCATTGAAGTAATAACAAACCCATTAGATGCTAACATAAATAAAAAACTTTATGAAAAATAAATATTTTCCAGAACAAATAGTGAAAAGAATAGCATTGCTTTACATATTTTGTGAAATCTTTTGTAATGTCTCACATAATTCAAGACAGCTGCTGTCTCACAGCTGCTTCTATATTCAATCTGGTGTGATATGTTGTTTTGGTTGAAGAATAAAAAGAAGATTCAGCCTCACACAGACATTTAGTTAGAAAAGAGAGTAATATTTTCCTAGACAAATAATAATTTATCATTATGAAAAGTTTTGACTTTGCCATGGACCACAGTTTGAGAACTGCAGGAATAGCGTATTAGACTTGGAGTCTGGAATTCTGGTGTTCAAATTTTGCTTCAGCCATTCACTTAGCTGTAAGTCACCTAATCTCTCTAAACAAGTCACATAACCTCTCTCACCTCAGTTTCCTCCTCTGTAAAATGGGATAATAATAGCTATTATTATCTATCCCAAAGGTTTGTTTGGAGGATAAAATGAGATAAATATACAAAGCACTCTGCAAAACCTTAAAGTAATATGTGAAATCTAGCCCTTCTTAATGATGTTTTAAATCTTGTTAAATAGGGGGCGGGCCCAAGTTGGCAGAGAGTAGACAGGTCGTTGTCTGAGCTCTTCCTGGTGTCCCTTCAGATCAAGCCTCTGAATGGGTTTTAGAGTGACAGAACCCACAAATATTTATAGTATAACAAATTTCCAGCAGAAGATATTTTGGAAGAACTTCAGAAAAGGTCTGTTTCAATTAGAAAGGGCAGGGGCAGTTCAGCACAGCACATTGCAGGGAGAAGCAGGGTGGAAAAACCTTGTGCCCAGGGGAATCTAATGGGATGCTCTTAGCCAAAGTACAGGAGCACTGACTACTCTGTTCTGGTTCAAAGGCCAGTGGATCAGCAGACTAACTGCGAGACCTTCAACACAACTACAGAAGGCAAATTGTGAGCCCCTGAGCCCCAGAATAATACAGACCATGCAACCCAGCATGGGAAGGAAGCCAGAAACACTGGCCCCAGGGCAGTGTGACGCTGCTATCACCTGTAGAGGAAGCTTGAGACAATCTCCCCTTTGCCCTAAGAGCAGACTTCAGACTTTAAAAAATGAGCAAAAGAAGCAAAAATAACTCTGATCACAGATAGCTTTTATGAAAACAGAGAAGAAAAGAGCTCAAACTCTGAGGACACTAAAGGCAAGTTGTCTCTAGATGAAGCCTCAAAGGGTGATACAAATTGGTCTCCAATTCAAAAGGTTCTCTTAGAAGAATTGGAAAAGGATCTTAAAGGAGAGTTAGAAAGAAAAGGAAATGAGAGCTTTGGAAAAGGAAACACAGAAATTGTCTGAAGAAAATCACTGCTTAAAAATAGATTTTGCAAAATGGAAAAAGAAAGTAACTCCTTAAAAATAGATTTGGTGAAATAGAAAAAGAAAACAATTCCTTGAAAAAAAAAGAATTGATGAAATGGAAACAGGGAACAATTCTGTTAAAAAAATTAGAAATGGTGAAATAGAAAAAAAAATATCCAATGATCAAAACAACTCACTTAAAAAAGTTCAATTGGCCAAATTCAAAAGGAGGTTTAAAAGCTAACTTAAGAAAATAAGTCATTAAAAATTAGAATTGAACAAATGGAAGTGACTGAGTCAATAAGACATCAAGAATCAGTCAAAAAACAAAAGAAAACAAAAAATGAAAAAAATAAAAGACATTGTAAAATACGTCATTGGAAAACCAACTGACCCAAAAAATAAATCCAAGAGAGAGAATATAAGAATTATTGAACTATCTGAAAACCACAATGAAAAAAAGAGCTTAGACAACATCTTTTCAAGAAATCATCAAGGAATACTGCCCTAATGTCCTAGAACCAGAGGGTAAAATAGTCATTGAAAGAATTCACCAATCACCTCCTGAAAGAGACGTCAAAATTAAAACTCCAAGGAATGTTGTAGCTAATTTTTGAAATTCATTTTTATTAACCATATCACTCCCAAATTTGAGGATGGACTGAGAATTTAGGTCTAAAGAGAATCAATGGATTAATCTATTGTAGACTCCTCATTTTATAAAGAAACTGAGAGCAACAGTCTCATCCCAAGCTGGGGCCAACATTTTTGAAGCAAAAGTCCAAGATTCTTGACTCAGTTCCATTCATCATACATCATCTTCAAGTTATATTATCTTACTAAGTTAAATAAACTCATATAAAATTAGCTTACCTATAAGATTAGATCTAAATTCTTTATTTGGGGGCATGCATGACTTTATTTTCTTTGTCACTCATTTTCTAACATTTTTCTAATTTTGTCTAATTTTCTAAAACATTTTCTAATAATTTTCTTGCATTTTCTGTTCAAGATAGGTTAACCTGTTTGCTGACTTCCACATCTTTGATCACACCATTTTCCCCTATATGAGGTTCCTTCATCTCCTCCATTAAATCAAGACTTCTCTGTTATTCATAGTCTGGATCAAATGCCATCTTCTTTGGGAATAAATGAGGATAACAAAATTGAAAACTTATTCCAAATGAGTTGTTGATTTATGGGAAACTCAGATAAAGTAGTTCTCTCTAGAGGAATTAAGGACCTCAAATTTCATATGGTCCTGGAAGGAAAAGGTTCTGATGAAATATGTCTAATTGAGAACAGGACCTGTAGAGGAGATGAATAAAAGCTAGTTAAAGATCTCATCAAAGCACAAAAGGGAACAAAGGACACTTGGAACTCCTACTCTTTTTCCTGGCTCTTCTCTGCTTGAGGAATGGAAATTAGGAAAGGCACAGTGAGTTCCTAAGAGTCACCTCTCCAACATATGTCAGAGGAAGCATTTGGACTCAGATCTTAATGACTTTAAGACCAGTTTTCTATCTATGATATCAAACTGCTCAGACTTTTCTTATTCTGGAGTATATCATTCTAGTTATTGTGCCACCTATAACAACACATTTGTTCACTGTATAATGTTTTTAAATTGATCAAACTTTTGTCCTACAATTTTGTGAGATATGGAATATAAGTATTATTACTTCTTTTTTCATAGGATGACATTAATGTTTAGAGAAGGCATATGGCTTGCTCCAAGTAATAGACCAATGCCAAAACTGAGACTGATCCATTGCTCTTTCTATGAGCTTGTTTAATCCTAATGGTGAAAAAAGAAAAGTCATCTTTCCATTCTACTGTTAGGGCATTTCTTTTCTGATCTGCTTTGTGTGTCTTGAAATCTCACCCCTTTCCTAGACATAAATTTTAAGTGAAATGTTTGATGGTGTTTAAGCAATCCTGGATTATGGAAGAAATAATCACAGGTCACTTACAAATTTATAAAACAATCTAATTCTATTATAAAATAAATACCCAAGACCAAATTTATATTTTTAGATATGCATTATACCAATATCCTATCCTTCCCTATTAATTACCAAACATTTAATAACCATCAAAAATCTATCAAACTTCAGATTTTTAGGAAACTTTTTCACCATCTTCTGACTATACAATGTACAGTCACAAGAACCTCTTGTATTGCATGGTACTTCATAAAAAATTCTCAGCCTCATGAATGTATACCCAGAATATTTTTTTGCACACAGTATCAAGAATTTTATTCAGTCATTTTCAGTTGTGTCCAACTCTTTGTGACTCCATTTTGAATTGTCATGACAGAGATACTAGAATAGTTTGCCATTTCTTTCTCCAGTTCATTTACAGATGAGGAAATTGAAGGAAACAGGGTAAAATGACTTGCCCAGGATCATACAACTACAAAGTGTTTGAGACCAGATTTGAACTCAGGAAGATGAGTTTTCCTGACTCCAGACTCTGTACTTTATCCACTGTGCCATCTAGTTCTCTGTCAAGAATTATGTCCTTTAAATCTGTCAATCAATTAACACAGATAATGTTCAATGTTCTTTCTAAGTAATCATCTTCATATCTTATGTTATATAGCTACTGGCTGAACATCATGAGGCAAGTGACACAAGTTGGAGTTAGCAACACCTAATTAAGATGCTTTCTTAATTTTGTGACCCTTTTGCTGCTTCAGGTCCAACTGGAAAATGAGAATAATAATGGCAACCATCCTCACAAATGAGGCACAAATAAGATGACCTACATACAATACTTTGTAAACTTTAAAGCACTATACAAAGGCTAGGTGCTGTCATTTGTATTATCATTATTTTTGTTCTTGTTGTTATAGGATGTGATCTTGTCTAGGTTAAATTGATTAACCATAGCTCTACAAATGTTAAAAATACAAAGAGGAAAAAATTAACAGAAACAATTTATTTGGAATCAAGAAAAAGAATGGTATCAGATCTGGCTAAAAGAACAAAATAATCTATATTCCACTTGTTATATCAAAAATGTATTTGTACTTAATTGTAAAGCAGTTAAGATGCAAGCAAGGTAGCATTCAATGATGAAAAGCTAAACAAAAGAATCCTTTCTTTCACCAGGAGCCCAGGGGGCAGTTGGTATTGGATTCTATAGTTGCTCAGAGCCTTAGCTAATTACTTAAAATGACCACAGGAAATTTGAAATTGAGCTTTGGAGGGTGCAACTTATCTTGAAAAGGGATTTGATTATGAGCATTCTTCCCTGAAGAAGTTTGTGGCTGGCAGCTGAGGTCAGGGTATTACCCAGGTCAGTGAAGCAGTAGAAAGTGCTTGTGTAGCTCAAGCTAGGGATCAGCTCTTTTGAAGAGTTGTGCATCTGGAAGAAGGTCAGATCACAGCTGGAGAGTCCAAATGAGCTCAGTTGTCTGCAGGAATTATTTTTTTCAAGGAAGGGCACTGGCTCACATTTACTTGCAATTAGTAAACACTGTTTGTTTTTTAAATTTATCACATTCATACTGAAGGAGTCCATCATATATATAAAAAGTGGCTGGCCATGTGCAGTGGTTTGGAAGCAGGAAATATGTCCACAGGGTCATAAATTTAGGAATAGAAAAGATCTTAGATCATCAAATCAAATTCCATCATTTAACAGATGATATTGAATAAATCACACACTAAGACTTATCCTCCAAATTTTATTCCCTCCCCTCAAACAAGATCTATATCTATCAGATATAGATCAGTATTCCAAGTATTTAAGGCAAATTAAACAAACAAAAAAAAAATAGCACTCAAAAACAAAAGGTAATGAGATGTTAGTTAGTCTTTATACATTTATTTATTACTTATTCTGTGTCAGGCACGGTTCTAAGAACTGGTCATGTTAGGTTCTTACTAAGTGCTAAGTCAGTACTTAACAATTCTCTAGTTCTGGTCTTTACTAGAAGTTCAACCCCTTTGAATTCCTGGGGAAGAGCTTGCATGCTTAGGAGGAGCAAGTTCATTGGTTGAAGTAATTTTTCCCAGAAGCCCTTGCATTATCCCATGCCCATTCTCTGGGAGGATAAAAGAGGGAAGTCACTACTCTGGACTAGAGTTAACGGCAACTGTCTGGAGACAACGGTTCTCTACATTAAGAAGAATCTGTCCGAGAGATTTGAGTTCACACAGCAGATCTCCTCCCAGAGAACAACCGGCAGCTTCTGGAGACAACAGCACGTTACAGGTCATACAAAAAAGGCAAAAAAACCCAAACAACAACAATTAAAAAAAAAAAACCCAGTCTCTGTCATCAAGGAGCTCATAATAATTATTATGGAAGATGACAAGCAGACAAATGGGCCATATGCAGAATAAATAGGATAAATAAGCCTTATGCAGGATAAACAGGAAATGATTAAAAAAGGGAAGATGCAAGAATAAGAAAAGGTTAGGAAATGCTTTCTGTAAAAGATGAGCTTTTAATTGAGACTCAAGAAAAGCCAGAAGGCAGAAATGAGGAAGAAGCCCATTCCAGACATGGAGGAAACTAGAGAAAAAAGCTCAAAGCCAGGAAATAAAATATCTTGTTTAAAGGATAACAAGAAAGCCAATGTCCCTGAATCCAATAAATGGCAAAGAGTAAGAAAATAGAAAGATACGATAGGGCTGTTGTAAGGACTTTGAATACCAAATAGAGATTCCACATTTGATCATGGAAAATAGAGACTTTGGAGTTTATTGAATGAAGAAGTGGGGAATGACATGGTTGAATCTGCAATTTTGTAAAAACCAATTTCGTGGCTGAATGGAAGAGGGATTGGAGTACGATGAGATTTGAGGTAGGTGGACCCACCAGCAGGTTATTGCAATAGTCCAGTATGAGGTAATAAGTGTGTCAGAGGAGAGAAAGGGGCACATTCAATGGATATTACAAAGGTGAGACTGACAAGTCTTGATAATAGATTGGATGTGGGGATGCAAAAATAGGAAGTCTAGGTTAATACCTGGGTTACTGAGAGATTGAAAAAATAATAGAAAAATTAGGAGGGGGAAGACTTTAGAGTAATAGATAATGAGTTCAAATTTTGGATATGTTGAATTTAAACTGTCTACTGGGCAGTTTAAGATGTGTGAAAGGCAGTTGGAGATGAAAAATTGGAGGTTAGATGAGAGGTTAGAGCAGCATAGATACATTTGAGCACCAATGGCATAAAAATGGTAATTAAATCCATGAGAGTTAATGATATCACCAAGTGAAGTAGTATAGAGAGAAAATAAAGTTCAGGACATACACACACACACACACACACACACACACACACACACATATATATGTATATATATATATATATATTCATATATATAAACACATATACATATATATGCATATTATAGATATGCATATACATATATGTATTTGTGCATAACTGAATTGATCAAAATCTATGAACAATTTTTTTAAAATTGCAAACTATTAACTGAAAGATTGTGAAAGATTGCTTTAAATCCCTAATCACAAGAGAAATGAAAATTAAAGCAATCTCAAGTTTTACCTCATAATGAAAACAAAAATGGCAAAGGTGAGAAAAGATGGGACTAGTCGATTTTGTAGAAATAGACTTGGGTCAATGTAGAAGAGGTTTAGGAGAAGCTATGACAAAAATTGTTAAGTCGTCACTAATCTTGATTCTACCTCATACAGCAGAGGCTCTTAATCTTATTTTAATGTAAACATTTAGTAATCTTGGGAAGTTAAGGGTCCTACAAAAATCATAATTGAAGGAAATCTGAAGTTCATTTAGAGTTTAGTGAAAATAAAGATGTAATTTTAAAAAGTAAAAAAGAATAACTAGCATTTATAAAATGCTTTCAATTTATAAAGCCCTTTACTAATTATCCCAACTATACAGGGAAGAAGGAATTATTCCTCCATTTTATAGATTATCTGATTTGGCCAGTCACAGAGTTCATGAGTGTCTAAAATAGGATGTGAATTCAGATTATTTCTGACTCAAGGTCCAGCACTGTGATTCCTAGCTGCTGTCCAAATTCATGTACTTCATTAAACACCAGCCCCACGGGAATCCCTGTATCACATGATGAGTATCTTTGATCTGCAGTGACTCTTATATGGATTTCTGAAAGCCACACGTTTCTGTGTGATCTCTCCTTAATTTGAGTACCTCATACTTTCCTACCGTGAAGTACATTTGCTTCCTTTTCACTTTCTTCAGGCAGCTTTTTTCCATCTTCCTGTAATTTTATCTATAGCCCTGCCACATTTCATTATCCAGAAAAGCTTCAAGTCAAATCAAAATCTTATATTCACTGTACATTTCTTTTTCCAAGATTCCCCTTGTCATTTTTAGCACCATATGATAAAACATTTAAGGAAAGAGATCATGTCATACTTCTTTGTGTCACAGCATTTATCATGATGTTTCACACACAAAATCTTTGTTGATTGGTTTGTTGATTACCCCTTCTCTTTGTTTCCTATATTTAAATCATGACCCTCTTACAAACAAAACATTCTTTCAAACCCAAAGAAATCCCATTTTTAAAAAGAAATATTCTGGAAATACAAAAGTAACCAACATGCCTTTATTTACTTCCTTTAAAAATTATAATAGATTAATGAGATATAATTTTTCCTTCTAGAACCTATGTTGCCTTTTCTCTAATTGGACAGATTTTTTTTAACTTCAAATGATCCTACCCTTTGTTATTATCTATATCATTATTTTTATAATATGGAAATAAGATTCTTCAGGATCTCTGGAGTTAAGAATGACTGGGGGGCAGCTAGGTGATACAGTGGATAGAGTACCAGCCCAACTCGGGAAGACCTGAGCTCAAATCTGGCCTCAGATACTTAATACTTCCTAGCTGTGTGACCCTAGGCAAGTCATTTAACCCCAATTGCCTCAAAAAAAAAAGAATAACTGATATATGACATTTTAATATTTTGTATACTGTCCTTTTATAATGAATGTTTCTACTGTATCATGGGTGACAACCAGAACATTCACTCATTTACACAAAGCATATCTATTGAGTACATGCTACCCATGAAGCAATGGTCAGTTGGATCTAGAACCAGGAATTATCAGGTCATGATGGATAATGCAATGTAACAGGATATATGTTGATGTCTTTCACACAAAGATCACTGGATTTGGATATGACTTAGGTTCAAAGCTCAATTTTGCAATTAAATCTGTGTGATCTTGCAGAGTACAATACAATACATCTTTATTAAGTTCTTCTTACTGCCAGGTCTGTAGACCTGAGTTCAAATCACCTTTAAATATTTACTATTTGACCTTAGAGAGGTCTCTTAAGCACTGTTTGTTTTGGAATCAGCTAGGTAATTAGTGGATAAAGCAGTGAACATGAAGTCAGGAAATCCTCAAATCTGATCTCAGATATTCACAGTTATGTGAGCAAGTCATTTAAATATGAACAAGTCATTTAACCTCTGTTTGCCATAATCCACTAGAGAAGGAAATGGCAAACCATTCCAGTATTTTTGCCAAGCGACAGCTCGCTACAAAATCCCAACTGAATGACTGAACACCAACCACACTGCCAGGAACTAAGCTGAATGCTGAGGATACAAATCAGAAAAAGAAAGATAGGGAGAGGAGGATGCCACATCAGGAGCTATGATCTTTTATGAAGTCCCAAAACAAAACTGCTAATGAAAATTGGAAAGTTACTCTTAAAATTCAGATCCTGACCCTTTAACAAAGGAAAACTTTGGAAGGAGTTCAGCTTTCCACCCTCCAGCCCTCCAATTAGAGAGATGAGGATGCTGAGGGAGTTATGAAAGTTTTGAATATCCAAAACTGAGTGAATCAGCATGATTAAGAAATTTCATGTGATCAGCATATTCTGGAACAAGCATTAAGTTATATGGTATCCAAATAATCAAAAGCAGAGAAGCTGATTGAGAATGGAAAGCTACTTGAAAAGTCACTTAAGCACTTTGGATCTCAGTTTCCTTATCTGTAAAATAAAAGGATTGGAATATATGGTCTCTCAGATCCCTTCCAGCTCTAAGCAATGACCCTGTGATATAAACTTACTAAACAGATACAACAGAAAATGGAAAACACATAAAAGCCCCACAATTTTGCAAAGTTGGGCATTTAAGTCTGAAATACATCTAAAAGGGATACCTTTTGTGCCTCAAGTCTAAAGGTGAAGACATAGCCATGTTAAAGCTGAAGAAATTTAGAACAGAAATTTTTAATCCATGAATAGATTTCAGGAAGTCCATGTATTAGAATAGGAAAATATATCTTTATTTTCATTGATCTCTAAATGAAATTTACCATTTAACAACTTACTTGAACAACATATCTAGGAGAAATAATATGAGAATTGTTGGACTACCTGAAAATCAAGATCAAAAAAAGAATCTAAACACTATACTTCAAAAAATTATTAAGGGAAATTGCCCTGACTTTTAAGAACGAGAAGATAAAATATCTGGAATGGGGATAAACTAGATACTTTCCCAGTAAAATCAGGAATGAGACAAAGATATCAATTATCACTTAGTTTTATTCAATATTATATTAGAAATGTATCAACAACAGTAAAAGGAAGAAAAGAAATTGAAGGAATGAAAATGGGCAATGAAGTAAAAAAAAAAACAACTATGTCCTTTTGAAGATGATATGATGAGAAACTTGGCAAATCCTATACATTCAACTAAAAAGTTAGTTGAAACAATAATTATAGCAAAATAGGAAGATATAAAACAAATCCATGTAAACTATCAGTATTTCTATATATCTTGAAATCTTGAAATAATATGTAGTAAGAGATACTCTATTTAAAATAACTGTAAACAGTATAAAATACTTGGGAGTATACCTGCCAAGACAAATCAAGGAACTCTATGATTATAATTATAAAACATGTTTTATAGAAATAAAGTCATATATAATTGGACAAATGTTAATTGTTCATGGTGGGCAGAGCCATTATGATAAAATGACAATTCTACTTAAACTAACCTACTTATTCAATGCTATTCCAATTAAATTACTAAAAAAGTTTATTGAGCTGGAAAAAAAAAAAAACAACATACCAAAACTCATTTAAAGGAACAAAAGGTCAAAAATATCAAAGGAATTAATGAAAAATGAAAAGAAAGGTTTGGCAATGCCAAACTATATTATAAGGCAGAAGTTATCAGAATTATTTGGAACTTGCCAAAAAATAAAAAGATGGATCAATGGAACACAGTAGACACAAAATGCACTATAGTGAGCAATTGTAATAAATTTGTGTTTGATAAATATAAATATTTTAATTTTGAGGAGAAAAAGCACACTATTTGTTTAAAAAAAAAGTTGGTAAATCTGGAAAGCAGTCTGGAAGAAATTGGGTATAGAGCAATCACTTATACCATTAAGCAAGATAAACTCAAAATTGATAAATGACCTAGATATAAAAAGAGATGTAAGTAGAAAAACATGAAAGACATTACTTATCCAAATTATGGATATTATGAAAGCATTGTTAAATACAAATGGATGGATATTTTTGATTACATTAAATAAAACTAATATAGCCAAGATTAGAAGGAAAACAAAAAAATTGGAGAAAATTTTATAGACAATTTCTCAGATAAAGGTCTCATTTCAAATATATGGAGAACTTTGTCAAATGCATAAAAAATATGTCATTCCTCAATAATGGATAATTGGTCAAAGGGCATAAACAGGCAATTTTTTTTTTTTATACTCTCAACATTTGTTTGGAATGGAATTTCTCTTTGTATCTCTTGCTATTGCATTTTGTTAGTGATATATAAAAATGCCGAGGATTTATGTGGATTTATTTTGTATCCTGCCACTTTGCTGAAATTTTGAATTATTTCTAGTAGCTTTTTAGCAGAGTCTTTGGGGTTCTCTAAGTATACCATCATGTCATCTGCAAAAAGTGATAGTTTGATTTCCTCATTTCCTACTCTAATTCCTTGAATCTCTTTCTCGGCTCTTATTGCCGAGGCTAGCGTTTCTAGTACTATGTTGAATAGTAATGGTGATAGTGGGCAACCTTGTTTCACTCCTGATCTTACTGGGAAAGGTTGCAGTTTATTTCTATTGCATATTATGCTTACTGACGGTCTTAAATATATACTCCTGATTATTCTAAGGAATAATCCATTTATTCCTATACTCTCAAGAGTTTTTAGTAGGAATGGATGTTGGATTTTGTCAAATGCTTTTTCTGCATCTATTGATATGATCATATGGTTCTTATTAATTTGATTATTAATATGGTCAATTATATGAATAGTTTTCCTAATATTAAACCAGCCCTGCATTCCTGGAATAAATCCTACTTGATCATAGTGTATTATCTTGGAGATGATGTTCTGAAGTCTTTTTGCTAATATCTTATTTAAGATTTTAGCATCAATATTCATTAAGGAGATTGGTCTATAATTTTCTTTCTCAGTTTTCGATCTACCAGGTTTAGGTATCAGTACCATGTCTGTGTCATAAAAGGAGTTTGGTAGGACTCCTTCATCCCCTATTTTTTCAAATAATTTATATAACATTGGGGCTAATTGTTCTTTAAATGTTTGGTAGAATTCACATGTGAATCCATCTGGCCCTGGGGATTTTTTCCTGGGGAGTTGATTAATAGCTTGTTCTATTTCTTTTTCTGAAATGGGACTATTTAAGCAATTTATCTCCTCCTCTGTTAATCTAGGGAGCCTATATTTTTGGAGAAAGTCATCCATTTCACTTAAGTTATCAAATTTATTGGCATAAAGTTGGGCAAAGTAACTCCTTATTATTTCTCTAATTTCCTCTTCATTGGTGGAAAGATCCCCCTTTTCATTTGTAAGACTATCAATTTGATTTTCCTCTTTCTTTTTTTTTGATCAAATTTACCAAAGGTTTATCTATTTTATTGGCTTTTTCATAAAACCAACTCTTGGTTTTATTTATTAATTCAATAGTTTTTTTACTTTCAATTTTATTGATTTCTCCTTTTAATTTTTGTATTTCGAGTTTAATTTTTGGTTGGGGGACAGGCAATTTTTTGATGAAGGATTCAAAACTATATATGGTTATATGGGGAAAATGTTCTAAATCATTGATTAGAGAAATACACATTAAAATAACTTTGAGATTTCATTTTTTATCAATCAGACTGGCTAAAATTATAAAAGGTAAAAATGACTAATGTTGGAGAAGATAAGGAAAAATTGGGGCACTAATGCACTGCTGGTATACAGTGAACTGATCCACTCATTTTGGGGAACAATCTGGAGTTATGCCCAAAGAGTTTTAAAACTATGTATACTCTTTGACCTTGCAATTTTCTAAAATATTTATAGAAACTCTCTTTGTGCTGGCAAAGAACTGGAAATTTAGGGGATATCCATCAATTGGGGAATGACTAAGCAAGTTATGATATATAATTGTGATCGAATATTACTGTGCTATAAAAAATGATGAGCTGATTGATTTTAGGGAAAAAAAAAAAAAACATTGAAAAACTTACATAAAACAATGAAAAGTCAAACAAGCAGAACCAAGAGAACATTTTAAACAGTAAGAGCAATATGGTTTGAAGAATAATTATGAATGGCCAAGTTATTTTTTTAATTAAAGCTTTTTATTTTCAAAACATTTTTCATCATTGATCCTTGCATAGCCTTGTATTTCAGATTAGTCTCTCCTTCCTCTCACCCCCTCCCCCAATGGCAAGCAATCCAATATGTGTTATATATGTTAAATCCAATATATGTAATCATTTTTATACGATTCTCTTGTTGCACAAGAAAAATCAGATCAAAAAGGGAAGTAAATGAGTAAGAAAACAAAATGCAAATTAACAACAACAAAAAGAGTGAGAATGTTATGTTGTGATCCACAGTCCTCTCTCTGGGTATAGATGGCTCTCTTCATCACAAGATCATGAATGGCCAAGTTATTTTGAGTATTATAAATAAAATACCTATGAAGGAAGATACCAAACTCCAGAGAAAGAGCTAATAAATAGATATATGTATAGTATGGTTTTACTTATGTTTATAAATCTGTTTCAAATAGTGGCCTTTCCTAGTGCAGGTGGGTAGAAAAGGAAAGAAAACCAACATGGAACTTAAAATTAATAAAAAAAAATGACAAATAAATAAAATTAATTTTCAAAGTATTAATCCTAAACTTTTAACTGAATTTATGTTTTAAAAAAGAATAAATGCTACAGTTAAAACTGATCAAGTCAGGTATAGAAAATAAATTTGCCCAAAGTCACAAAAGTTGTAAATAACAGATTTGGAATTTAAATCCAAATCTTCTTATTCTAAATCCTCTTGGAATTCTCTCATCCTCCCCCTTGAAAGTTCTAGAGTAAACATGAGGTAGATAACAACTCCCAAATTGAAATTTAGGCCATATCCATAACCAAGCATTAACAACTTATGCATTTAAAACCTAACCATGGTATATAATGGACTAGTTGCTGAACAATAAGGAGATTACTTCTCACAACTATACTTGGGATCTGTTATATCACAGGCTGTTTGTTTGCCCTTTTCCCTAGATTTCAACATACTTCCACTCTTCTTAACTCAGGTAAATAAGAGTTGTAAGTTATATGCTATTTTTTAGAGATAGAGGAATTTTTACAAGTGTTTGTGAAGCATGATTCCCATCAGGGGAAGGACTGAACTACTTCTAAATAAGGTGATCGCAAGGAAGGAATAAAGATATAATGGGGTGGATATTCACACTCTCTAAGATTACTCACTCCTGATAGGTTGTGACTCAGTCAATAGGATTTCAAGGAAGAAATTTGCATGTCAGGTATTAAAAAAAAAAAAAATATATATATATATATATATATGATTCCAGGGTTCCTATTCTGTAGGAAATCCACATCTGCATTTATGAAATTAAAGATTTTTAACTTCACCTCTCCCAAGTGCAGGGAAGTTTTTTCTCACAATAGGTAGATCCAATCAAAGAAGATTTTTTTAAATTTAGACCAATAGTTCTTATCAATTTTTGATATAAAATCCTTTGGCAATTGGATGACCTCTATGGAACCCTTCTTATAATAACATTGTAAATGCATAAAATAAAACACAAAAGGTTTCAAATGAAATTAATTTTGTCAAAATATTTTAAAGTTCCCTTTAAGAGTCTTTCTTTTATATTCATTTCTTCAGGTTCCTGGTAAATAAGTATATATCTTTAAATTTTTACATGATCCTTACATAACAGATGTTGGACCTTGATGACCTAGTGATAAATTCTTTTGGAAATTGGAACTATGTTGCTTCCCAGATTGTTTATGTCACAGCTCTCTCTAAATCCAAACGTGTACAGAATTATCAAGAAAATTACATAATTTCTTCCTTCACAAAAAAGCTCTGTGATGATATAATTTTTCAATCTTCATGGAATTTCCAACATTTTTAACTCTGCAGAATTAACATTTATTTTTTCATTCTTTATTTAGTACTTATTCTGTTATTTCTTTGTGGTCTCTCTTAGGGAGCCCCATTAATTAAGGTGAGGATATAGATAATCTAGTAGTCCTGCTGAATAAGGGAAATAGTTTTGATCTTTTATGTGAAAATTAGAGATTCAAAGAAACACACTATTCAGCATTAATTTTCTCTCGTACTAACTTTCAAGTGTTTAGTCATCATTTCACCTTATCTATTTTTATTTTTACATTGCATTTAACAGCTTTCACCTATAACTTTTTTTTTTAATTTTGGCAAACATGAAGTTAAGACATTAACCAATGTTGTCCTTAGGAGAAAAAAATGAGAAAATATAGGGGAAAAAAATGGAACATCTCTGCTTCTACTTCTTTTCCTTCCCCATTCAGGTACATAAGAAGCCAGGCCAAGTCTTATTTGTTTGTTGTTTGGGATTTAATAGCTTCAAGCACTTGTTTTTGTTCTGACTAGAAATTCTGATGATCTACCCCCCACAGAATGATTCTTTTGAGAAAGGCCATCTTTTGCCTCAATTATTATATATCATTTAATCACTAAATGGGTGGTGTCTGAGAAAAACAGAAATTTAGGAAAGGACTTAGCTTAAAAAGACTAATTCTCCCATAAAATGAGTGTGTGTGTGTGTGTGTGTGTGTGTGTGTGTGTGTGTGTGTGTGTGTGTGTGGAGATTGCTAGTTCTGACCTACATTTTGCCTCTGTACTCCCTATGACTTTGGAGGAGAGAGTGAGGCTTTTTGCACTGTCTTACCTCACTAAATTCAATTCACTTGCAAGTCAAAACACCTCCCTCCTGATGTCATTGGTCCTTTTCAAGAATAAAGGAGAAACAAAAATTCTCCATTCAGATCCAAGCCAATCTAAATTAACCCTCATTTTTTAAACTCTTACTTTGTTCAAGGCACTGTCCTTAGTGCTGAAAATACAAAGCTCCACCCCTGTAAAGGGCTAGAACTGAGCAATGCACTTGGATAATGAAGCATGTGAGACTAATTGCCAATTGGACAGTTCCCTACTAACTTGTTTGAAGGTTGACCCTCCCCAGCTGTTCTGTGCTGACTTGATTGGTGGGACAAAGAGGGGGAAGTAATCTGTGTGGGAGGAGCAAGAGGAAGAGGAAATTGAGATGTGGACGCTGAATCAGTCTCTCCTGGTGTTTGAGGGAGGAAGGTGTGTGTGAGATTGTTAGACCTAACCCCCAGACCTTGACCTTAAAAGATCAAGAATAAAGATGTTTAGTGATCCTGACTCTGGCTGATTTTTGGGAAGACAGAGTTCCAGCACACCCCCACCCTGCCACACACAAAAAAAGAGAGAGGGAAAAAATACTGTAATCATTCCCAAAGATCTTATATTCTACTAGGGCAATTTTAAAAGTAAATAGCCAAATATGTACACAATAATTTTAGTAGGGACAAAGATCACCAAGAACTACTGGGATCAGGAAAGTTTCCCCCAGGAAAAAGCATATATGAACTGAGTGTTAAAGGAAACCAACAATACCAAGAGGCTGAAAGACAGTCTATGTCCCTCGGGTCATGCAAATAGGATAATTTCAGGTTCAAAAAGAGCAAGTATGAAAGTTTGGTTGGTACTTGGAGTGAGTGAATGGAAATAATATAAAATTCTTATAACATAAATATAACCAGATGACCAAGAAGAATAGCATTTGGCGTCTTTTCTTGTAAACCATGAAGGCTTGCTCTCAGCACTTTCCAAATAGCCCACCTTTAGCTTTGCCCATAGTAAATGATTAATGCCTAGTTCTATTATTGTCATCCAGTTAACATTTAATGAGTTTTTACTACATCTTTGGTACTAAATTCGACTCTTATTGCCCTTCATTAGACTACATTACTTCAGGTATTCTTAATTTATTGGTGTGAGCATTTATTCATACTATCCTCATTTATTTATGATATCATCTTTTATTTGTCAATTTTTTGATCCATTTTGACCTTATTTTGGTATACAATGTAAAATGTTGGTCTGTGCTTAATTTCTGCCAGAGTACTTTCCAGTTTCCCCATTTTTTTGTCAAAAGTTGAGGTCTTACCCACAAATCTTGGATTTTTGGGTTAATCAACTACTAGATCAGTATGGTCATTTATCACTATGTATTGTGTACCTAATCTATTCCACTGATCCATCACTCTGTTTCTTAGCCAGCATCATATTGTTTACCATTTTGATTACCACTTTGCAATATGGTTTGAAATCTGGATCTGATGAGTAGCCTTCTTGATATTTTTTCATTGATTCCCTTGATTATGATGGCATAATATTTTGCTATAAGAAATGACAATAGGATGATTTCAGAAAAATCTGGGAAGACTTATATGAACTCATACAAAGTGAAGAAAGCAAAAACCAGGATAACATTGTACACAGTCACTGAAATATTGTAAGAATGACCAACTGTAAAGGACTTAGCTACTCTCATCAAGATAATGATTCAAGAAAATATCATGGGACCCATGATTTTTTTTTAAAAGTTATCCATAGAGAGAACAAATGAACTCTGAACCTGTTCTTTATTTTTATTGATTTTTTAAAATTTGTTTTCTTTTGCAACAATGCTAATATAGAATTATAGTTAGCACAATTTCACATGTATAATTGATAATAAATTGCTTATATTTGTAAGGAGAGAGAAAGAATGAGAGGAAAGGAAGGAATTTGGAACTCAATTTTTAAAAAAGTACTTTATATATAATATAAGTAATATTTTATTTTTTCTAATTACATGTAAAGATAGTTTTCAACATTCATTTTTTAAGATTTTGAGTTCCAAATGTTTTTTTTCCCTTCCTCCTAATCCCCTCCCCAAGAAAACAAGCAATCTGACATAGGTTATATATTCAATCATGTAAACATATTTCCATATTAGT
The DNA here is from genome assembly GCF_048593235.1 of Sminthopsis crassicaudata. Taxonomy (NCBI): domain Eukaryota; kingdom Metazoa; phylum Chordata; class Mammalia; order Dasyuromorphia; family Dasyuridae; genus Sminthopsis; species Sminthopsis crassicaudata. The sequence goes on from NC_133622.1 coordinate 34,076,056, forward strand.
CAATTATCTAAATTAGTCATATTGTGAAAAAAAAGTGAAAATAGTATTCTGTTAGGATTACCAGGTGAGAACTCAGGTTGTCTGGACAGTGACAAGGTGAGAATTCAGGTTGACTTGACAGTTCTCTGGCTCAGACCTTTGGTTCAGGCCTTTAAAGGGAGTTTACACCTTAGGAATTCTAGGAGGAGCAAGCTCATTGGTTGAAGTAATGTTTCCCAGAAGCCCTTGCGTTATCCCACGCCCATTCTCTGGGAGGATAAAAGAAGGGCAGCATTGGGTCTGAGAGAATGGACTCTGGGATAAAGTCTTGACTACAGGCAGGCTGAAAGGAGACCAGTCTGATTTGAGAAAGGACAAGAGTTGGAGGAGATTCAGAGCTCTAAAGAAACCTGTCCACAAAGGAAAAGATTTTACAGATCTCCTCCCAGAGAAGGATTATAATTGAGCAGACGACCAGACCCTCACAATTCAAGAACTTTACAGTATTCTTCAATCTGTATTCAGACTCCGTAGTTCTTTTCCTCTAGATTTGCATAGCATGGTCCATTATGAGTCTTTTGGAATTGTCTTGAGACAGATCATTGGATCCTTGGATGCTGAGAAGAAATAAGTCAAGCACAATATTGTTGTGACTGTGTTGTACTGTGCTCTGCTCACTTCACGCAGCATCAGTTCATATAATCTTTCCAGGTTTGTTTTTTTTTTTGAGATCCACTTGTTCATTATTTCTTATAGCACAGTAGTATTCCATTATATTCACATAATACAACCTAATCAGTCATTCCTCAATCAATGGGAATTTCCTCAATTTCCAATTTTTTGCACTAACCAAAATACCTATAAATCTTTTTGTACATGTAGGTTGTGTTCCATTTTTAGTGATCTCTTTGGGATACAGACCTGGTAGTGATATTATTGAATCAAAGGGTATGCACAGTTTGATTGTCCTTTTGGAACTCAATATTTTTAAAAATGTTAATGTTTATATGTAATTGAGAAATATTTAATGAAATAAATTTAAAAACTTTCTAAAAGATCAATTTTAGCATGAAGAGGAAAATGGAAGCCAAGAAAGAGATATGTGAAAGCCATGCCCCTCAAGATAGTAAGGAAGCCACATTAGAATAGGCTTCAGAAGCAACAGGGACCTGACTGCTTTTATTTACATCAATTCCATAATCTGTCTTTGGTCCCTATTTTGGTATTTCACATGTCTTTTCTCTGTGTAAGCTCATACATAACAAGTAGAAGGCAGAGGACTTTGCATCTCAGCAGCATCATTGAAGGGGGCAGCCCAAGTTCAGTAGCATCCCTGCCCTTTTCCTGGCTAAGTTAATGAGAATGAAACTATCCTCTGCTTCGTTGATTTATATATTTCTTCACTAATTCTCTGTAATTCTTTGAAGTGAGGCAGTATGGCATAGTTAATAAAAAGCCAGTATCAGAATCAGAAAAATCTGGGTTCAAATATTATCTCTTAAACCTACTGGCCATATAATCTTGAAGTGCCTCCCAAGAATGCCTTTAAGACTATAAATTTCGGGGCAGCTAGGTGGCGCAGTAGATAGAGCACCAGCCCTGAATTCAGGAGTACCTGAGTTCAAATATGATGTCAGACACTTAACACTTCCTAGCTGTGTGACCCTGGGCTCAGGGGAAAAAAAAAAAAAAAGAAAAAAAAATATATATATATATAAATTTCAAAGAATTTTCAGATTATAATGGAAAAGAGAATTTCTTCAGTAGGATTTGTCCACACTGATGAAATCACAGATCTTAAAACAAAAGCAAAACTCATTTATATCTGAAAAATAACTCTCCTTTCTTTCCCAACCTACCTTTAACTCTACAACATCTTTAACTGTTGAGAAACTGGACCAGAATCTAATTGGCCTGAAAAGCCTGAATTCAGGACAAACTAACTTCTGCCATGATTGACCACTTGTCAGATATCAGCCTGCACTCAATCCCTAGGGAATGTGGGATGAGCCCCTTGCCTCTGGATCCTGTTACCGGGAGGTATACCTGGCTTGATCCAAGACCTCTTTCTCTCGCACCATGTATTTTGTGACTTTTTTGTTATCATTTTCATTGTTGTTGCCATTATTGTTGTTACTGTTATTTTGGCAGAAAGACATGGGGGAAATATTCTCCTCAGGTTAGAAAAAAACAGGAGATTCATTAAAAATGAAGTTAAAAACAGAACTCTAACCCTTCCCTCCTTGGTTCTGCAAATCAAAATTTTAATGTTTCTCAGTTCTCCAGTGCTCCCCTCTTCAAGCATACTAAGCTTTCAGAAACCTTGATATGCCTCTCCAAACTCCAGGAAATCACTGGCTACAAGCCATAACAACCTAGAACATATGCTGGATCTGAATATGGGTAGGAACCTTTAAAATATTCTCTACCGTTTCAAAGGGGTTATCTAAAGGACAGCAGGTCCCCCTTCATTTCTAGTTCCTGGCACATTATAGGGATGCCTTGTAATATCACAAATTATTAACAGTCTGTACTATGGTCAACATTTTTTGCAGTTATAATGCTTTCATTTTATGTCCTGAAAATAGCTGAAATAAATGTAAGTTTTAGCCAAGGAGGTTAAAGGTTTCCTCAGCGTTCTTTGACACACAGAAAAAAGAGCCAGAGGCATTTACAATATTAAAAGAAAAAGTCTGAGAAACTGAATATAGTTCTATGTCTCAAATGTTTGCATTTTTCTTCTTTCCACCACCCAATGGAGCTAACTTTTCTACTTACTAGATGTGAGCTTGGGCATTAGTTGTGAGAATTTTAGCATTGGAGAGTGCTTCTTCAGATAGATAGATAGATAGATAGATAGATAGATAGATAGATAGATAGATAGATAGATTTAAGAAGGATTTAGACTGTATGTTCATTAATACTTCTTATGTTCCTAAAGCTATACTAGGGATTTTGGTGAGATACTTAACTGTTTATCAGGCTTCCTGAGAAAAGATGGCCACCCTGGAGGATTCCAGACTGGCTCACCCATACTTAGGACAAACCTACAGTGATAAGAAGAGACTAGCCCTTCTACCAAAAGAATGAAGTTCCCTTGGTTCCAGTCCAAATGAGTATGGCCCAGAAGTATGAGAAACACATGCAGGAGCAACAAACACAAGTGGAGAAAGATGGCAGTGGATGATGACCAAACTTACTGCCACGCCAAAGCAAAGGAAAAATTGGAAAGTTCAGCACAGTAAGAGCTGTAGGGGAAGTAATTCATTTTAATCTTAATGACATCTGGTTCACCTTTATACTTAATCGGGACTTTTATTCCTGGGGCCTAGATCTTTCACAACTCAGTTCCATGTTATTATTTTAGACCTGTTTTTGTGAATAAAGCTGTTTATTCCCAGGCAAAGGATAGATAGATAGATAGATAGATAGATAGATAGATAGATAGATAGATAGATAAAGAGAGAGAGAGATGTATGTTTGTATGTGTGTGTACACACACACACACACACACACACACACACATACATATACATATATATAGATGAAGATATATACATTTATATAAATAGTAGAGGCAACTAATTGACTCTATGGATAAAATCACAAATGTGACTTCAGACATTTACTAGTTAAGTGACCCTAGGCAACTTTAACCTTTATTTTCCTCAGTCTCCTTACCTGTAAAATTATCATAAGAGTACTTGCTTCCCAAGGTTGTTGTGAAGACCAAAGGACATAATTAATAATTGTAAAGTGCTTATCGCATTGCCCAGCCCATACTAATTCTATATAAATATTATTATGAATAATTATAAATCTATAATTCCAGGTTACTCACAGTAGAGATAAATTGTGGGGGTAGTATGAGTGCATAACTATTTGGGTGCATTTCTGATTATATTGCTGCCTTGGTTCCAAAGCTAAATGTTAATTATTTTTTGGATTTTCATTACCCATTGCACAATCAAGTGCTGACTATAATGCTAACCTTTAAAGAGAAAGTAATTCAAAAGAAAATCTAAAAAAAGGAACAGATGAGGAAAATCTGAGAAGGATTTGCACTTATCTCCTGGATGTGTCTAGGAAGACTACCAATCAATTTATTCTCCCAAGAGACAAAGACAAAACTCTCCCAAGAAAATTGGCCCTTGTATCACACTTGAATTTATTACCTGAACTTCACTCAAGATAAAATAAGTTACATGATAAATTCCTCCCAAAGACAATGCTGTGTCGGGCTGAATGTATTACAATCATCATCATGTATAATGAGGAAGACATCCTCTATAGATTATTCTTGTGCTTGTTCTAAACACAATTTAATGTCAACATTCACCTTATGGTCTTATATTATATCTCTGCTAATAGATGTCTAATTCATTGGTCAGTTGATTCAAAATGTAATGAAGTTAGGATTTTAGTGTTCGTGATAACACAAGTTCACCCTGGGGAGTAGTTTGGTGCTTGGTTTTATTACCATCCAGAAGTACTATTTTTAAAAGTTATAGATTATAAGAAGTTGTGCCATGTAACCATGAGCGATGAAAGATGATAATCCCTAAAATAATGAGAACTATCAATGACTCCAAGAGGAAGAGACATGTAAAAAATACTAATATATATAAATAAATATATAATATATACACATAAATATATATTTTATATCTTTTATATATACATACATATATAGATAGATGATAGATAGATAGATAGATAGATAGATAGATAGATAGATAGATAGATAGATAGATAGATAGATAGAGGTAGCACAGACCTCAAGAGGTGTATAATGAGATAGGCAAGTAGACCAGCAATGTAACAAGAAAGAGAGCTAATAGAGCTACAGCCCTCAAGTTCTACTTTGGCACCTAGGGAATATAAAAAGACCTAGACCAAGATCTCCAGTATTTTGGATAGAGCTTCTCCAGAAGATTTATGGAAGGACATGAATAAGAATAATTCTTGATGCCTTCCACTCAATGTGAAAGAGGGAAAAAAATGTTCATGGATATCTGCCAAATGAAATAGCATAGAAACAAACAGATTCAATAGGAAGAAGATGCAAAAGGTGAGAGGAACAGTATTTCACAGAAGATAATATATCCTACAATTCTAGAAAAATATTATCCTAGTTACTAATGTATTAAATGGGCTTAATCAACTTTTTTAAAAGGCTACTGGGGAAAAGGATAGGGGTAGGAAATGAATGGATAATTTTATTTCTATGGGGAAAATTTGAGTGAAGAAACTTCTTTCATCAAAGAATACATGTTGATACCTTCTTCACAATTCATAAAGAGGGTCCTAGACTACTAAGTGATACATCTAGGCTCATACATCAAGTACTGTTAGAGTTAAGGCTTAAATCCATGATTTTCTGGCTACAGGACCTATTTTTGTCTACTACACCTTGCTACTCACCGTTGCTGAAAAAAGGAGAATTATAAAATGAATAGAGTAACTGTTCATGATGGGTGTGATTTATTTGACATCTCGAAGCTAAAAAGCCCCAGTTCCTTTAACTCAGGGATTCTTAATTTTTTTTTCCATTCACAGCCCCTTTTTGTCCAAGACATTTTTATATGACTTCACATATATAAGTGTATAAAATAGGCATAAAAATAAAATATTTACTAATAATAAATCATAAATTTGCAAACCCATATCCAGTTTTGTGACCCCACAGTCATATAAAAGCTTTTTTTTAGCTGATCTTTAACTTGATGCCCACTAATAATGAATAATATGAGAAACCTGCGCTACTCAAGACTTGATTCATTCATATTTACCCTTCTGAGGTGATTTGTGGAGGAGAAGGTAGGATGATTGAGGAGAGAACAATGGATAACAAGAAAAAAACTGATAAATGAAGGTAGGTAAGAGAGTATATAGATAATCTCAATAAGTTCGAGATATCAGATCCTGAAAAGATACTATAAGAGGAGGAAAGAACTAGTGGTTGTCATTGATGGCCTATTGTCTCTGATCTTTAGAAAACTATGGAGAATAAAATAGGATGAAATCAAAATCTATCAGTCAATAAGTTTGATTTTGATTCCTAGCAATTCTACAATATGAGTTGTACCCATAGGGAAAAAAAAAAAGAAGTGATCACTAAAACGTAGCTTGGAATTATCAAGAATAGATCATGCTATACTAACCCCATTTTCTTTTTTGACATTGTACCAAATGATAAATTAAGAAAATACTGTATACCTCAGAAAATCAATTTGTAAGTAGTATGTGTTGTGGATAAGATGAAGAGACATGGGCCAAGTCATAGAATATGATCTAGTATAAAGAACTGCTTGAGTAATCAGAAAAAAGAAAAAAAAAAAAAAAAGAATAGTCCGTGAGCCATTATCAACTCCAAAGATGGCCTCTAGTAGCATTCTGACTCTTTGCCAAAAATATTTCATTCTGATTTAGGTGAAACATCAGATAGAAATATAGCTTCACAGTCACAGAGATCTGGGTTCAGGTTCTGCCACTTACTGGGTCTGTCACTACAAGCAAATCACTTGATCTCAAGGTAGCCTTCTAAGAAAAGTTTCTGAGGAAATTTCCCCAGATTGCACTGATAGAGGGAATTTCCTCATCCGGGAGGTCACTGTAACAATAAAGTCATGGGTTTAATTCCTGAAATAATAGGCAACATTCTTGCCACATTTGCTGATGACATAGCAGTAGAACAGATTACACGGGGAAAAGAGTTATTGAATATACCCACAACATACAAAGATTCTGACAAACATAAATGATGGTCCATATTTAATGAGATGAATTCTAATGTAAAAGTCTATATTTTGTAAAGAATTTATTTCATAAATACTAGGAAAGAGAATTACCTGGCTAGATAACAGGTGCTAAGGAAAGGTATAATTATTTTAGTAAATGACAAGAACCGCAATCTGAAAAAACAGTACAACAAGGTGACCCAGAATGCTAATGATGTCTGAGACTTCATGGAGAAGCCTAGTGTCCAGAAGGAGGTAGGGGAGCATTCTTATCCTGCCACATCTGGAATCTTAGGTCCAATTCTGGAAGCCCTATTTTAAATATACACACACACACACACACATACACACACACACACACACACACACACACACAGTAGATTCAATCCAGAAGGGCCCAGCATGGCAAGAATTACCATATGAAATTCAGTTGAGGGAACTCAAGCTGCTGAGACTGGACAAGGCAAAACAATGTTCAAATGGATCTGGGGTCCATGACATGGATGTTCCAGTGACTATGAAAATCATAACCCACCCATGCCCAGCCTAGGTAACTTGTTCACATTCCCCTACATGTTCATTATAAGGGGCCAATGTGCTAGAGAATTTTTGCTCACCATGTCTTAATATTACAAAGTTTCCAGGGGAGTACATAGATCATCCATTTTTATTCCTTCTTCTCATCATAAATCCATCTTCAATTTTGATTATGCCTGTTTCTAATGATATTCTGCATTGATTCTTCTTTGTAATTCAATATTAGGTATTGCACACTAAACATTCAAGTGTCCATTGCCATCTCTTTTTAACTCTTTATAGATTATAGTCTCCCATGACTCCCTGACACTTGTCACGATTATCAACACCTGCAAGTTGTTAATGTTAAAAAGATGGGGCTTTGTTCTAGGAGATTTTGGGGGTTGTGAAAGGATCTTTGAATTTTCCCTAAAAGCAATCCAGTCTCTTCAGGTCTCCAGCTTTTATGTATCTAAAGCATTGCCATTTGGAAAAACCATTGAGTTCCAAAGGACAAAACCAGTGACAAACAGAGAAAGCTGCCCATAAGGAGACTTAGGGTCCTACAAAACTTTCTAACAATTAGAACAATCCCAAGGTAGAATGGACTGCCTCCAATGGTAACGGGTTCTCCCTAGGAATGTTCAACAAGAGACCAAGTGACTACTCACTGGGAATATTGCATGGAGAAGGGAGAGGGAAAAATTCATGTTCAATTTATGGTTTAGTCAGGATGGCCTCTAAATCCCCTTTCAACTTTGAGATTCTTTAAGTTACAAACTGAACTTCACTCTTCCTTAATTTACTTCCTGGTAAAAAGTTAAAAGCTTACAGAGGCATTTCCAGATCACATGGGAACCATTTAGTCCACTCTAGAAATAATGCACTACATCATGCCCTAAAATGGTCCCTTTCTCCTACAGCTCTAATGTATCAAATGGCATCTTCATCAGTCAACCCACAAACATTTATTAAGGACTTATCATGTTATCAAACTCTTTGCAAAGCTCTAGGAGCACAAAGAAAGGCAAAAATAGTCTATGCACTCAAGGACCAATGAGAGACCAATTGCTCTCCCATTGGAGAGCAATATATAAATAACTACGCACATGCAAAATACATATAAAATAGATGGAAAACAATATGTGAGGGGAAGTGCATTAGCTCAGAGAAGCAGTAATGGCCTCCTGCAAAAAGTGGGAAATGAGCTGAGTAGTAAGAGAAGCCAGGGAAAGTAACACATAAACATAAGTAAGGAGAGCTCTGAAGGCCCAAGAGTCTCCCAAGACATGTCCTGTCCAAAAAGGAGCAAGAAGGCTAATAAAGCTGCATGTAGAGGGGAGTGAAGTGTATGAGGATTAGCAAAGTCAGCAAGGACCAGGTTATGAAAAGCCTTAAAAGCAAAATGGCAGTTTCTATTTGATTTGGAGATAAGACAGAGCCACTAGAGTTCATTGAGTAGAGTTGACATAAGTGGATCTATTTTCCAGAAAAATTATCTTGGCAGTTTAGTGGATGGTGTATTCAGAGTGAACAGGGACTTAAGGAAGAGAGACCAATTAGAAAGCAATTATAATAATCCAGGAGAAGAAATGATTGGGGTCTGAACTAGGGAAACAGTTATGGGGGTGTAGAAAAGGGTATATTTGGAAGAGATTTTTTTTTTGGTAAATTTTTCTTATTCATTTTAAACAATGAGAAAAGAAAAAAGAGGACTTTTCATGCACTAAGAGAAAATTAAATACAAAACAATAAATCTCTGTTTCAAGAAACCTATATCATAAATAAATACTACATATTGTTTTTGAAGCTACTGATTTTTTTTTTGTTCCTTGTAGGTGGTTTTCTTTATTCTCTGCCATGTACTTTTTTTTACTTTATTTTTTCCCTCCCTTTCTTCCCCAAAGAAGGCTACAATTCAACACACACACACACACACACACACACACACACACACACACACACACACATATGTATATATATATATATATATATATATATGATATCCACTTATATATAACATATATGTGTGTATAATATATGTATATATAGCTACATAGATAGCTATAACAATACATATATACACATATACACTCATATATATATATATATATATATATATACTATTTATATTTCCACTTGTCATTTCTTTCTCTGAAGGTGGATAGCGTCTTCCTTCATAGGTCCAAGTCCTTCCATGTTTTTTTTTAAATCAACCAGTTCATATTTCCTACATCATAGCAGTATTCCAACACAAACACATTCTATCTGAGAAACTGTCCATCAACGTTTTCTCCCAATTTTTTGTATTCCTTCTATTCTTGGCTACATTGCTACAAAAAAATTCATTTAAAATAATCAAAATTATTCATTTTACTACTTTTCAACAATCCTTCTCAGCCTTCCAGCTCCAGAACTATGATCTAAAACTTGATTACCTCTGTTTGACTCCTTCTCTAAATTTATGATCTCAAATCTTTTCACTAAATCTCAGAGACCTCTCTATCTGCAGAAACTTGAATTTGCAAGAGACATAGAATCATGTTAAAATTAAGATACTAGATAAGTGGAAGAGAGTTTTCTGAATCTGGATCAGACATTATGAAAATCTGGTAACGCCCTTCAGGTCACTAATGCCTCTGAAGCCTTTTAACATTTAATAAACGAAGTGTTGGCAGCTTTTCTTGATCAATATGTTGTGGCCTTTTTAGACAACATTCCAGTTTTTTCCCATCACAAACAGAAGCATAGCCTTCAGGCTTGAGATATATTTCCTTGGTTCCTCCACCACAATGTTAAGTCCAAGAAGTGAGTCATTTACTAGATCAGGCAACCTTCCCAGAATTTGTGTGTAATCCAGAAAGATTAATGAATTATCTCATCTTGAGTACATACCCTACAGAATTGGGCTCTACCTGTGAGAGTTCAAGTACTGTTAATATTTTTAGGTATAGGACCCATCTCATGATTATTGATATTGTATAAAAGTGGGGACAAACAGGATGGAACCTGCCTGAAAAAGCCTTCATGATTGTGGCTTATTATGACATTCATAGCTACCATACTCTTTGGGGATACAGGCATCTTTATCTATAAAAGTGAGGTAATTAGGCTCATTAGACAGTGAGGTTGTAAGAAACCCAAATAAAAAACAAACAAACAAACAACAAAACAAAACAAACAAACAAAAAAAAAAACGCTACCTATTGTTGTTATTGTTATTATTTTCCATTATGTCTTCAGGCTATCTGGCTCATAAAAGTAGATATATATGTTAAAACCTATTAGCTACAACTTTTAGTGATTACTATCCCAATAGAGTAACTCAATCTTATAATAGTTTTCTGGAGACTACATATATTCACTACAAAATCTCATTTTTTTAAACTCTCTTATTTTTAACATCTCTACTATTTCCACAGTAATTTTATATGAACACACACACTTGATTCACATACTCACATTTCATTTTCAACTCTTATTTTCCCTTTTATTTTTCTTATTTTCTTTATATTCTCTTATTTCTTATTATTGCCTCTTATTTTCAACTATCACATGTTAAAAACTCCCTGACCCCAACCTCTCATACTCTTTCCGGTGATGCGTTCATAGCTTCCAGTCCAGTCTCTCAAGCCACAATTGGGCATGTGTTAGTCCAAAGCTCCCTTTTGAGGTTCCAAATCACGGCCTACTTGCTCATCATCACATGTATTTGCATACCCTCAGAGCCACCACATGGGGCACAGCTGTCTCTCTCTTTTCCCCTCTTAGACTCAGAATGTCTCAAGCATCTGATAACATGGGCTATGCCGGTGCTCTTAACCGTTTCTTTGTGTGCCCTGGATTCCTTCTCAGAATAATGTTGAAATGCATAAAATAAAATGCAGATGATTATAAAGGAAGCAAATTAGTCAGGAATACATTTAGCAATCTTTTCCCCCTTAATGTTCACAGATCCAGGTTAAGAATATCTTTGAACTTACCAAACACCTGTACCAGAGAAAGGAGCCTGTACCTTGTTCCCTATTTACTTGTTTAAACAAGTTCTGAGCACGCCAAAGTGTGATTACAGGAGTCAGTTTCTCCCCTTTCAAGGAAGCAGAAAGCACCAAATTTGAAGTTAGAACATCTGGGCTTAAATCCTAAAACAGTTACAACTTCCCTACGCCACTACTTCCTCTCCAGTTAAATGAGGGTGTTGGAGCAGATGATCCTTCCCACCTCAAAATCCCTATGAAAATGAAATAGAGTTCTTTGCCACAAGTGCTCCTAAAGCATCTATTAAACACCCAATGTGTTTTGAGGCACCCTGGAGGATTGAAAGAAAAAGATTGGTCCCTGATTTTTTGAGGACTAGAATTGAGCTCTCAGGGAGTTTTTCTGTTACTCTGCCTATGAAATTCAGGCTGATTTTAGAATGCCTTAGATATCTCATTCCCAGAGTCATTTCATCGAAAGAACTCATACTAACTAATGTCAGGCTTTTCAGAGATTCTGTTGGAGGCTCAAGGTTTAGAAAGCTAACAACAGGGGCAGCTTCACAGCCGAGATTCCCTGGAGCTCCGGAGCACACACATCAGGCAGGTTGTAAACAGACTCAGCTGGACTCATGCCCACCAATAAGCAGCTGTCAGTGGGCTCAGCTGATGCAGCAGAGATACTCCAAGGAGGCAAAGGTGCAAAATAGAATGGAAAAACACAGTGTAACCTAGATTGCTCACCAGCCTTCATCCCTGGCCATAAGCAGGGTGCGGAGGTCTAATTTCCCCTTTTTTTAAAGGGGACTCTTCAGCTGGTGGTCCCATTGCCATGCTGCTTTCCAGTGAGATGGAAAAATCAGATTCTGTACGAGCCCCTAGCCAGGACGTTCCTCATAACCGTTATGGTCCCTCCATGATGTCTGCAATCCCCTCTTCAAATGTGAATTTGAGAGTACTTTATGTGAGAACCCAATCTGTCCTTACCTTAGGATTGTAGAAAGATGACAGGGGCTTTAATTGACATCTAATTGACCCCCTTTCCATATTTTCAAATGAGGAAACTGACTTCCAAAATGGCTTACCTAGAAGTAAGCATGGCTGTCTTAATTTCCAAGTAATAATAATGATGTGCTCAAAAATCATCAAAGTATTTAATAAATATTTCATTTGAGCCTTGCAACATGAAAATTACCAATTCCCCCTGTTTTATGAATGAGGAAACACGGGCTAAGAGTTTAGGGGATCAAGGGAATATCAAATTCAAACCTTCATTTTACAGATGTGAAAACTGACACAAAGTTAAATGATTTACCAAAATTCACACAGGTAATAAATAGCAAAGGCAGGATTTGAATGCAGGTCCTCCCAAAGCCAGTGCCCTTTCCACCATACCAAGCTGCCTTCATGATCTCCAGACATTTATTATTCTGCAAAATGAAATCTGCTCTGAATCACCTTTTCTTAACATCCTGAGTCCCTGAGTCCCTCCCTTTCTCTGGCTGGAGAAGGTGGGGGTGGATATCTGTGAGCTCTTCCCAGATAAATAGATTTGAAGACAGGACCTAAGGATTCCCCTCCTCAATCTCCATTAGACTACTCTCCTAGACTCTATGATCTTCAAAAGCTCATCATGCTGCAAAATGAAATCATCTCTGGCACTCGCACCTCCTTGAATCATTTCCTGCACTGGCTACAGCACTTCATTAAGTCTCCTGCCAGGTGCCTTTCCCTTTTCCAGATTGTTTTAATGTATTGTCTTGCCTTAATAAATTGTAAGATCCTTGAGGACAGAGATTGTCGTAGCCTTTCTTTGCATCTCCAGCACTTAGTACAGTGCTTTGCACATGGTAAGTAATTAACAAATACTTATTGGCTGTCTCTACCTTGAGTAAAGGTACAAGCAAAGATGTCTTGTCCTTTTGTCCTTGGAAAAGCAGATGCCCCTTGATGAATATTCACTATTTGGTCCTAGGATCATGGAATACTAGATTTAAAATTGAAATTGGTCCTAGAAGGTATGCATGTCCATACTTTCTGTGGTGTCAGGTGAGGAACCGAGGTCCATAGGTAGCATTCAGCTGCGGTAGGTTGGGAACTAGGGTCCATTGAGTTCAAACCCATTGATCTTCTGTTAAAAAAAATGTCTTAGACACTGGCAAGAGAAAGATTCTGGCTTGTCCTTCAGATATTGGGGAAGCCAGTAACTCTGGAGAATGTTCAGTGGTCTCTAACTAGTTGTGCAGGACTATGATGGAGAATGTTCAGTGGTCTCTAACTAGTTGTGCAGGACTATGATGGAGAATGTTCAGTGGTCTCTAACTAGTTGTGAAGGACTATGCTGGAGAATGTTCAGTGGTCTGTAACTAATTGTGCAGGACTATGATGGAGAATGTTCAGTGGTCTCTAACTAATTGTGCAGGACTATGATGGAGAATGTTTAGTTCTAACTAGTTGTGCAGGACTATGATGGAGAATGTTCAGTGGTCTCTAACTAGTTGTAAAGGATTATGATGGAGAATGTTTAGTTCTAACTAGTTGTGAAGGACTATGCTGGAGAATGTTCAGTGGTCTCTAACTAATTGTGAAGGATTATGCTGGAGAATGTTCAGTGGTCTCTAACTAGTCATAAAGAACAGGAAGTTTCTTTACCAACACAAGTAAACACAAGTTCACAAATCCAGAAGAAATCAAACTCACACCTGCTTGGAATCAGGAGATGGTTTTAATAAGATGTAAACAAACAAACAAAAACCCCTTTGTGATGGGGAGACTAAGAGACTAAACACAGGGGAAGAGAAGGTGGAGATGTTTGTGGATATCATTGAAGTTCTGTGCTTGGTCCATATTAGGAAGAAAAACAACATCTCTAAATATCAACTTCTCTTTGTGTAATTACAACAATCACTTTCCAGAATTGTCTGATATTAAAGTGGTAAAGCTAAAATCAATCTAATTATCCACAGAGAAACTTCCTTCCATCAATTTCCATTATAGAGGAAGCAAAATTGGCCATTACATAGCTTTTTAGTGTTACTGTTGGCTTCAGTTTTTCCTGAGATGTATTAGATGCACACCATTTGTTAGCAATCTGCAAGGGATGGTTTTCACTGTTTGCACACATACAGTAAAGCATAAGAAGAGGGGGCGGTAATTACTAATGAGACCAATCATAAAAACCCTGCTGTAAACAACTTACTTTAATATTAAGGGACAAAAAATCCCATTCCCTTGACCTCAATAGACTCCCATTATATCTAATTAAAGAGGGCTGTACTGTCTTTTGAGTTTGTCTGTCATTTGAGTCCTCAAATCAATTCAGTAAGACTTGAGTTGCATACTATATTCCAGGAACTGTATTTGGTTCTTGGAATTAAAAAAGAAAGCAAGAATTCTTAAGGAGTATGCCATATTTACACAAATAGATAAGTACAGGATACATATATATATATGTATGTACATATATATATAATAAATAGAGCTGTAATTTCCCTGATAAAGAAAAAATAAATTAATAAAAATAAAAATAATATATTAATTTTATTAGAAAATATAATCTTAGATGGTTACTTAGAGCCCTGACTGATGTGACATCAAGTATACATATAAAATCATGTAAAACATATTTCCACATTAGTCTTGTTGCAAAACTTAATAGATTAGGTCACTTGAATAATATCATATACCCATGTGTTATAATGTATAAAAAATGGTATTTAAACTCAGATCTTTCTGGCTGTAAGGATAGCTTTCTAACTATACTTTCAGAATAAAGAGAGATAAAAGAAGCCACACATAGAGGATGAAACATGGATAGTGATGTAGCAGAGTAGAGAGGAGACTCAAGAAAAATGAGTTATAGAGGTAGAATATAGATACATAATATATTTTGTTGATTACATATATAAATATATATACTGCATAGATGTATACATATATTTATGTGTACACATAAATGCAAAGTAATGGAAACTTCTGGAGAAAATTTGTAACTACTCAAAAGAGTATAAAACTGCATTGCCTTTAATCCAGCGATACCAAAATTAGGTCTGGATTTCAAAGAGATCAAAGAAAAGTAAAAGGGATCTATATCACAGAAATTTTAAAGCAGTTGTCTTTGTGTTGGTAAACAATTGAATACTGAGGGGATGCTCATCAACTGAAGGATAGTTAGAAGTTTGAAATACTATTGTGCTATAAGAAATTATGAGCAAGATGGTTTCAGAAAAATTTTGGGAAGACTTATGTGAACTGATGCAAAGTGAAATTAGCAGAACCAGAAAATTTAAATAGTAGCATAAATATTGCAATAATGAACAATTGTGAAAGACTTAGCTATTCTTATCAATACAATGATCAAAGACAATTCCAAAGATCTTAAGAGGAAAAATACTGTCCGCCTCCATAGAGAGAAATGATTATTTGAGTGCAGATTGAAGCATATTTTTTCACTTTATTTTTATTTCTCTTTTGGTATCATGGCTAACATGGAAATGTTTTCTATGACTTCACATGTACAATTGATATTTTGCTACTTTTCTTCTTAATGAGCATGGAAGGGTTGAGAAATGGGAGGGAAGGAGAGAATTCAGAACTTAAAATTAAATATCAAAAAGAAATAATAATTATTTTAAAAAAGCAAAGTAGTAAAGAAAATTAGAAAAGCCCTTTTGTGAAAGGTGGTGCTTAGGACAGTAGTCTCAAGAGCCAGACATGGAAAAATAGGAACATAGTAGGGATGGGGAAGTAGGGAGAGGACATTTTCTGCCCCCCCCCCAAATAAAATGGAATGTCACATGTGAGGAACAGCAATTAGAACAGATTGCCTCAAACATGGAATGCATGAAGGGAAAAAATATCATAAGCCTGGAAATGTAGGCTAGATCTGGAATGTAAAAGGCTTTAAATATAAAATAAATGAATTTATATTTTATCTTCAAGGCAATAGGACGCTCTTGATACTTCTTAAACAGGAGATTGTCACAGTTAGAAGTATGCTTTAGGAATATCAAATTAAGTAGTTATTCAGAGGATGGTTTCCACAGGGATAAGTTTAGCTATAGGGAGACCATTGAGAGGCTATTACAAAAGTTTAGATGTGACAGTATAATGATCTGAACTAGGATTTTGTGCAGTTAGCAAAGATAAAGAGATAAATTAAAAATAATTGGACTCAAAGATAAATGATAATGACTGGTAGAGACTAACTGAATAGAGAAAGGTAGAAATAGTAAATGCATCCTTTTACAACATACTGCAGGGGCAGAGCCAAGATGGTGGAGAAGATACACGCGAATTTGTAAGCTCCCTTCTTCCCTCACTACCAATTAGTTAAATCAGCCTCAAAAATAGCGCTGGACTGATAAAAACCACAAGGATTAGAAGCACAACTTACCAGCTGAAGAGAATCTGGAATTTCAACAGCAAAGGTCAGTTCCGAGGGGAGGAAGAAAAAAGGCCAGCACAGACAGGGTTAGGTGCTAGCACACTGTGCCAATCGGGCTGGGGAGAACTCTGGGATCAAAGAAGCCACTGAGATAGAAGAATCTGACACAGGCTGTTAGCTCTTCTCTGCTTATAAAACAGCAGTTCAGAAGAGAAATCAAGCCATTTTAAAATATAAAGCCAAAGCCTAAATCCACCCCAATCCAGAAGTGATCTAATAGATCTCCACATGGCTGTGCAGATGCCTTCTGCTGCCTGGAGCTTCTCCTTGGGGTAGTTGAGAACCGGAACAGTGGGGACCCAGCCCAAGGCAGCCTCTAATCCACCTGTCTGGGGCTCAGCCTGAGGCAGTGGAATTCTAGCAGCAGCAGAATTCCCAGAGAAGCAGAACTTCCAGAGAAGCAGAACCTTTGAAGTAGGGACCGGGGTTTCTGGGCGGACCCTTCCACTTTGAGTGCAGAGGCTTTTCACATCAGCTGCTGACATCCATGCCCCACGGGACGCGTTGGCTGGGGTTTGTGACGCTTTCACTGTTCAGCCTTAAACCTCAGGGAAGTTGCTCGGCCACACAGTAGGGTCCTTCACTGGGCACTCCTCACAGCACAGCTGTGCTAAACACTTCTGAGGCATTTCCAGGGAGGGGGAAGGGGAACTCTCTCCCAGAGCTCTCTCTTAGCTCAGGCACAGGACTCTGCATCCATCTGGTCTGAGAGGAAGGTGGTAAATAAATAAACTTCTTACCCCAAGGGCAACCCCAACAGATTTTTAACAATGAGTAAGAAGCTGAAGAGAACAATTGACACCTTCTACACAGAGAAAGAGCAGGTATCCAGCCCCGAGGAAGCTAACACCAGACAGTCTTTAGATAACGCCCTAAAGGGGAATGATACCTTCCCCCATCACATAACTCTCTAATAGAAGAGACTATTAAAAAGTTAAGAGAATTTGAAGAAAAATGGGGAAAAGAAAGAGAAGCTATGATAGAGAATAACAACGTCCTAAAATTTGAGTTGGAAAAAATAAAGAATTCACAGGAGGTGAAGGGAAACAAAATTTGTGAATTAGAAAAGGTTAAAAAATCACAGGAAAGTAGGATTTCTGAATTAGAAAAAGAAAATAAGTCACTAAAAAAAATTAGTGAAATGGAAAAAAATTCAACAGAGCAAAATAATTCATTTAAAAACTCAATTGGGCATATACAAAAAGAACTAAAAAATATGAATGAAGAAAATAACTCATTAAAAATCAGGACTGAACAAATAGAAATTAATGATTCATTGAGAAACCAAGAATCAGTCAAACAAAAAAAAACAACTCAAGGGGACACAATAAGGGTCACTCAAGATCTGGCTGCCGCCACATTGAAGGATCAAAGGGCCTGGAACCTGATATTCCAAAAGGCAAAAGAACAAGGATTGCAACCAAGAATAAACTACCCAGCTAAGTTTAGCATTTTCTTCCATGGAAGAAGATGGTTATTTAATGAAACAGAGGAATTCCATTTCTTTCTAAGAAAAAAAATAAACTTAAACAAAAATTTTATCTACATCCACAAGACTGAAGAGAAGCAGAAAAAAGGTAAAAAGAACTCCTGAGAACTGTATCTCTGTTGTGGATATACAGAAAGTCCATATGGATAATTTGATTTTACTGATATGATATAAAAAAGGGAAGTAGTAAAGGGAAGGGGATAGTATCAGAAAAAGCGGAAGGAGAAATAAAAAGAGGGAAACTACATCCCAGGAAGAGGCATAGAAAATCTACCACATCTGAGGGAATTTAGAGAGGAGGAGAAACATTGTGTGAATCTTACTCTCATCAGAGTAGGCTCAAAGAGTAAATAATTGACATATTTGTTTTTCAGAGAATCCTCTTTCACCTCATTAAAAGGGGTGAGAGGAAAAGGGAAAAGGAAAAGGGGAATATGGGAAGGGTACAATAAAGAGGAATGGACTTAAAAGGAGGGGGGAGGGATACTAAAAAGGGAGGGCTGCGTGTCACAAGTGGGGTCTATAAATTAAATATTGGGGAAGGGGTTCAGGGGGGTCAGGGGATAAAAAAGCATAATCAGGGGATAACATGATGGCAGGAAATACAGAATTAGTAATTTTAACTGTAAATGTGAATGGGATGAACTCTCCGATTAAACGGAGGTAGATAGCAGACTGGATCAAAAGTCAGAACCCTACAATATGTTTTTTACACGAAACATACTTAAAGCAGGGAGATACATACAGAGTAAAGGTAAAAGGTTGAAGCAGAATTTATTATGCTTCAGGTAAAGCCAAAAAAGCAGGGGTTGTCATCCTTATCTCAGATCAAGCAAAAGCAGAAATTGATCTAATTAAAAGACATAAGGAAGGAAACTATATCCTGCTAAAAGGTAGCATAGACAATGAAGCCATATCAATACTAAATATATATGCACCAAGTGGTATAGCATCTAACTTCCTAAAGGAAAAGTTAAGAGAGTTGCAAGAAGAAATAGACAGCAAAACTATAATACTGGGAAATCTCAACCTTGCAGTCTCAGAATTAGATAAATCAAACCACAAAACAAATAAGAAAGAAATTAAAAAGGTAAATAGAACATTAGACAAACTAGGTATGATAGACCTTTGGAGAAAACTGAATGGTGATAGAAAGGAGTATACTGTCTTCTCAGCAGTTCATGGAACCTATACAAAAAATAACTATATATTAGGACATAAAGATCTCAAAATTAAGTGCAGGAAGTCAGAAATAGTAAATGCCTTCTTCTCAGATCACAATGCAATAAAAACTACATTCAATAAAAAGTTAGGGGTAAATAGACCAAAAAATAATTGGAAACTGAATAATCTCATCTTAAAGAATGATTGGGTGAAACAACAAATTATAGAAACAATTAATAATTTCACCCAAGATAATGACAACGATGAGACATCATACCAAAATCTGTGGGATGCAGCTAAAGCGGTAACAATGGGAAATTTTATATCTTTAGAGGCTTATTTGAACAAAATAGAGAAAGAGAAGATTAATGAATTGGGCCTGCAACTTAAAAAGGTAGAAAAAGACCAAATTAAAACCCCCCAACCAAAAACTAAATTTGAAATACTAAAATTAAAAGGAGAAATCAATAATAGTGAAAGTAAAAAAAAAACTATTGAATTAATAAATAAAACCAAGAGTTGGTTTTATGAAAAAGCCAATAAAATAGATAAACCTTTGGTAAATCTGATCAGAAAAAGGAAAGAGGAAAATCAAATTGTTAGTCTTACAAAAATGAAAAGGGGGATCTTTCCACCAATGAAGAGGAAATTAGAGAAATAATAACGAGTTACTTTGCCCAACTTTATGCCAATAAATTTGATAACTTAAATGAAATGGATGACTCCCTCCAAAAATATAGGCTTCCTAGATTATCAGAAGAGGAGATAAATTGCTTAAATAGTCCCATTTCAGAAAAAGAAATAGAACAAGCTATTAATCAACTCCCTAGGAAAAAATCCCCAGGACCAGATGGATTTACATGTGAATTCTACCAAACATTCAAAGAACAATTAGCCCCAATGTTATATAAATTATTTGAAAAAATAGGGGATGAAACTTTTTTTATGACACAGACATGGTACTGATACCTAAACCAGGTAGATCAAAAACTGAGAAAGAAAACTATAGACCAATTTCCTTAATGAATATTGATGCTAAAATCTTAAATAATATATTAGCAAAAAGACTTCAGAAAATTATCCCCAGGATAATACTCTATAATCAAGTAGGATTTATACCAGGAATGCAGGGCTGGTTTAATATTAGGAAAACTATTAATATAATTGACCATATTAATAATCAAATTAATAAAAACCATATGATCATCTCAATAGATACAGAAAAAGCATTTGATAAAATCCAACATCCATTCCTACTAAAAATGCTTGAGAGCATAGGAATAAATGGACTATTCCTTAAAATAGTCAGGAGCATATATTTAAGACTGTCAGTAAGCATAATATGTAATGGAGGTAAACTGGAACCTTTCCCAGTAAGATCAGTAGTGAAACAAGGTTGTCCACTATCACCATTAATATTCAATATTGTATTAGAAATGCTAGCCTCAGCAATAAGAGTCGAGAAAGAGATTAAAGGAATAAGAGTAAGTAATGAGGAAATCAAATTGTCACTTTTTGCAGATGATATGATGGTATACTTAGAGAACCCCAGAGATTCTAATGAAAAGTTATTAGAAATAATTCACAACTTTAGCAAAGTTGCTGGAAACAAAATAAATCCACATAAATCCTCAGCATTTTTATACATCACCAACAAAATGCAACAGCAAGAGATACAAAGAGAAATTCCATTCAAAACAGATGTCGAGAGTATAAAATATTTGTGAATCCATCTACCAAATAAAAGTCAGAAATTATATGAGCAAAATTACAAAACACTTGCCACAAAAATGAAGTCAGATTTAAATAATTGGAAAGACATTCAGGGCTTGTGAATAGGCAGAGGGAATATAATAAAGATGAAAATATTTCCCAAACTAATCTATTTATTTAGTGCTATACCAATCAGACTCCCAGGAAACTATTTTAATGACCTAGAAAAAATAACAACAAAATTCATATAGAAGAATAAAAGGTTGAGAATTTAAAGGGAATTAATGAAAAAAAAGTCAGATGAAGGTGGTTTAGGTGTAACTGATCTAAAGCTATATTATATAGCAGCAGTCACCAAAACCATTTGGTATTGGCTAGAAATAGACCAGTCCATCAGTGGAACAGATTAAGTACAAAGGACAAAAAAGGGTACAACTATACTAATCTAGTGTTTGACAAACCCAAAGATACCAACATTTGGGATAAAAATTCATTATTTGAAAAAAACTGTTGGGAAAACTGGAAATTAGTATGGCAGAAATTAGATATGGATTCACACTTAACACCATATACCAAGATAAGATCAAAATGGGTCCATGATTTAGGCATAAAGAATGGATAATAAATAGATTAGAGGAACAGAGAATAGTCTACCTCTCAGACCTGTGGAGGAGGAAGGAATTTGTGACCAGAGGAGAACTAGAGATCATTATTGATCACAAAATAGAAGATTTTGATTACATCAAACTAAAAAGTTTCTGTACAAACAATACTAATGCAAACAAGATTAGAAGGGAAGTAACAAATTGGGAAAATATTTTACGTTAAAGGTTCTGATAAAGGTCTCATTTCCAAAATATATAGAGAACTGACCCTAATTTATAAGAAATCAAACCATTCTCCAATTGATAAATGGTCAAAGGATATGAACAGACAATTGTCAGATGATGAAATTGAAACTATATCCACTCATATGAAAGAGTGTTCCAAATCACTACTGATCAGAAAAATGCAAATTGAGACAACTCTGAGATACCACTACACACCTGTCAGATTGGCTAAGATGACAGGAACAAATAATGATGAATGTTGGAGGGGATGTGGGAAAACTGGGACACTAATGCATTGTTGGTGGAGTTGTGAAAGAATCCGGCTATTTTGGAGAGCAATTTGGAACTATGCCCAAAAAGTTATCAAACTGTGCATACCCTTTGATTCAGCAGTGCTACTACTGGGCTTATATCCCAAAGAAAGACTAAAGAGGGGAAAGGGACCTGTATGTGCCAAAATGTTTGTGGCAGCTCTTTTTGTTGTAGCTAGAAACTGGAAGATGAATGGATGTCCATCAGTTGGAGAATGGTTGGGTAAATTATGGTATATGATGGTTATGGAATATTATTGCTCTGTAAGAAATGACCAGCGGGATGAATACAGAGAGGTTTGAAGAGACTTACATTAACTGATGCTGAGTGAAATGAGCAGAACCAGAAGATCACTATACACTTCAATAACAATACTATATGAGGATGTATTCTGATGGAAGTGGATATCTTCGACATAGAGAAGATCCAATTCACTTCCAGTTGATCAATGATGGACAAAAACAACTACACCCAGAGAAGGAACACTGGGAATTGAATGTAAAGTGTTAGCACTACTGTCTATCTACCCAGGTTACTTATACCTTCGGAACCCAATTCTTAATGTGCAACAAGAAAATTGGATTTACACACATATATTATATCTAGGTTATACTGTAACACATGTAAAATATATGGGATTGCCTGTCATCTAGCAGAGAGAGTAGAGAGAGGGAGGGGAAAAATTGGAAAAATGAATACAAGAGATAGTTATTTTAAAAATTACTCATGCATATTTACTGTCAAAAAATTTTATAACAAAATAAACAATGATCTCTTAAAAAAAACATAATGCAATAAAAATTATAGTTAATAAAGGGCCAGGGAAAGATAGACTAAAACCCAAAGAGAAAAATATAATTCTACAAAATACTTCCCACACAAATAAAATCAGATCTAAATAATTTGAAAAATATCAATTGTTCATGGGTAGGCAGAGCTAATATAATAAAAATGACAAGTCTGCCTAAATTGATCTATTTGTCCAGTGCCATATCAAACTGCCCAAAACGTATTTTATAGAGCTAGAAAAAATAATAACAAAATTCATCTGGAAGAACAAAAGTTCAAGAATATCAAGGGAATTAATGAAAAAATACAAAGGATGCTGGCTTAGCAGTACCAAACTTAAAGCTATATTATAAAGTAGCAATTATCAAAACCACTTGGTACTGGTTAAGAAATAGAGTCGTTGATCAGAAAACACATGACACATGAATACCCATGACACAGTAATCAAGGCCCATAGTAATCTAATATTTGATAAACCCCAGCTTCTGGAATAAGAACTTACTATTTGACAAAAATTGCTGGGAAAATTGGAAAATAATATGTCAAACTCAGCATAGACCTGCATCTCATATCCCATACCAAAATAAGGTCAAAATGGGCACATAATTTGGGCATAAAGGATGATACTACAGACAAATTAGGAGAGCAAGGGATAATTTACTTATCAGATCTTTGGAGAAGAGAGACATTTATGGCCAAAGAAGAGCTAGAAAACATTATGAAAGGCAAAATAGACAACTTTGATTACATTAAATTAAAAAGTTTTTGCACAAACAAAACCAAGAGAAACAAGATTAAAAGGGAAACACAAATCTGGGAAAAATATTTACAGCCAATGTTTCTAATAAAGGTCTCATTTCTAAAATGTATAAAGAACTATGTCAAATGTATAAGAATACAAGTCATCCTCCAATTAATAAAGGATCAAAGGATATGAAAAGACAATTTTAAGATAATGAAGTTAAAACCAACTATAGTCATATGAAAAAATGTTCTTAATCACTATTGATTAGAGAAATGCAAATTAAAACAACTCTGAGGTACCATCTTACACCTCTCAGATTGGCTAAAATGACAGAAAAAGATAATAATAAATGCTGAGGGAATGTAGGACAACGGGGACACTGGTGCATTGCTGTTGAAGTTGTGAAAAGATCCAAGCATTCTGGAGAGTAATTTGGAACTATTCCCAAAGGGATATAAAACTTTGCATACCCTTTGACCCAGCAGTGCCATTACTGAGTCTGTATCCTAAGGAAATTTCAAAGGAAGGAAAAGGACTCATATGTACAAAATGTTTGTAGTACCTCTTTTTGTGGAAGCAAAGAATTGGAAAAGGAGCAGATTCCCATCAATTGGGGAGTGGCTGAATAAGCTGTGGTATATGAAGATAATGCAATATTATTGTTCTTAGAAAGGTTTGGAAAGATTTACATGAACTGATGCTGAGTGAAACAAGCAGAACCAGGAAAACATTGTACACAATAACAGCAAGAATGTGCAGTGATCAACTATGAAAGGCTTGTTTCTTCTCAGTGGTTCAGTGATCCAAAGTAATCCTAATAGACTTTGGACAGAGAATTCCATCTGCATCCAGAAAAAGAATTAAGGAGACTTAAGATAAATCAACACATGCTAAATTCACTTCTTTTTTCTGTTTTTTTTTTTCCTTTTCTCCCATGGTTTTCCCCTTTTGTTCTGATTTTTCTCTGCTGACATGAATCATAAAGAAATGTATATTAAAATAAATAAATTTAAACTAGAAAATGAAAGATTAGAAATTTTTAAAGTGTAGTGTCAGGCTCCTGTA
This sequence comes from Sminthopsis crassicaudata, assembly GCF_048593235.1. NCBI lineage: Eukaryota > Metazoa > Chordata > Mammalia > Dasyuromorphia > Dasyuridae > Sminthopsis > Sminthopsis crassicaudata. The sequence continues at coordinate 34,100,821 of NC_133622.1, forward strand.
ACCCTTTACAATGCTACAGAACATATCTTTTTTAAAATAAATGCAACTTCAGGAAACATTTTCTAAGATGCAAAAAAAAAAAAAAAAAAAAAAAAAAAAAAAAAATATATATATATATATATATATATATAAACTAATTATGCAACCTCCATACCTCACTATGATTATAATGAAAAGCTTACATAATACTTGCAAAGACAAAATAATGGGAACAGAAATTGAAAATATTAGTCCTTTTGGGCAAGCACAACCACCAGTAAAGCTCCATTATTCCCACATTGTTCCACAAGCTAGTCAGTGGTGATTTGTTAACTTCTTGGAATTAGTTTGGTCTCCTGAGGATGCAAGAATTGTTTTTAATGTTTTTTTCCAGAAGTCAGGAGTTGGGAGGCAGCAGAGAAATACTGAGGGGTAGGGTATATCCCCAATTAGGGACTATCCCAGGAAAGCTTCCCTGCTGGATACCATCTGCTTGGAAATCATTTGCTAAATAGGGAGCTTGTTCCTCCATTATTCTGCCTTTAATGTAGAAATACATTCTCCATTATTATTAAATTCTCAGACAGGTAGAGGTCACTGCTGATTCTTTATTTACTTACTGTTCCCTGACATTTTTCTATGACTGGACTTGGCCATTTAGAGGCTAGTTTGTATATCAGGATTTGGAAATCTCCTTGCCTATCTAGAACTTACTTTGGCCTGTATCACCACAACAACCCTGGACTGGTGTGGGCTAAAAAATGCTGAATGAGGGTATAAGACCTGAATGCAAATCATGACTCACCTGCTTACTAACTGTACCCTTTTGGTCAAGTCATTTGATGTCTCTGGGTCTTAGTTTCTTCATATGTAAAATTAGGGGATTAAATTAGATGACCCTTAAATTCTCTTTCAGATCTATTATTCCTATATTATCACCCCAGGCAGGTGAAAACCTGACTGGTCTCCTACCCATTTCTTTCCTGGTCTTTGCCAGCAGAAAAACTGTAACCACAAAACATGAAACCCAAGCCAGTGAGTCCATCCCCAATCCCCTGACTAATGGATTCCCCTTCTTCTTCTCATTCCTATGATTCCAAATCAGAATCTATTTAGGTAAAAAATCTAGTTACCCTATTACATTTTAGAGAGCTTCATGTTCATCTGTATAAGGTACTTTTATGGCATCCTGTCCCTTTCCTGTTTTCCGTCCCTGCCTAACCCTTTACACAAATCTAAAAAATTCTTAATGTGAAAATTCGTACATCTAAGTAGTAGCAATACCTCAAATCCTGGATATTGATTCAGAAGAGCCAGTGGGACTGAAGGTACATATGCTAATCACAAAAATGATTAATAGGCTTCTCTACTTAAGATTTTACTGCAGCAGTTACTCCCTGATTTCTTTGTAAACACATATACTTGTTGACTAATTGACTAATGATGCATGGAAGCCACTAAAAAAGTGTTTGGGAAATGTAAAAAAAGGACATGTGAGATGGATTTGGGACATAAAGATCAAGATTGGAATTAGGGTAAGAAAAATGGAATCTATATTTCCTGAAATTTAGGTTCTAATTTTTTAAATAATCCTTTATTTCTCTGGACAGAAGAGAGGATATCTTGATTATAAGAATTGTTAAATAGTTGACAAGAATGCCACAAGGATTTGTTCACTCCCTAATCTTGAAAATCTTAACCATGAACAGTATGGGAAGAACTGTTCCTGAAGCAAGAGATGAATTATATTATATCTTAAACTCCCCTCCCAGGTCATGGTACTGGAATTTCATTCACTCACATCAACAACTCATCATTATGTGTTTTATGTTACAAAGAGCTTTGCTTACATTCTCCCCTTGTGTTTCTTGAAATAAACTAGACAAGGCAAGAGCTATCCCATTTTTACAGATGGGGCAATTGAGGCTGAAAGATTGAATAGCCTAAAGTCCCAAGCCAACAATTCACAGAGCCCGGTCTCAAATCCAAGTCACCTGACTGAATTCAGCTTTCTTTAAACTAAATTATACTTGTGTTATTTTTATGTGTAGTTGATTCACCAATTTAAGTCTCAGTACTCTCACCTGTAATAATCCTTGCACAAGTTGCTTCCCAGGATTTTATGAGGAAAGTGCTTTGTGGACCTTAAAGCGCTATAGAAATGTAGAGCATACAAAATCTGATACCTTCTGGGAAAGAGTTGAAAACACCTTCGATGACCCTGTCAGAAAGATAAAGTAGTTTGAGACAAAGTAGTTAAGGATGATTGACAAACATTACATTGAAGGAGGAATCGAATCTTAAAGTTGTACAAACACCATCAAGCTTGGGGTGATTGCAATAGAGCCTTTATCAAGATAAAACAGAAAAGACAGAGTAAATTCAATAGTGGCTAAGGAAAGCTAAGCAACATCCCTTTGGGGATAATGAAAAGATTCTAGATCAACAACAGCAAAAATCCCTAATTCAGTGGAAGAAAAAGAAATAAATTGAGCATGGTTAACATTAGTATACTTTGGTAGTGTAGGAAAGTGTTAGTTATCTGTAATGGAGAGAACAGCAGGCTTCCTGTGCCCCAATATTGTGGGGCATATTTAATGAATATTGGGGGGCCCTAATTAATGAATGGTAGAGGGCTGAGTACCCAAGCAATTATCAACAGGTGTTTTGTGTGGAATTGAAAAATTAGAAGGCAGGATCTGGGATTTGTGATCTAAAACATCTGGATCCCACTTTCAATAGAGTTGCATCAGGGATCCAATTAAAAGTCCATTGCATTTGATTTGCAAAGGAGAGGGAGACAGCAATGCAAATATTACACCTGATCCTGCTCATTATTCCACTCTGGAGTTTAGCCACCATTGTAATCTACATGCTGGAGAGTGGTCTTGATATATGGGATGTCATTTTTCCCTTGTTTTCCTTGTTTTAATCCCTCCCATATTATGCCCCAGCCCAAGAAGAAGAGGGCAACAGCAGGGATTAAGGAACAATATCAGGTAACAGGCTAGGTAGCAGCACGTTGTCTGGCCTTGTTTCATTGCACCTGGACAATCTATCCTTCTAGTTCTTATTCCTGAAATTACAGAGCAGCTTTCTCACTTCCCTGCCTACCTAGTTCCAACATATCAGAAGATATTTTCTTTGGAGGCTAATTGCACAAAAAAAACATAATTTTGACTTTAAATGCTATATTGTTATTCCCTCCTCCCATGTTAGGGTGTTAGCTTTTATAGATCAGGAAGTGTCTTAATTTTCTATTAATATACCTAATACTTAACACATTATTCTGTACACACCAAGAGCTTAATAAATACTTCACTTATTCCTTTCTTTATCTTAAGGACTAATAAACTCAAAATCTATCCCATTCTTCTTCTTATAAGATGAAATTCCACTCAATATGCCAAAATGATCAGAAGATATTGATATTTCTCTGTACAGGACCACTTCACGGAAGGGAGGGCAGGAGGGTACGGGGCTGGTGATTGGAAAAGTCTTTGAGTCCTACCCATGATGCTTTTGAGATTTTTCCAATGGAGAGTAACAAATAATTTCTTCCAGTGTTCTAGCTCAGAAAGAGCCTCTGTTTTGGTCATTGGATGCTAAGCCAAGAAGTCAAAAGCAAGCAGTGGGCTCCAAGTCAAAAGCAAATATGTGCACAGAGTACACAGGACAAACAGAAGAGTCCAAAATTGATAAAATAAAAAGTACATATTACGCAAAAACATCAACAAAATTTGTCACTTGATTTCTTATGAGAGAATGTTATTTGTGTGTCCAAATCTACTCTTCCCTTAATGTAGTTTCATCTAGAATGTGGGCTGCTCAAGAGCATATCCCTTTACCTTCAGAGAAAATTGACCTCTTAATGTGACCCAAAAATATAAAATCATGGTTCTAGAGCTAAAGGTCATCAGAGGCCATCTAATCCAACACCCTCATTTTGCAGATGAGGAAATTTAGGCCCAAGGAGAGTAACTGGCTTACCCAAGGTCATACAAGTACTAAGCCATATAATCATGAGTTAAATCCATACTCTATGATTCTAGCAACAGTATTCAATCTACTGTATCTCAATGATGACAGACAAAAATGACAATAGTTCTTTATTCAATTGAAGATAATCCAGTTTTCCATTTCTGAATTACATTGAGAAAGATAATAAAATCATAGAACAGAAGGGTTACAAGTCTGAATCACTAAATGATTGAAAACAATCCATATTCAATATCTAAAATAATCTTAAGAATTAATAAACAAAAAATAACAGGAGTTTCTACTCCAGGGTGAACATTTTGGAGCATCTGTGTATCCCTGGCAGCTGAGTACTTAAGGGTGATGGGAAGTAATCTTGGGGTTGGTATTGGTCATTTTGGACACTGGAAATTAACTTGGGAATGATTAACAGAAGGGGCTCTGTGATGATAGAGTCATTAGTTGGAACAAAACAATTTGGAAAGAGGAGGGCTTAGATAAAGTATATGAAGAAAGAGAATGAAATGAATACGAAGAATGAGAAGATGATTCAATGACTGTTGAGGGTTATTTTTAAGGTCTGGATGGGGGGAAGCAGCTAGCTTGTTCATGTGCCCTGATTCAAGGCACAGAAGAACAATAATGACGGGCTATTCTTCAAGTTTTGTCTCAAGCCATTCCTCGGAATTGGGAATTTCTGAATTTCCTTTAGGTTGTTTAATGATAAGTGGGTGAGATGGCGTGGGGATCAGACAGTGAATTGGGGGATGGGGATTGCAGGATGTATCCTTTATTGGTCCTTCTACAAGTTACACTCCATTTGGCTCACTAAGTTTCAGGACATAAAAAAGAGAAAATAGCAATATTTGAAAAGCAAGCTCTCACTACTTTACACTGAGTTCTTGGCAGCCTAGTGAGAGTAGGATAAGCTTCACATGTAGATGCAAGGGCTTAGTAAAGTGGAAATATGACTGAGTGAAAAAGGAAATTCTGCCCGGGAACCCTAAAATAAAAGGGAAACTCTCCTTTATTCAATTGTTTCTATTATAAAGATATTCTCTAACCGAGAAAGAGGTATGAAACATGAGCAGCATAGTCTCCCATATCATTTTGTTGCCATATGAAGAAAGTAAATTTATTCTTAGAAAGATTTTCAAGAGAGAGGCTATTTCTTCTTTTTTTTTAGAATTTTCCTAGAATTTTAGTTTGAAACTTCCAACAAGATAACAGGCCTCGGAGCCTTTGCTAATAGCAATCAGCCTATATGCATTTATTCATTAATTACTAGGTTTCAAGTACTGGCTTCAGTGCTAAGGATAAAAAGGCCAAAATAAGAAATAGTTCTTGCCCTCAGGGAGTTTATCTTCTATGGGGTAGATATAAATTGCTGAGAAAAGAAAATGGCAAGTCAATAGTAAAAGAACTGATATTTAAATAGTGCTTTAAAGTTTATAAAGCATTTTGTATACTTGTCATTTGAATCTCACAAGATACAGTAGGTACTATCTGTTATCTTTATTTTATATGGAAGAATGGGGTACCAAAATCCACTCTGAGCTAATTCACTCATCCTAATCTGGACTGGGGCTGATAGGGTTAGAATTCCTTAGAAAGGAAGTTGGGGGGCAGCTACTGACAATTAACTACATTTCAAAATTATCTCTCAGGATTCTAAGAAAAAACCTGATTTGAGAGGGGGAAAGGTTAAACAACTCAACACTGTAGCCTATTTGACATGTTTGTTCCTTACTATGCAAAATCAGTCACTAATATATATATATATATATATATATATATATATATATATATATATATATATATATATATATAATGACATAATTACCTCAAATATAAAACATTTACTAAACAATAAGATTTAACCAAATGTCACAGTTTTTTCATAAAAGACAGAAGCAAGAGCGATCCAAATATCATTGTCTACCTGCGCACCTCTCCCAACAATTCATGCAGTGTCCATGGTAGAGAATGGGTTCACACTTATAGAAACTTAGCAGGGAAGCACATGAGAGAGGAAATCCATGTTTAAGAAAACTCTGAATTCAAACTGAAGGCTCTGATGTACTTAGTTCCTTCAAAAGCCATCTATCTGTACCACATAAAGCCACTTCTCTGCTAGCTGCTCCCCTTCTTTTCCTTACTACATTCCTGCTGGGAAAAATTATTCTACTTCGGCTCTTGAGCCAATGAAGCAGCATTGACAAGAGTTCCAGAAATCTTTGCATGTAACTTTTAAGGCAGGATTTGATCCCTGATCTCTTTAATCCATCACTTTAACTATTGTTCTTTATATAAGTCCATATATAGATATAGATATAGATAGATATAGATATAGATATAGATATAGATATAGATATATGTATATGTATATGTATATATATATAAGTCCTTTATACATATACATTTATACATATATATATCCTTTATATAAATATAAGGGATAAAGTATTTTTTCAAACTTTAAAATAAATGTATGAATTGTTTGTGGTAGTGCTAATAACAAATATCAAGACAGTTCAAGTAAATACAGTTTGAGGCATATTTACACAGGTTCAATTAATAATAGCATAAGTTCAGTCATACATCAATATTCCCTAATTTTCAACTGTGCCATATGCTTGGACCACAGATTCTTCCAGCTGGTTAGGCCCCCACATGCATGTGCTACAGAGTAGTGACACAGTCACACATGAAGAAGAAAAGGGTCATTTCTATATCATGGATTTTATCATGGCCCCTGATAGTCTTTATACTCAAGGGGATATGGGCTCTCTGTAGGTATCTCCATTATTAGGATGCAACCATGGTGGTCTTAATAATGATGGCCAAAGATGTGTTCCCCCTTAAAGGACATTATTCTTGTTAAATGTAACAAAGGAAGTTCTGGATCCTTAATGTTGCTTGAAAAACATAACTGTGTTCCCACACGCTGGCTAAAGTTTCAATGAAGAGTTCTTAATACTTACTTAGCTGAATGCAGCTGTCTTTGCTGTTTAATATGTACGTTTATGGGGGGAGGGAGAATTTGGATTTTTGCTGATCCTGGTGCATGGTCAGTAAACTTTAAATAATGTTTACAAGTTACATCTATCCAACACTCAAAACAAAGTCCAAAAGAATAATTTATGTTTCAGATTTATTAAAAAAAGAATTATTAATTTATAGGTTCCATCAGCATATTGTCTACTAAAGACACTAAAATTTTCTGCTCCTTAGAAACTGGGACTCCTCCCAACACAGTTATAGTTGGAATCTGCCATGGAGGGCTGTGTTTATACAATTCAGTATTTCTCCTAGTAAGAAGAAGAGGGAACAATATCATTGCTAAGGCACGAAGGGTTTCTTGTATATTCTAATGCTCTCTCCTGATTTTGTAGACACATATATCCCTCACTGTCTACATATGGACAATGAATTCCCCATGTAGAGCTTCTATGTCCTATAAACATCTTGACCATGGTACAGTTTTTCATGTGTACCTGAAATGGGCTGGTAATGAAATGAGAAGGTTGAAGATTATTCCCTGGATCATTTTCAGCTTCAATGTTAAAGTCATTAAAGACCATAAGAATAGGACAGTTGAGACAGGAGATGTCTCATATTCTGTCATTTGGTACAATGGTGAGCTGCTTTGGGACGAAACACGCCGTACCTACTTATAGGCTGTACTACAGAAGATGCTTTCACTATTCCATCCTAGTTGTTCCAAGGTTCATGTAGAGCCAATTGAGGTTAAATTCTTCCTCTTAATAATATGTTACACACTTTAAGGTATATTGGATCAAAATGCATCTTTGAAAGTTCTCAAACAAGTTGACAATGAGTTTTCTCCCTACTGAAGGAAATGAACCATATCCACTCTCATTTCTATATAAAATATAAATATTTATAAGAAAGCTCTATGCATGCATCAAAAACTTGTTTGATGAAAATTTGAAAAGGAAGAATTCTAAGTTTTACAGATGATTTTTACAGAGGACCTCATCTTTATGATCCTATAGACAGTGAGTTATAAAATAACATAAGATATTATTTTTACTGATTTTAAGAGACAAATTCACATTAAGTCACTCCTTAGAGACATGGTGCATTATATCAAAACTACTCAAGACGTCAAGACAGATACAATGACAAATATCCCTTTGTTCAACAACCTACTGAGGTGTAACATTCAGCAATGTGCTAAACAGGGAAACGCATATTCACCCGATCTGTTCATCACAGACTAAGATGTCTTGAACTAGATTCAAGCAAAAGAAGGATTTCCTGCTGACGATGACATTCACCAAAGTGAGTCGATTCATGGCTAATAGCATTAATAAAGCCTTGCCTGTTGAAAGTGGTCAATAAATATTTGTTGAATCAATACATATACACAGCATCATTTACCTGATAACTTACATAATTCATCATATTAAGTTTATCAATAATGAAAATGACTTTGAGAAATGCACCGTGTGGTAGAATTCTATCACTGGAACAGTAGTAAGAAACTTTTGGATGAAACCTATTTGTAGGTGATACTAAGAATTATCAGAGTAATTTATTTGGAAGAACAAATGAATAAAATATCAGTAGATAGGATGAAGTACTTCTCAAGTAAAGGAGATTTTAAAACTTTAGATCGTAGAATATTTTGTGAGCCTATGATTTTTGACCCATCTAAAGACTGACTGAAAGACTTACTAAATGAATAGCCACAGAAGGCTGATGTGTGTGTGTCTTCTCATTAGAGAAGAATATGGAAAGGCATGTTAAATGGTAATGATACCATTTTGTATGGTAATAATACCATACAAACCTTTCACTATATATGTGCTAATATACCAATATATGTATGTACATATATACGTACCAATGTGTATAGTAATACCATACAAACCTTTCACTATTTGGGGGGGGGGGGGTAAATGTAAAAGATAGGTAGATAGATAGGTAGATAGATAGATAGATAGATGGATGGATGGATAGATAGATAATGCCAATTAGAAAGAGTTATGGAAAAGTTGCCACCCTGAAAATTCTTCAAACAAATATACTCATGAAATGACTAGAAATGAGACAATTTTTTGTTAGGAAAGAACTAATAAAAAGGGATGTTTGCATTATAATAGTTTGTATTTTAACACATTAGGTATTTTATTATACTAACATAAGAAATTTGCACCACTACCAAAAGTTCTTTTCAAAATACCAGGAACAAATGTTTATTGGAGCTAAATGGCTAAATGATATTTTGCTCAAGTTATACAAATATCTATAGATAATGACAACGGATAAATCTTCATATGAATGTATCACAACATGGAAAAGAAGTATTGGTTAAATGTATAAAAAATTGTTTACCATGAAATATTAATTCATTCTTGAACAACAAGCCTTGAAATGGCAAGCCTGGTGGTA